>NW_012149396.1:3247738-3251175 GCF_000956105.1 Propithecus coquereli | reverse complement strand
GGTGAGCTAACTGTTGGCAAGAAGGAAGCATACACACTATGTAGATTATACTTCCATTTAATTAGACAAGGGTGGTAAAATCTTTTGTGATGTGAAGTGCACAAAGCAGTAGCTTATATCAGATTGTCAGATAGCTTCTCTTAGTCCCAAGTTCCTAAAGGTGGGGGACTCCAGTAATTTAGAGGGGAAGGATATGGCCCCCAGCTGCTGGTGACACTGCTCAAGTGAGTTAGTCTTGTCAGATCTAAGAAGCTGGGAGGAAGAGTTCAAAACCCATGGCCAGCAATGTCAAGAATGGTGCTGCTTTCCCAACCAAAAAGAAGGCGGCGGCCAAGGCCAAGACCCCTACTGGGGCCAAACACCAAGGCAGCTTCTCCTCCTAAGAGCAGGAAATTTCTCTTTGTATCACTAACTTTGTATGGTGGGTTAGATGCAAGGGCTCTAGATCCAGTCTGATCAGGTTTAAATTCTGGCTCCACCACTTACCAGCCATGTATCCTTGAAAAAGTTATCTAACCTTGCTGCATCTGTTTCCTCAACTGTAAAATAGGGACAAAAATAGTGCTTGCTTATATGGTTGTGGGAATGCAGTAAAATAAATCATGTAAAGTACTGCAGGACACTGTCTGTCCATAGGAAGTACTCAATAAATGCTCAATATCAGTATTTTTCTAGTCATAAAGAAAAAATTGCATTAGTAGCTTATGCACTTCCCTTTGTGGGCATGTTAACAAATATTGAAATTTGCAGGTACTTGGACTAGACTCCGAGTCACACAGGCCTTATCTTTCCAGAGGGAGAAAGCAGGCATCTTTGAGCTGGACTTACTGCCTCTAACTTTCTGTGATTAGACTGCACTCAGGAAATCCAGTTTCCCACATATTTAACAGTGCCTGCAACAGGTAGCCACTCAAAAAACATGGTTACCTCCCCATTTCTCCCTTTACTCTTATTTACAATCAAGTCGAAGTGAAGAGCCATCTCCACCTGAAATGCAACTGGCGATAGAAAGCAACACCTGCTGAATGAATGGTTCAGGTGGAAAGCTTTCTAAGATTCCAGAGGAGGAAACGATTTCAGGGTGAGGCACTCGGGAAATGGATTGGCAATTGTCAAGGGAATTCAGTCTGGGTTAGCTGGAAAAGATAGTTTAGGATTGGGCCCCATTTTCTCTCAATTACCTCACAGTCTAAGGTGAAATTAGGCTTTTTGTTTGAAATGTTTTGATAGTAGAAACTCTGTCCCCCTATTTCCCCGTATACCCTCAGCCACTTAGTCTTGGTTTCCTGTTGGTTAAAGTGGAGTTAACTAAACTTACTTTTTCCTCAGGCTGCTGATCTGAAATTCAGTAACATTTACATCTTCACAGAGCTTTCGGCTCCTCAGAGGCAAGTTCTTCACGAATAAAAGGAAGTTCACCCTTTTAATGATCATGCGAATTAACAAGGAAGGGAAATTATTCATTGCAGTAGCAACTGCTAGTCAAAGTGAGGCCAACCCTATTACATTTTCATTAGAAATAATTCTGCTTAAAATAGGTAACATGCTATGTTAGATGAGAGAATAGTGGAAGTATATTTTATAACTATGACAATTAAATAGTTTGATATCATTAGGATATTAACTTTTCCTCCTTAATTTATTAAGCATTAAATGAGAGAAAGTCTGAAATCAGGAAAGAATTTTCCCTCTTCAAGACAAATCATGGTAGAGTGGAAAAGGATAGCCTTTCATTTTTGAACTGAAAAACTTGAACAAGTATTTTATATTATTTTTATGAATAATATACAAATAATAATTTATCTCACACACTTGGTCCAGACAGGGTTGAAAGAATGCTCAAGGTTTGGGGTACAGTATAGTGCCCAAGGAATTTTATTTTAGCATTGCTCACTAATTCCACTAATTCAGTCATAGGCCAGAGCCCTCATGACTTAATGACTTTTCCAAAGGGCCCACCTCTTAATACCACCACAGTGGAGATTAGAGTTCAAGATGAATTTTGAAGGGATGCATTCAAAACATAGCACAGATGTAGTCAGTGACAGAGACTATTGAATCTCTCGACAGTTTTATGTCATTTTTTGGGTATGGGGGATGGTAGTTCCAGAGGCATTAATCATAGCAAATGGAAAGCCAGAAGTCTCAGATGAACACTGTAATACAAGAGACACACGTGAAGGCTAAGTAAATCAACCTTCCACAGGTCTATTACCGTTTGGATGCAAATAATAAAACTTGCTTTTTTGTTCTGTCTTACCTGCAAATTTTTGGACATAATCATGATGAGTCAATGAATCAAATCAACACAGATTCCTTGAGTATATACTATGTGCTAGAAATGCTTTGATTAAAACCCCATATGAGCCAAATCCAACTATTTTACTTCTTTGTACCTCATTTTCCTAATATATAAAAGGGAGATGATGATAATACTTATTTTATGATGGTATTATGTAAAGCAAATGAGATATAAACACTCTTTTTGTCATAGTTTAGGTATCTGCTGTTGTATAACCAAGTTATTTTGAAACTTAAGAGCTGAAAATAACATTTATTGTCTTATAGTTGCTGTGAGTCAGGATTTCAGAAATGGCTTAGCCAAGTGGTTCTTGTTCAGGGTTTCTCAGGAAGTCAAGGTGATGGCCAGGACTGAAGTCATTTCAGGCCTCAACTGGGAGGATTTGCTCCCAAGGTCACTCATGAGCAAATCCTGTTGGCAGGATTTGGTTCCATACAACATGGCATGGCAGCTGGCTTTCTCCAAGCAACACAAATTGAGAGAGAAAGAAAGAGAGAGAGAGAGAACCTAAGACAGATGACATGATCTTTTTAATAACCTAATCACAAAAGTGACATCCTATCACTTCTGCTGTATTCTAGTCATTAGAAGTGAGTCACAAAGTCTAGCCCACATTCAAAGGAAGGGGATTACCCCAAAATATGAATAACTGCAGGCATCTTTAATTTGGCTCCCTTTGAGGCTGACAACTATATAGTATTAGGTGTTTTCTACATTTCTGGTGAGCTAACTGTTGGCAAGAAGGAAGCATACACACTATGTAGATTATACTTCCATTTAATTAGACAAGGGTGGTAAAATCTTTTGTGATGTGAAGTGCACAAAGCAGTAGCTTATATCAGATTGTCAGATAGCTTCTCTTAGTCCCAAGTTCCTAAAGGTGGGGGACTCCAGTAATTTAGAGGGGAAGGAGATGGCCCCCAGCTGCTGGTGACACTGCTCAAGTGAGTTAGTCTTGTCAGATCTAAGAAGCTGGGAGGAAGAGTTCAAAACCCATGGCCAGCAATGTCAAGAATGGTGCTGCTTTCCCAACCAAAAAGAAGGCGGCGGCCAAGGCCAAGACCCCTACTGGGGCCAAACACCAAGGCAGCTTCTCCTCCTAAGAGCAGGAAATTTCTCTTTGTATCACTAACTT
>NW_012149396.1:3234001-3235200 GCF_000956105.1 Propithecus coquereli | reverse complement strand
CAAATTTTCATCTAAACATGCATATAAAATCATCTAGTCTCAATGTTTATATTTATCCCAATATAGCAACAAATTAAGAGATAGAATTTGCAAATGTTGTGTACCTGACTCTCTTAATGACTTTAGTACCTTTTTTTATCTGCCAATTTATTACAGAGTCAATCCAATTAAATCCTTAATGTTGTATATGTATGAAGAAATGCCGTGGCCTCTGCTAAGGATTTAGAGATTAGGGAAATTAGATTAACTTTTTAGAATTAAACTAATAAAATATGTAGATACAATTTACTGAAATATTAATGCACACTACAGATGCTCCTCAACTTGTGAGAGGGTTATAATACATTCCAATAAGGCCATAGGAAGTTGAAAATATCATAAGTAGAAAATGCATTTAATATACCTGACCTACCAAACACTGTAGCTTAGCCTAGCTTACCTTAAACATCCTCAGAATACTTACATTAGCCTACGGTTGGGCAAAATCATTTAACACAAAGTCTATTTTATAATAAAGTGTTGAATACTGCACTTTATGTTGAAATTGCAAACATTTCACACAAAAAATTGTAAGTTAACTCACCATAAGTTGGGAACCACCTGTATATATCAAGGACAATTCTAAGCATTGTAATCTCAATGATAGACAAAACAGACATAGTCCCTGTTTTCATGGATCTATGTGATTAATCAATTGTGGAGGTAATTAAAGAGATTATTTACCAATGATTGAATCTAGCATCAGGGACAACTGCAAACACCATTCAAAATAAGGTGGTTATAATTTTAGAGAATGAGGATATGAACAAATTAGTTAGAAGTTAGAAACCTAATTGATTATATTGCATTTAGTGTAAAGATTAAATACAGGAAATTTATAATTGAGATGCGTAAAAGGTAAAAGTGGTCAGTGTATCCTCCAGTGTACAGGGAAGAGTCTTTGCTGCTCCATGGAGTTTAGTAATCTGGCCCTTATAAAAGGGAAATCTCCAGTTGGATCATGGGACCATTTCATTTTGTTCTGATTTCGCACTACTATCTGATATTTCAACAATAGATTGACCTCCTGTGGTCTGACCGCAGCTTTGGTTTCTGCGTTTTCTTTCAGGTACACCTGAGGACACTTAAATATATATACTTCCTGTGCATCACCTGGATCCTCCTATAGCAGAATCTTTCAGGTAGGCCGGGTCAACCAT
>NW_012149396.1:3232053-3233951 GCF_000956105.1 Propithecus coquereli | reverse complement strand
TGCAAGGAGATACAAAAACAATTAATTAGATATTTGTCTCTAATGTATCCTAAAAAACTATGCTAAATTAGTAGAAAATAGTTATTAATCACAAAACACACTGAAAAGGAATATATATTTCTTTTTTTACAGCAATTGCCAGTGTATTTTTAGTTAAATTCCTTTTAGTAAAAATTTTTTTATGGCTGAAATATGAGTAAGTTTGCAATTTTGTGCAACATTTTCTATTGCAATGGAAACTCGCCATTCTCCTGGTAAATAATGGACAAATTCTGGGCACAATAAAGTAATCTTAATCCAAAACAATGGCTTATGGTAATCAAAAGGATTTTATTCTTTTCCAAGGCCCATTGCTTTACTGCAACATACCACATAGAAAAAGATTAAAAAAATACTCTCTTTTCCAAAGTGACTTGATTTTTATCTGATGATGAGGTCAAGAACTCTCAAGATTCTTACTAGAATCTGCCAATCAGTTTTTATCATTTAGTACAAAATCAAATTTACATTGAAAGGAAGATTATTATTTCCAAAGAAAGACTAAGGATACTGGTCTCTTTCCTGGTTTTTGTATTTTGATTTACAGCCCTACCATTTTCCCAAGCTTAGACAACCTTGACTCATCGTGTGAGTTTTCTGTTGTGACTGTAACAAGTTAGAGCAAACATAGTGGCTTAAAACAACATCCACTTTCTAGTCACAGTTTTTGTGGATCAGATGTCGAAGCACCGTGTGACTGGGCTCTTTTCTCTGCTTGTGGTCTTATGAGGCCCAAATCAAGGTGTTGGCAGAATTGTATTTGTTCCTGAAGGTTACAGAATTGTGTTTGGGGAAGAATCTGTTTGGAAGTTTACTGAAGATGATGTCAGAGTGTGGTTGCTTCTTGTGCTTTCCACATTGCCATTTGCAACAGTGAGCCAGGTCCTTTCCATGCTTCCAGTCTCTTTGGTTTCCTTTTTGCCACATGTCTTCACTTTTAAGGGCTCATGTAATTATATTGGGCCCATCTAGATAATCCAGGATAATCTCCCCACTTTCAGGTCAACTGATTAGTAACCTTAATTACATCTGAAAAATTCCTTTCACTATATAACATAACATATAATATAACATAACCAAAGGTGAAGGTCATGGGAGTCAAAATTCTGCCTACTACACTTACCTTGAGATCATTAAAAGGTCAAAAGCAATAAAAAAAATTCCCACAAAAATTAGTAGCTCTAACTGTATAAGATTGGAACATTTTTGAATGTCAGAAAATAAATGTTTAATGAACAAAATGGTACATGTATATACCACAAAATAAAAAATTGATATCCTCGATACAGTCAGAGCCCATGTAATTGATGAGAGAAAATCTGATAGAAAAGTGGGCTCTCTGCCCATACACTAGTGTATCCTTCTCCTGTATGCAGGCCAAAAATAATCCCTCAGGATATAATTGAGCAAATATGTTTATTCCTGAACAAGTAACTCTGGCTAGGAGGATAGAGTATGCTGCAGACTTAAGCTAATTATTTCATCCTCTGCTTACACATTTACAAAGTGGCACTTCTGGGTAAAATTGGTAGAGTCATGCCAGATCAGCTCACTCTTTCTGACCCACAGGTACAAAACTCAATGACAACAGAAAACAGGAAACAATGAGCCACTGGCAAACAAGGGCTGGTAATATTTACTATCCATTGCCATAAATTTCAAAATGTATCAGACAAGAAGAGAAATAAAAATGTAGAAAACTTGTTGCTGATTGTAACTCAGCTTCTACGCCCGTAGAACATAGCAGTATGTTCAACGCCTGTCAGCATAGCAGTAATAAGGGAAGAAGATAAATTGAAAAGAATCTTTAAAATTAAATGTCTTAGGCTGATCCTTTTGAAAGAGGACCTGAGGCAAGT
>NW_012149396.1:3229962-3231474 GCF_000956105.1 Propithecus coquereli | reverse complement strand
GTCAACTGATTAGTAACCTTAATTACATCTGAAAAATTCCTTTCACTATATAACATAACATATAATATAACATAACCAAAGGTGAAGGTCATGGGGGTCAAAATTCTGCCTACTGCATTTACCTTGAGATCACTAAAAGGTCAAAAGCAATAAAAAAAATTCCCACAAAAATTAGTAGCTCTAACTGTATAAGATTGGAACATTTTTGAACGTCAGAAAATAAATGTTTAATGAACAAAATGGTACATGTATATACCACAAAATAAAAAATTGATATCCTCGATACAGTCAGAGCCCATGTAATTGATGAGAGAAAATCTGATAGAAAAGTGGGCTCTCTGCCCATACACTAGTGTATCCTTCTCCTGTATGCAGGCCAAAAATAATCCCTCAGGATATAATTGAGCAAATATGTTTATTCCTGAACAAGTAACTCTGGCTAGGAGGATAGAGTATGCTGCAGACTTAAGCTAATTATTTCATCCTCTGCTTACACATTTACAAAGTGGCACTTCTGGGTAAAATTGGTAGAGTCATGCCAGATCAGCTCACTCTTTCTGACCCACAGGTACAAAACTCAATGACAACAGAAAACAGGAAACAATGAGCCACTGGCAAACAAGGGCTGGTAATATTTACTATCCATTGCCATAAATTTCAAAATGTATCAGACAAGAAGAGAAATAAAAATGTAGAAAACTTGTTGCTGATTGTAACTCAGCTTCTACGCCCGTAGAACATAGCAGTATGTTCAATGCCTGTCAGCATAGCAGTAATAAGGGAAGAAGATAAATTGAAAAGAATCTTTAAAATTAAATGTCTTAGGCTGATCCTTTTGAAAGAGGACCTGAGGCAAGTATTAATGTGTTAATTTTTTTTTTTTTTTTTTGGTGGCAGAAGCCCAAGATAGAGGGTTATATGTGGGGGGAGGGCAAGACAAGATGCAGAGCAATGTAATGAAATGCATGACTATACCAGCCACTGCTTTGAGTTGCTGCAGAGAGACGTGGCATTCAACAAGAAACACATCTCCTGAAGGGTTGCAGAGTAAGTTCATCTTGGCAGTCCTTAGTCCTCTGGCCTGCTGAGTGATCTTCTGTGTGTCGTAGATGTCATGAAGTAGTAGTATGATAATGGATCACGTCACATTGTTTGATTTTTCTCATGATTACCTTTAATTTTTTCTGTCCCCCTGCCAGCGGCCTGCATCTCACAAATATTAATAAAATGGTAAAACCTTAATTTTTGCTTTAGGCTTTGAAAACTAGACTAAGATAACTGGTACCAAAACTAACCCTCAGGATATAATTTTGAGTGAATATGTTTATTCCTGAACAAATAACTCTGGCTATGGGGATGGAATATTCTATAGACTTAAGCTAAGCAAGGACCATTCCTGGGAGAGGGTCAGTTCAACCTAAGTCACCTGGCATGAAAATCGAAGATCCTGTAGAATGGGGAATGGAGGCTGGCATGGCAATTAACAAATGTCTTCTATTGATTTGCAAATAA
>NW_012149396.1:3226855-3227667 GCF_000956105.1 Propithecus coquereli | reverse complement strand
GTTAATGAATAAACATCAAGCCAATTTTGTGAAGGATTTATTAATCGGCTATTAATTTTCCAAACTGGCTGTACATGAGTATCAATTAGAATACTGCTTAAAAATTCAGATTTCTTGCATCCACTTATGTATATTCCAATTCAATTAATTTGGAGTGGGACCTGGAACTCTGTTTTTAACAAGGACCCCAGATGACTTTGATGTAACCATTTAAATTAGACCTGTATTTAGGAACCGAGTATTGGGTCACAAACTCATCACAAGGAGGAACTCTTCTGTCTAGTTACATGAAGAACTTGGAACATTTGTACCATCAATACTTAGGTATTTTAGGTCTGCTAATAAAGCTAATGAAACGTACCTGGCAGAGGATATAAAATTTCTCAAGGGACATAGAACAAAGCTCCATGCTATGAAGAAAAAGATGCTGTTCCTTTCTAGGGTAACATGAGACCAATTTTCTCAGAACTCAATAATGTTAACATTATTTTGTTTCTCATCTTTTTATAAACAGCAACCTGGGAATTGACACAGAACATGTGAATTCCCAAAGGTGGACATCTATGTTGGGTATAACTGAAATGATAAGCTCTGTGGAACTGATACAGAGTAGACATTCCCATATGTTTAAAGAAAATTGTTTTTTTTAAACATATCAAGTTTCCATGGGAACTTAAAGGCTCATATACCACAACTGAGTGCATAATGCTATCAATTTTTCAGTGAACCATCAAAACTAAAGATCAGTTCAGTGAAAGTAGTTCATTCTACTTTCAGAATGATAGCACCTTTAAAAAAAACTAACAACTTAT
>NW_012149396.1:3224011-3224350 GCF_000956105.1 Propithecus coquereli | reverse complement strand
CGAGCTGTCAATTTCTTTAAAGCAAACAGGCATTCACGAAGATGGGTAGGCAAACTTTATTTGGGTGGTAGGAGATAGAAATGTTCTTGAGCCTAATTTTTTCAGCATCCTGGGCATATGACGTAGGAGGTGTACTGTGAGGACACTTGGTACTTGCAATAAGGCTAAAGGACAGGAGAATACAAACCTCATCATTTACTAATAAATTGGCCCCACCTATGCTTGTAAGCACTGTGTGTTCAGTTGATTTGAAACCTGTGTTTCTTTAGACTTCCAAGCAAAGCTGAGTAAATTGACATACAAAATATTTTATTTAAGAATTTCAGAATGCATACCCAT
>NW_012149396.1:3223661-3223961 GCF_000956105.1 Propithecus coquereli | reverse complement strand
TTTCAGTGAACCATCAAAACTAAAGATCAGTTCAGTGAAAGTAGTTCATTCTACTTTCAGAATGATAGCACCTTTAAAAAAAACTAACAACTTATCTAATTGTAGATAGTTGTTTAAAGGTTAAATTGTGATAAAACTCCAAACTTGCACATGACTTTTGGTTTTAGAGGCTTAAGCTAGAATGTGAAATGATCTTTTTTCTTAAGGATGGGGAACCTGCAGCCTTGGGGCCACACGTGGCCTTCTGTGTCCTTGAGTGCGGCCTTTTGACTGAATACAAATTTTGTTAAAAGGATTTGT
>NW_012149396.1:3208602-3210661 GCF_000956105.1 Propithecus coquereli | reverse complement strand
AAATCCTACCATGTCTCCCCATGAGCCAAGTCAGAGAGTTACTCGACCTTATTCATGCAGCCACTGGTGCTCAGTTTGTTTGGTCTGACAAAGCTAACACTTCTCCAAGGCCCAGCCTCTAAACCTAACCTCAGATTGCTATTTAAATTCTTTTTTTAAATGCCATTGCCTTAGGCAGGATCAGGCCCTGCAAGATGGACTAGTTCTAAGCAACAGACCAGTTCAGATGGGTACAGCCCTGACACTAACTACTGTTTATGTTCATCTTTGGGTAAATGATTCCAAAGGTCAGGCAATTCTCTTTTCTTCTCATTCTGTAGTTACGTTATTAAATACTAGGTTGTAAAAGAAAAGAAAAATTAACCAAAAAAGATCAAAATTTTGGTCACAGTTATCTAAGTGTCTGGCTTTCCTAATTTCTTTCTGCCTTGTTGCCTATAAGAGGACATCTACACCTGGAATTTGAGAACCTGCAAAGATTAGAAATCCTATGTCTTTAGAACTGCAGCCCTTTCAGGAAGATGTAAAAGAATCCCGAGTTCCTGAGGCATTTAGAAGATCTTTGATTGGCTATGGAAAGGATATGCCTCTGGCTAGAGTAGGCATGTTATTCCTGGTATCCAGAGCAGAGCAGAAAAGGCAACCTTAAGGACCTTCCTTTTTCACTGGATGAATATGGCATTGGAATCAAGGATGGTGTGGAATGGGTATTTATTAAAACTTCTACTTGTAAATCATTTCTGTTACTTTCTAGTTTGAGTTGGGCCTTGTTTTAATATTTATACAGTTGGAGGATATCTGAGTGTTTTCTCTGGACCCAGTTACCTTAAGCAAAAATTTGACTTGCTGGTTACTACTGATGCTATTGCTGGCGTTGAGTGTAGCTATGGGATTTAAAGGGAACGTTCTTCAAACTTCAAATTTCTGCCCCTTTTTTTGCAGAGTATCAACTGGAATGCAGCTAAATCAATCAATCTTAATAGCTAAAAGAATACCTATCTCACGTAATTTAGTGGTTCCACAAACATAGACTTGTGCTTTTAAATTCCCCAGTCAACAGTAATTGAGCACATCAATCAGTTGATGAATCAACGGAAGGAGTTAAGAAGATTTTAAAGATGTGGCTATTCCAAATAGATTTTAGGACATATTAAAAGAAAGATTGTAAAGGACATAAAAATAGACCTTTAGAAGTTGTATGCCCTTAAAATGAGATCAGGTCAGAATATTTCATGAGTATTCGCCACATGAAATCCTTAAGAGGAAGATAAGTATAGTTTCAAAAGATTTAGTCTAATTAATTGGCAAAAGAGTCTTAAAAAGGAACTGTTTCAAGAGATTTATAAAATGTATATTGAGAAAATATTCAAGAAGAGTAAGTGATGCAAACTCAAAGTTGAAAATCAAATTCCACTGGAAATAATGGAATGTTGAGATATGCAAGGTCTATTGAATACTTAAGAGTTCCCTTTTGCTTGTCAGACCAGATCTGTTTTCCACTTGGCTAATTTGGATAAGTATTAATATGATAGAAGAATCCAAATGATAATACAGAGTGGCAGAATTACAGAGTTTAAAGTAATTTAGAAATCCATTTAAGACATCCGTTTTCAGTAATATTTTGGATTAGGTACTTGGAGAGTCACATGCCTGAGAAAGAATAATCCTGGATAAATATTAGGGACCTTAAATGAACTCATGAGTTGTAGGAGAGCAAGGACTTCTAAGGTTAAAAAACTAATCAAAGGCAGTAATCCAGACAAACAAAGAAAATAATGAAACTGGCTTTCACATAAGTGCATTTGCTGGGCCTGAGAACTTGGGCTGTGTTTTGAAGGCCTCTCAAAGTTTAGGGGGAAAAAAAAGAATCCAGGGCCTGCCTCAGGTAGGGATCTATTAAATACTGTGAAATCCTTACTTTATAAAGCTAAAGAGCATATAACGATCATCCAGAAATAATCTCGGCCACTCTCAAGTGGGACTTCAAGAGAAGTTGGCTAGCTCAAAATATGGGATGGAGATGGGGGTGAAAACATCATTAGTGAACATTTGGAAACAG
>NW_012149396.1:3207527-3208552 GCF_000956105.1 Propithecus coquereli | reverse complement strand
CAAAAATGAGGAAAGAATAAAGAGCTGAAATGATTTGAAGAAAGTGTTTTGGGTGGATGTTTATTTTGAAAATAGAATGAAAGGCAAGCTCTAAAAGTCCTGCAGAGTAAGGCAGCTTCTGAACACATGGCAAGAGATTGGTGTTTGGTTTTGGGTACTCTTCTAATCAACTGAGTGCTCTCTATTCCTCCGTTCCTCTGTTTTTGAGTGTGAGATTGGTTTTACCTGGTAAACTAAGTTGAATAGCTTACCCTTGAAATTCACATCCAGTAGAAACATTCATCAGAATGGGACCTTTCTTTAAATAGAGTCTTTGCAGATGTAGTCGAACTAAGAAAAATTCATACTGGATTAGGGTAGATCCTAATCCAATGGCTGGTATCCTTGTAAGAAGGGAGAAATTTAGACACAGACACTCAGAGAGAACGTCACACAAAGACAGAGGCAGAGACTCAATGTGCTACATATACGAACTAAGGAACACCAAGGATTGCCAGCAACTAACAGAACCCCAGAGAGAGACATGGGGCAGATTCTCCCTCAGAGCTTCCAGAATGAATTAACCTTGCCAACACCTTGATTTTGGACTTCTGGACTCTAAAACCGTGAGGCAATAAATTTCTGTTGTTTTAAGCCCCCAAGATTGTGGTACTTGGTTATAGCAGTCCTGGGAAACTAATATACCTAGGCTATAAAGAGAATAGAAAGTTAAAAGGACTTTTCAAAAGCTATTATAAGAATATTAGGTATATCTAATGAGTAACATCAAGAAATGGGCACAAGAAAGTACATTTTTAATTTCTGTAATCATTCTTTAAGGGTTAAGATTCCCCAATGTTTTACAACTATAGTTCTAGAGAAAGTCTGCTATGCAGGTTTCCACTTATCATAAGGCTTTAGGGGAATCCAGAAATCCCAACCAGATGCCTGTGGTTGTAGTAACCAGCTCAAAGACCTGGCAGGTGAGCCTGTGAAATTTATCAAGATATATCCAATCATCATGTATCTCGGTTAAATGAGGGTTA
>NW_012149396.1:3197596-3198752 GCF_000956105.1 Propithecus coquereli | reverse complement strand
AAAAGCCTAAGGTAAAAATCTTTCAAAAGTTGTATCCAAGAGCATCATCATTGCACAAAGAAAAAGATTACTAAGTTAGATTATATTAACATAAAAAATGTCAAAGCTTCTATTTATCTAAAGGCGTCACAGAGAGGAAACAACAAAAAAGCCACAAACCGTAAGAAGACATATAACCGAAGAAAAAGAATACCCAGAATACATAAAGAACTCCGGTAAATTGACAGGAAAATGGCAAACAACCCAACAGAACAATGACAGAAGACTTGAATAGGTACTTCACAACAGAAGAATCCAAACGTTCAGTAAACAAATGAAATGATGCTGTGTGTGTGTATCTCATGTTGGTAAATGAAAAAGTCAGACATCAGTATGAAGTATCGGGCATTACATGGAGCAGTGGAAACCCTCGTATGTTGAGCTGGAAGTATGAGTAAAACCACGATGAAGAAGTTGAGGATTATCTAGTGAAGTTAAATCTCATCCAGCCCAACAGGGCGCATATTCCATCTTCAGCTGTGTTTCTTAAAGAAATATTGAACATTACCATAAGCAGACATATACAAAAGTGTCTATACCCGCTTTTTTATTAACCAAAAAGGAGGAAACACTCTAAATGCCCATTAACATCAGACTAGATACATAAATTGTGATATATTTGAAGAACAAAATACTATTTATCTATGAGGATTAAAATCTAGCTATAGACATCATCATAGATCTCACAAATGTAATTTGAGTTAAGGAAGTAAGTCCTACAGTATGCAGGAAGGCTCTTTGCATAGATTCAAAAACCTGCAAACCTAAAAATACATTGAAATGTGAGAAATCTATAAGCAAAACCTAGATAATAATTAATATGCAGGTCAAGAGGTTGAATACTTCTGGCCCAGAGGCAGAAGGATTTATTTGAGGAGGGTATGTAAGGATCTTTTAAGTTGCTAGCAACAGTCACTTTCTTATCCTATGAATGATGGTTAAATGGCTGTTTGCTTTATTCTTCTTCTCTAAATGTTTGTAAAGTCCTCAGTATGTATGGTATTTTTCACAGTTAAAAGCTTTGACTTGAGTTTAGCTTAACAGGGTTTTGTTAAGCTAATTTTAAGAACAAGCAACCAATGTTAACATCAGGACTAGCACTATTTATCTGCTGCTT
>NW_012149396.1:3184706-3185196 GCF_000956105.1 Propithecus coquereli | reverse complement strand
GTAAACACAATTTCTTTTTGATGTGACTCTCAAGGATTTAAAGAAATATCATAATTAAAAATCATGATTAGGAATTCCCTGTAGCCAGCTCAATCATAAAATAAAACATAAAAATCCATTTTCATGAAAGCAACCTCAAATTTCTCATTAAAGCAAAAAGTTGAAAAGATTTTATTTAGAAGTTTTGTATAAATTCAATACCTAATACCCTACCACTTTTATTCTACTTTTCTAATACATTATAAATGTAACTTTTTTCCAACCAAGCCACATATAGACACTCTCAAATCCATCCCAGTTTGTCCCAGTATGTCACACAGATATAATTATTTTTTTAATGTGTGCTATAACCTGGAAATGGTTGAGAGGCACTGCCATGGTCCCTAGTGAATGTTGATTAGTGGGGCGGAATTTAAAATCCTGTAGACTTCTTTCTCTAGAACTGTAGAGATTAAACACCTTAGAGCAGAGGTGTGCTAACAGAGGAAGA
>NW_012149396.1:3181630-3184656 GCF_000956105.1 Propithecus coquereli | reverse complement strand
AGCTTTCCTAGGGTTCCCATGGGTATTAGCTCTGTTTTGAATGTTTAATTTAGTTTTAGGAGGACCAGGATCCACTTTTCATTAATGGGCTTCTGTGGGTTTCTAGGCTGACATTTAGGAAGACAAAGTCCGATTTGACTCAGAATGTTAAGGGAGTATTTTAGTTTCATCTTGCCTATAGGAATATCATGGAAATGAAAGTATGAGCATTTACAACTTAGTGAAAAAAAAAAAAAAAAAAAGATCCGAATAGGCCCTGGAGATTATTCCGACAAGTGGTTGGCAGGACTTGTGGCAGGACTCTCTGAAACACATAGGTAATTGGCCTTTGTTCTGCTTTTACTGTACAGATTATTCTAATGTGCAGCAGCCATGATTGAAAATCCCTGGTCTAGGACCTGTTTTGGGAGACCCACTAATTATTTTGGAGAGTGACTGGTTAGAATCCATTTCAGCTTTCTGGGTTTTGCAGAGAAGATAATGATAACTAAGAAAACCCAAAGTCTCATCTAATGGCTTGGATTTCATGTCTTCAAAATTAACATAAGGATAAGGCAGAAAAGGAAGGTCAAGCCTGAGTGTGGCTGTCTTCGGATACCAGACCCTAACCACCCTGAACAAGGAAGTTGCTAGCAAGTTGCCAGCTAGGCACCTCCGAGGATGGGTGAATTACTAAGCCACATGGCTTACAGACTGTTTGCACATACCTTTTTGTAATAGAAGTTTATGATTAACCTTTGTGGCTTGACCTTAAGACAAGGCTGATGATGTACAATTGTTTCCTAATGGGGTTTTTGAACATGTTCAAACTTTACCATTGCCCCATAAGGGGTCCCCCTCCTGGGCAGAGGACTGCTACTCTGTCTGTGGAGTAGGATCTATTTTCTGTCTCCATAAACTTTGTGTCACTGGTTGGCTCACGCTAGCATTCTTTTCCATGCAAAGCCAAGAACCCACTTGGTGAGCTCAGGGGGCTTTTCCTCCCTTTATTGCCACATCTCCTGCATCAAAAAGAACAAAAAGAAAACAAAATGAGAAAGAAATGAAAGGAAAAGTGATTGTCTCACCTATTTCTAAAATGTAAAAAAATACTTAAAATAGCCTTAATTCAAGGACATAATTAGAATTTTTTATACAAATTTTTTTTTGCTTTCCATTTTCAGGGATTTGAAAGTTAGAAAACAACTCCACTTTAGTCAAAGATCAAGCAACGTAATTCATACTTTTAAATAATATGTTCCCTTTCTGATTAATTGCTTGTTAAAATACAGGACTCATATCTGAATAAACTGAGGTGGTTTTTTTTTTCTCTTTTACCATTTTGCCCCTGTTCCAATTTATTTAAGAAAAATTTAAAAGAACAGCACCTATTCTTGTCACAAACGCTTTACTAGAAATTAACGAAGTTTACTGCATACAAACATTTGCTAGCAATATCTATCCCAGAATTTAAATTTATGAATGTTAATAGATGATGTCATTATGGTTATTTATATGCTTTACTGGCGCTCTCTTGGAACTTGAAAGAATTGTAAAGTCAATCTGGCATAATCTAATTTTAAGACCATCAGAATATAGAGGGTTTCTATGATATCAAGGCAGCTTTCTCCAAACAGATGGATTTGCTTCCATGATTTGGAGCAATTTCTAGCACAGCACATGTTGAACATTAAAGTAGAAGAGATTTCTATTTATGAAGCTTCACATCTCTTTGAACAGGCAAGTGGAAAGGTCAGGAAACTCCATCTTTTGTAATAATATCTTCTAGTATCCTAGGAAAGCTGTAATCTGTGCTACTCAGCAATTCAGCCCCATCAATATAATTTTCCTTTTTGTCTATTAAAAATGAAATAAAAATGGTTTGCTATAGACCTGGTTTAATAATTATATAACCCATCTGTTTATCTATCTCTGCATCTATTCACATTTTAAAATTTCTGCACAATCTTTCCATCAATACCCTGCCTACCCTTTTAATTATCAATCTAATTTATTATGTATATAATTTTCACCTCTCATACTCTAAATTATTCTCTTTTTTCTTCTTTCAATTTGCTATCTAAATTTTCCATGTATCTGAACTCTTCATCTGTGTAAACTATCTAAATTATTAAATGCCCTCTCCTTCCCTTCCCTTTTATACATATCCTCTGTGTTTGGCTTAAAAATACCTAGCAGTGTTGTGTGGTCAGACTGCTAAATTGCGTATCTCAACATGGTTTATTTCCCTCCATCTTAAAGTTAGTAGTCCTTAAAATTACCTGCATGGTAATTTAGCATATATCCTATTGCAAGTAATATAATACTATTGCAAATAGTATAATGTTACTTTTATCTGGATAAACCAAATTTTGAGTTTTTCTTGTCTTATCATGTTATTCCTATGTTTAATTTCTACTTACGTGTCCTTTTCTCCTTGACGCAATGTACCATTTATAACCATCTTTGCCACCCACCCCCAACCACACGTATGTTAAAAAGGAAAGGACCTTACCTTGGCTTTCTCCACCTAGAGCCCTCTTGCTCAGCAGTTCTCTGATTCTGCCCCACGAATCCTTTTCTCTGAGGGATTCTTAAGCAGCCTACTCTGCCCACCCTTCTGCTGAAGTTCAGGTTTCCATGAGGAATGGAAACAACAGCCTGTTTGCAGAGGCAACCACCCTAGAAATGGCTGGAGGAGAGAGGGAAGATGGATCCAGCTAAGAAGAAGAGATAAGAGCATCGAGTGCTTTTAACAAGGGAGTAGGAGAAAAGGAGAAAAATTAAGGTGAAGGGAGAGTGATTAGAATAGAGAAAGGGGCCAGCCTTATCCACCCCCACTGACACCTCTGACCAATTTCTCAAATTTAACTCTAGAACCAGCTATAACTCTATAGTGGAATTTCAGAGACAATCATATTCTACAGATATTTTCCGGGCAATTTTGTTTGCCAAGTACAATTGAACCTTGAACAATGTGAGGGTTAGAGGTGCTGATACCTGTGCAGTTGAAAATCCATGTATAACTTTTTTTTTTTTTTTTTTTT
>NW_012149396.1:3176400-3178254 GCF_000956105.1 Propithecus coquereli | reverse complement strand
CTGAAAAGTTAGAAAGCATATCATTCACAGCCAAAGCATTAAGAAATATCTGGACATTTGTAGGAGAAAGAGTAATACCAATAACGACACTCAACAGAATTGAGACAACTGCAGCTTCGAATAGGTAAAAGGACCCACAAAACTCTCTGGCAGAACCCAAAAGTAAATTTAAAATCAGAGTCTGCACATGCTGGGAAAGGGGCTCAGGGATGGATGGTCATTGCACCTGCAAATTTATATGAGCTCATAGGATAACAGCAGCTAACCAAGGCAAAATGCCTGACTTCAGAGAATTGCAAATAAATGGTAATTAATTAAAAGCCAGC
Organism: Propithecus coquereli; assembly: GCF_000956105.1. NCBI lineage: Eukaryota > Metazoa > Chordata > Mammalia > Primates > Indriidae > Propithecus > Propithecus coquereli. The sequence goes on along the minus strand of NW_012149396.1, from coordinate 3,177,928 downwards.
AGCAAAGGACCATCAGTGTTCTGTGCTTCGGTGTGCCTTAAAGCCAACCAATATATTTTACCCCTGGCAAATGTTTAAAATACAACCCTAAGAAAGTGAGAACCGCTGCCTCAGGAGAATGCCAGCCTGACTTTCAGGTCAGGAAAGCATGGTAGAGCAGCAACCTGGTTTTCTGTTAGCTTTATTTCTCAGCTGCTTCTCCCCTGGTGGCCTTCTGTTTCTGATTCAGAGTCTGTGTCAAAGGTCACTAATTCAAATATCTACAGGGTGAGGCAGACATTTTAGAGGAGAGACAAGGACTGGGGACAGTGGGAAATAGAAGACTAACATGCTCACGACGAAGCCTCCCTCAGCTCCAGCCAACTATTACCACAGGGGAATGCAAACCCATCTTTGGCCAATTTTTCGAAAGAAGACAGAAATTTGATTTTTATGTGAAGCTTCTTAATATGTGGTGGTTGGAATTGAATTTATTTTATTTTATGGAGGGAACAACATGTAAAAGAAAGAAAATACACCTGAGAGCAGAATGCTGCCTTTCAGTAGCCAGTTTGTAACTTCTACATGTGAGTGCTGTGAAATAGACTGTCAACAAATTCAAAACTTCTATTAGAATTCATGGTGGCGTGGGATAGCATCACTGATTTTTGCTGCTTTCCTTAACATGGCAGCCAGTTTGTGACCTCTATTTTAGCATTTTGTGGAATTAACTGGCAATAGTATTCAAAAGTTCCATTAGAGTTTATGCTGGTTTAAATAGTGTCACTTATTTTATCTGCTTTTCTGCCACCCCACAATTTTACATGAGTTTAAGAGATAATCACGGATTGTTCAAGAGTGTTTCAGTTATCTACTGTGATATAATCTCCCATGCCCCGCCAAAAACTTAGTGGTTTAAAACAACACTAAATCATTATTTCTCATGATTCTGAGGGTTGGCTGGGGCTCAGCTGGGTGGTTCTTTTGCTTATCTTGCTTAGGCTTGACCATGAACCTCCATTTAGCAAGAAGCTTAGCTGGCCCTGGAGCAGATAAGACAGCTTCAGGACTCCCTTCACATGGCTCTTTCTCCAGCAAGGTAGGTGTGGTTCTCACTTATGTAGTGACTGGCTTCAGAGAGAAAGAGAGGAAGCAGAAGCTGCCAGCCTTCTAAAGCCTTGAAATGAGAAGTTCTAGAATGTCACATTTAATTAGCCAAAGCAAGTCAGAAAGCTGGCTCTGGGTCAAGGGGAAGGAAAAGAGATTCCAAATCTTGATGGAAAAAGTCACCTGGTTGTGAAGGGAGGGAAAGAACTGAAGGCATATATCTTTGAACACTAGTTATTTCAGTCCATCTCTGGCTACAACAATTCACATCTCTCCTTTGGGCAAAATGTACTCTTCTCTTTCAAAAATTTCATCCCATTAAAGGATTGACTTAAAGAGCAGAATCTTGTCACCGTGAACAGATCCAAATTGTTTCTTTCATCAATGTTGAAGGATACTCAGTCATTATCTCTTGCATATTGCCTCTTTCCAAATTTTTCTG
>NW_012149396.1:3175229-3176350 GCF_000956105.1 Propithecus coquereli | reverse complement strand
TGTTTTATTAATCAGCTAATGGTAGGGAACAGAATAAAAGAAGAGGACATTGAACTGTTGGAAATAGTTGAGCTACCCCTTAGCCTTTAATTTTGCCTGTCTGGTTGACTGTACCAAGGATAAGAGTCTCTTCAGTAGGTAATTAAAAACCCAAGGCCACTATAGAGCAGACTCAAGTTCCCACAGAAGCTCAAACTCTAAGTAAATAGGCACCTTCCTGACCATCACAATACTTTTCACAGTTTCTGAATCTAATGAGTGCATGACATGCCCACACCCTCCCCTTCTCATCCCTACTTTAAATTTCGGTGATTGGTTTGTCCTTTAAGAGGACCTGTAGAAGTTGACTGAAGTTGACTCACTTACACTGTCACCAGAATAACCCCCTGAATAGATCTTTGTTGTTCTTGTCAGATAGGAGGAAAGTGACCTTGTGTCAGTAAAAGGATGGACCTGAGTTAGCAGCCGATATGGCCCTGGCACTTGCAGCTACAAAATTTTTACTTTGAACCTCGTGTGGGCGTGAAAAAATATTCAGCTTCTAAAAATGTCATGGAGAGGCGATGGCTCAAAACTGCTAATGCACTGAATAGTTACAAAGTATCCTTTAGAAATTTTCACTATGTATAATATGAGTGAGCTTATCTGTAAACTCATACATTATAAAATATAACATTTATTACTGTGCTCATTCTGTAATCCTAGGTAGGTATCATGATGAAAAGTGTAATGAATATGAGCATAACATATCATATTACAGGTATCACATAATTGTAACACATATTGTATGTTGTATGTATGTCTATGTGCATGACTTCCTGTAAGATAGATATTGATGTAGGAATGTAGATGTAGATATATTTTCTTGGGCATGAATGGGATGGACAGATACTCTTTGCCAAGTGTGGTTAGGGTTTTGTTGAGCATGGTTTTCTGGTGGCAAGAAGACATGTTTGGTGACTGTATGTAGCTATAAACATGATTATTCCAGCTTTCCTAGGGTTCCCATGAGTATTAGCTCTGTTTTGAATGTTTAATTTAGTTTTAGGAGGACCAGGATCCACTTTTCATTAATGGGCTTCTGTGGGTTTCTAGGCTGACATTTAGGAAGACAAAGTCCG
>NW_012149396.1:3168992-3171274 GCF_000956105.1 Propithecus coquereli | reverse complement strand
AAAAAAAAATACCAGAAAAACATTAAATCTGATTAGTGTCAAAATGGGAGGGAAATTATCTTTGTGCTATGAGAACAAATAGGAGGGGAGGGGATCTAACTCAAACTTGGGAGATGGAGGAGGATATCCTCAGGAAGTCATGTTTCCACTGAGACTTGAAGTGCAAGTGGAAATCGGCCAAGTGAGATTGTGAGGGCATCTGTCGGGGAGGGTGTGGGAGAGGAGCGTGGTGGCCCCTAGTTAGGAGCTGAATGTTCAAGACAAAGCACGGATGGAGGAGGGGAAGGCTACACTGCACACCTCCCTCTCCCCCTCTCCTCCCTGGCCACCTTCCTTCCCTGAAAACCTATCAAATCTCATATTCCTGATGATATTGCCTAGAGTTGCTAAAACAGTAAATAAGTTATTGGGACATCAAAGGCTTTAAAATGTAAATCCGTAGGAGAGTTTGCACTGGCTTTCTTGAATTTCGTCAAAGTGTAAATTACAGTGTAAGGTTCTTCCCATCTTAATGTTGTGAGTGCATAATAAAAAGAAAGTCACCTGATACCCAAATTTAAACAGAAACAGAGGTGGAGGGGGCTACATTAGCTTATTCTTAGACCAAAATGAGTCTTAGAGGCTGTTTGAAAATGAAAAAGGAAATACTCTGGCTGAGTCTTTTTCTAGGATGTGAGATATCAGTGGGTGTTAAATAAAAAAATATTTGGTTCTTTAGACAAATGATTTTCAAAAACACTAGAATGAAAACAGGAGAGAAAGAGAGAATTGATTTCTTCACTGTGGAATTTTTCAAAGCTTTAGTGTGCCAAAAGCTTTGAATCTCTCAATGGGGATGACTGGGCCTCCTTCCTCAATGATTTCAACACTATGAGAAACACTATGCCTTTGGGTTTTTTTCCTCCTCAATGTTATACTGTATTGGGAATCACTTTAACTTACCATTTGGTTGAGGTGTGTATTTCTGTAAAATTTTGCAGTTCCTTTTTGAAATGCAAATCCTTTCATTGTGCAAATGTTCTAGGAATAGAGAATGAATTACTTCTTGAGTCTGCTTAGGTCCCCTTAAGCTTGTGGGTCATTTCTTATTATATAAGAAAAATCAGGATGAGACAGTGTTCTGAAGTCTGTGTATGTTTTGAATAATATTATAAACACAAGAAGCTTCTGAATACAACAATTGTTTCTCTTGCTACTTTGTTATAACTCAGTATCAGCAAACTAAGTATATCCACAAAACCTTTAGAATAGTATATTATAAACTTGTACCCAAATTGTTCAGCAGATAAATTATGTAATGACCATTTTTATGAAGACAAGTTTTTATTTTTGTGTTTCCAGTGCCAAGACATTGCAGTAACATCTGTTTGCGATAAATAAAACCTACCTGGAAGTAAGGAGTTTCTCATAATATCCCATCTACCCATTAACAGAGAATATTAAGCACACTTGGAGTTAATCATGTTGGATCAGTTTACTTTAATGAGGAAAGCATTGATTGGTTTTCCTCTTATGAAATTCTGGCACAGACTATTTTGGGCAAAGAGATAATTACATTCATAAGGTTGTTAATGAGAAACTGTTCCAGCTCAAGACTTAGTTTAGGAGAAGGGAGCATTCTGAAGGTCTAGATGTGATAGTTATGCAGATCTCAGCTCCTGAAATCTTAAATGAATGTGAAAGAGTGAGCTGATAATCAGGACAACTCAGATGTAGAATCAGCGGTCCTTTCCTTCTCTCTCTCTCTCTTTTTTTTCCAAATAGTGAAGGGGTTCTTATTCTTAAGTCACTTTATATATATGCCTACTATTTAAAAAGTATTTTGGGATATATTTTCAAATAACATTTCTGACAATGTTTCAGATTTAAATATGGTTTTGAATAAAGCAGAAAAAGCATATTTATTAGAAGGCAGCTGTTACGGTTGAATTATATTTCCCCTTTCCCCAACAAAAAAAGATATGTTGAGATCCAAATCCCCAGTAACTTGGAATATAACTGTATTTAGAAACAGAGTCTTTACAGAGGTAATCAAGTTAAAATGAGGTCGTTAGTTTGAGCCATAATCCAGTATGACTAGTGTCCTTATGAGAAGGAAAATTTGGGCACAGAGACATATACACAGGGAAGATGATATGAAGACACAGGGAGACTACAGCCAAGTGACTAGAACGATGCATCTACAAGCAAAGGGACACCAAGCATTGCCATCAAACACCAGAAGCTAGAAGAGGCAAGAATGGATTTTTCCCTAGAGCCCTCAGACAGAACATGGCCCTGCA
>NW_012149396.1:3157866-3159409 GCF_000956105.1 Propithecus coquereli | reverse complement strand
TTTATATTTAATTTGGTTGGTAAATAGAATGTGGTTAATTGCTTCTTGATGAATTTTTTGTTTGTTTGTTTGAATCATACAATGTTGAGGAAAGAAAATCTCTTACCGGGTCCACAGTCCAGATAAGCAGCACTTTTCAAATAGTGTGGCCTTAGCAATGCTTTTCCTGTCAGGCAGCTATATTTTGTATTTACACCAAAGGCAACGACAAATGTAGCCATACTTGAGTACATTCTCCGTCTCCTTGTGTGTTTCAGGGAAGAAGAAATGTTAGGGATGTTGTGTGTAAAAATTGAGTTGAGTTGTAAAGAGCGGGCTCTTTCCTATGAGTAATTCTGAAATCCACAAGTATCTAGTGTAATCCTATTGCACTCTAGAGAATATTGGAAGTATGCGAGTCCATCACAACATATCCCTGCATGTGTAGTCTCCATTATAAACATCATCAGTTTTGGCCTAGGACTACAAACTGTGTGTAAATAATATTGGCATCCTTAATCAAGGTTAACCCTGTGACTTCCATATACAAAAAATGTGAAATCAAACTTTTAGTACCTATACTTACAACTTCATCAATACAAGTAAAGGCTTTGAATAATTCAAAAAGGAAATTTTCTTTTTTCTTCAAAGGCACATTTTTAAGAGATGGCATGAATACTTACTAATCATTCTATCTTGGATTTGGAATTAAGAATCAGTGAAGGACTGGTTATTTTCTTAGTTGTTCCCCCGCTCCCCCAGCTATCCAACTCCATTTTCCCTGTTTCCATTTTGAGATGGAAACAGCCCAGCATTAATCGTCAAAGCATTCTAGAAAAACTTACACCAAGCTGATACATAAGAACATTTGGACTGTCAACAACAAATCTTGCTTGTATGAACAGAGGTTACTTAGATATTTTGAAGAATGCAGAGGGTCACCAATTTATTAGGCAAGTCTGGGCAATGTGAAAAATTCATGCAATAGTTTATGCTAAAATTGTCCACTTTTCTTGATTCTGGTCTTTCCCCTCATGAGCTGTATAAGACATTGCAGATGTGTTTACCTAGAATAATGAATCGGGAATGTCATAAAGAGTGGTGCCAAATCTGTAACACAGATGTTTTCTGGGTCCGGGACAGTTCAAATGTGGCATGAGAGTAGGAAGGTCTCTTTCTGATTGACACTTGGAGTTTTAATTGCTGCCTGGTTTACCACTTGCAGATTACAGGATTTATTTCCAGGACAGGAATCTTCAAACACACTGTCATCAAACATGTGACAAAATTCTGCCCTCTGAAATATTCTAGCTTACATTGATAACAACTCACTTTGTGTCCTCATTCCAACATAATTTATAACAGAGGAGAATAGCAAGATGGAGAGAGGGAATCATTGTTCTTTTCTTCAAAGTCTTAGAATCATGAGTAAATTGTGCCTGTGAGTCTGCAGCCATGACCTACGATCCCTGATATTTTGATAATATAACCCATATTCCAAACAAAACACAAAAATTAAAGAAAAATCCCCAAATGGGCTAATCCCTAAAGAAGATTATTTATA
>NW_012149396.1:3153903-3156632 GCF_000956105.1 Propithecus coquereli | reverse complement strand
GGTTGGTTTGAGACTGTATACCTCTCCATCTCTCCATCCTTCTTTGCCAATTCTCTTCCCCATAATCCCCTCCATTAATATTATACTTAATTATAGAAATAATTAAGGTGTGATTATATGGTATAAGTAAGAATAAAGGTGAGGGAATCATGTAAAATAACTGAAAAAAGTTATTTTGACCCTTTCTTTCTGCTACATTGCAGGTCCCAGAAGATTTAACTGATTGCAAAAATGTCCCAAATTCTTTATCCCTCTCTCTATCCACACCCTTTGAAATGTGATTTTGCAGTTCCTCTAATCAAGAGGGGATCTACTTCTCCAACACTGATTAGGCTATCCTTGTGTGATGGTTAATTTTATATGTCAACTTGACCGGGTTAAAGGATGCCCAGATAAAAACATTTTTTCTTGTTGTGCCTGTGAGGGTGTTTCTGGAAGAGATTAGCATTTGAATCAGTAGACTGAGAAAAGATCTTCCTCACCAATGCAGGTGGACACTATCCATCTTTGAGGGCTTGAATAGAACAAAAAGGTAGAGGAAGGTTGGATTCACTTTCAGCTGAGCTGGGTAGGAAATCTCTCTTCTCCTGTCCTTGGACATCAGTGGTCCTGGTTCTCAGGCCTTCAGACTCAGACCAGGACTTACACCATTGACTTCCCGTGTTCTCAGCCCTTTGAGTTTGGGCTGGAACTACACCAGCAGCTTTCCTGGGCCTCCAGCTTGTTAGCTCTGTATTACTAAAATGAATACATGGCTTCATACTTTCTTGTTCTCTTCTCTCAATATTTCCTTGGTGATATTAAATTATTTTGAAACAAGTGGCCACATATCAAATTCAGCAGAATAAGGAGAAAGCTATATACCAAACTTAAGGAAATAAATCTGATGTAAATATTATTCTTTTGGTGAATGGATTACATAAAATGTGTATAGATAAGAACATTTGATTGTTCGACTTAGACATTTAGTTTCATTAGTGCAGAGTGTTTCATTACAGCATTAATTACCTATTGATTAAAAATGAGGTCCCAGGATATCTGCTTCTACAAATGATGAACTAAGTAATTTGGACGCTTACAACAGCTGAATGAAGTACGAAAAATAACTCTCCTTAAAATTAGCAAAGAGCTAACAACATGCTGAGGAATACCTAGGCTAAATTCTCAAGAGAGTGAAATTCTGAAGAGGATTGTCCAGTATTAAGAGCAGCTTTTTGCTAGAACTATTTGACAATTGCAATAAAGTTGTTGAAAGCTTGAGCTGAACTTTTGTCAGTATCTAAGGGCTTGGGGGACAAAGGTTAGGTTCCAGGGCTTATCAAGGGTGGGAATTCTGGTAAATCATCCTATGTGTTTTGGCTTGAAATGCTTAAAGAATACATATTAGGGACAAGTAAGAACTAGAAATAAACCAATCCTAAACTGGGTAAGCCAGAAGAATTTCAGTTATATTAAAATTGTAATAAAATTTCATTAAGGTAGTCCCACATTGCTAGCGTGTATGAATTCCTAGAAAAAGTAAATAGATATCCCCTTGAGAGATCATATTATCTTGGACACTAAATTATATCCACAAATAGGTTTTTAATATCAGTGTTTCGCACGGGTTCAAAGATTATGGACATGTAAGGATGTAAGGAGATAGGACAACATAAACAACAAGTACAAGTTAAAGACAATAGGAACAACAGAAATCAGGTAATATATGTATATATTAACAGATTCAAACTATAAAAGAACTATGCTTTTTGTGGATATAGAGAAAAAGAACTTAAACTGAAAAATTTTAGCAAGAAACTAAAAACTATAAAATGTGAAATAGCAGAATTTTAAAAAGGCTTAACTAAAAAATCTAGAAGTTGACAATTCAATGTCCTCAATTAAAAACTCAATGGAAAGTTCAGTAGCTAAGTAGACATTGCCAAAGGGAGAATCAGTGAAATGGAAGATAGGCACAAGAAATTCTCCAGAATAATAATAGATAGACAAGAGATAGAAGGTACAGAAGAGAGAGAGTATATAGGAGAAGGTCAAATATACATTTAGTTAGAATCTCTAATGGAGATGAAAATGAGAGAAGAAACATTTGAAAAGATAATGGTAAAAATTTTTTCTGAAACTAAATAAAAAATTCAAAGGGCTCAACTAATCCTAAATAGGAAAAATGGAATGAAATCTGCATGTAAATATATTACCATGAAACTACAAAAGCCTCCCCTGCAAAAGGAGAAAGTCTTAAAAGCAACTATTATATATAAACATGATGGAGTTCCACAGAGGAATTAAAGTTTAACTGACAGCAGAAATTTCAACAGGAATTATGGAAAACAAAGTGAAATTATTTACCCAGCAAAGATATCCTGCAGTAATAGGGTGAGATAAAGATATTTCAGGGCTGGAAAAAAGACAACCACCATCAGGAGACTTGCACTAAAAACACAGTAAGGAATGTTCTCTGGTCAAAAATCCTAAGTGGAAGCTCAGATATAAAAAATGGAGAAAGAGCCACAGAAATTATAAATATGTTGCTCAATCTAATTAAACATTAAACATTGACAGTGAAAAACAACAATGATAATGGATTGTGGGTTTTAAAATATATAGAAAAGTAAAGTATAAGACAACAATAGCATGTAAATTGAGATTAGGATAAACTGAATTAAGGTAGTGTAATTTCTTTACATTTTCTGCAAGGAGAATGAAGGTACCAAGTAACACTAGCATTTATT
>NW_012149396.1:3141547-3142832 GCF_000956105.1 Propithecus coquereli | reverse complement strand
CATTTTTTCAAATCTTTTAAGATTTTATAACTAAATTCAAGCAGCAAGTTTTCAAATCTCTTTTTGCATATAAACACAAGCCTAACCTATTGGAACATTTTGTTTATTAAAGTTTTCTGTTAATGCTATTATCCCATATTAAGATCCAAAGAATTCACTTGCAAACAAGGTTGGCAAACTTTTCTGACTGGACTGATTATATCAATTTGAAAGCATTTAATTCAATGAAATAATTGGTTATATGGACCAATGACAGAAAATAATGGGCTAGATGTTTCAGCATTGTGTAAGTAGTTATTGTGTAATTTTCCCAAGAAAAAATACTAATGAGCGCAGACAGAAGTTTAAATTCAGGAAACTTAACAGAAGTTTATAAAGTTTTTCAGTATCCAATTCTCACTCAGATTGGTGATCCCATGAATATACTTGTGGTCATCTAAATGAATCTGGCTTGATTTATAAATAATATGGTAATAATGGAATTAATTTGAGGCATTTACTGTATATTACTATATTCTCATCATATTTGTACTTATAGGACCTACATGATTAAAGAAAACTTCTGACATACATATCCTCGTATTATGGGCTGAATTGTATTCCCTCAAATTCATATGTAGAAGCCATAACCCCCAGTTCCTCAGAATGTGACTAAGATGGGGTCTTTACCAATATAATCAAACTAAAATTATATCATATGTGTGAGTCCTAATTCAATATGACTAATGGCTTTCTAAGAAGAGGAGATTAAGACACACACACCCACCTACCCATCCCCATGCCTGCAGCCCCAAGAGGCAACCATGTGAGATCACATGAGAAGGCAGCCAAGGAGAAACTTTTATAAATATGTCATAACTCAAGGAGAGGCCTCAGAAGAAACCAAACCTGCTGATTACCTTGATCTTGGATTTCTATTCTCCAGACTTGTGAGAAAATAAATTTCTGTTGCTTAAGCCACCCAGTGTGTGGTATTTTGTTACGATAGCAAACTAATATACTTCGGCACCATGTGATATTTACTGTTTATTCTTCCTGATAGAGATTTAAATATCATAGCCTGAGTTTCTGTTATGACTACACTGCTTAAACTGAAATAGAAAAATAATTATGGTTATAAAGTAATGCCTATCAAATAATGCACTTAAATATGGACCGACAACTTTTACATAGGAAGTTTAACATCGGAATACTTATCATACTTTCCGTTAGTTCCCTTTATAAACACTTGTTGGGTTCTTGCTAAATGGACTCTGAACAAAGATTTAGGGACTCAAAAGTCCAT
>NW_012149396.1:3140385-3141497 GCF_000956105.1 Propithecus coquereli | reverse complement strand
GTTTCAATTAGCAAAATTCTTAGAGAGTTTCTGGGATGGTGCACAGGTGTGTCCCTGCACAAAAATAGCGCCCTGCCACGCTGGCTTAATCAGCTGCTTTCCAACCCTATAAATAAAGCCTCCCTTTATGAAAAGTTAGGCAAAATGAAATTGAAACTTCCCTGTGAAATATGTCACAGCCAGTCTATTTAGGGAATGTAGAACAACCTGGAAACATATACTCATTCATACATATATAAGTACATACACACAGATTTTCTTAAAATTTCTAATCTTTGTTATTTTTTATTAAGATGCTGTTCTAGTACCTTCTTCATAGAGTGTGATAAAGACTATTGTCAGGGGTAGCTTGGATGTCTCAGATGTGTCAGCAGTGAGGCAGTCACTTTGTTTTCTATCATTCTGCATACCCCGCAGGAGAAGGCCATTACTCAGTCCAGTCATTTGAGACTTAGCACAGCCCCGTTGCAACAGCATGCTGCTTAAAGCTTCCTTAATGACAAGTTAATTCCCCCTCTTTAATGTATTTTGCTAGCAGTTTAAATGGAAAATTTAATTGATGTCCTTGTATATATATAATTTCAGTCGGCTACCATATTGGACATCCTGTGTATTAAGCTCCTATGTTTTCCTGAGTCTTTTTTACTTCCAAAGATTGTGCTGACTGCTGTTGATGAAATTGAGGCCATTTCTACCATGGAACAACCTGCCGATTCTACCTTCATTGATTTTTGGCTTTGGTTGCCCATCAGGGAGTAATTGTTAGAATCTCTTGTGGAACAGGAAAAGATCGCAACCCTAGTGTTCAGACTGCTTTTATTGCCAAGTAACTTTCAGAATCTTTCCATACCTTAATTGTGCTCAGATTCAAGGAAAGAAGATATTTAGAGTTGGGTCAGAAAGGAAAATTTACCTAAGTAAGCTGCAAAATTGCAACATCATGATGCTTATATGTTATTTTATCTTAGTGTTTCTTTAACTAAAAAGTACTATCCTGGTTTATATGGTAAACAATTTGAGCAATATAAGAATATATGCAATGAAAATCAAATCTCCTTTCACCTTTGGACCTCTACTCTCCTTAGGGGCCATCACTATAAATCATTTCTTGC
>NW_012149396.1:3123972-3128635 GCF_000956105.1 Propithecus coquereli | reverse complement strand
AGTTTCTATAAATTCTCTTAAAATATTCTATAGTTTCAAAGAATTAGAAAATTTCTCCGCTAACGTTTCTACTTATATTGTTTGATCTTTCACTGACTTCTTTTCATGAGTTTTCACAGTGAATAAAGAAATGCTTTCAAATAGCTACTGCAAATATATAGCTTAGACCCCTCTTTTATGTCTTAGGAACATGACAGTGGCTGCTTAGTTCATATGTTTGGGGCATGATGCTAATGAAGCCAGGCCTATTTAGTGCCACTGTCCTCCCTGGCTTCAGACTGACCTCTTCCCCTTGCCCTAGTCAGCTGTCTCACATAATCAGATCATTAGTCTCACAGGTGGGTGGCAGGAAATGGACCAAATGGTTGCAAATACATCAACAACATGGAAAGAAAAATGCAGCTTTCATGCTTTCTTGATCGGCTGCTCTTTATAAAAGGAAAAGATACTTTCGTATGAGAATTGAGTGTTTTCCAAGTACCTTCACATCTGTTATCTGCTAATTTTTTTCAAGTAGAGAGGAAAATATAATAATAATTACCTCCAATTTTTAGACATGAAGTCTGAGGTCCAGTGACGCCAAGGGGCTTACCGTCAAAGTAGTTGCATTAACCATGTCTTTTATTTTCTGTACTCTGATGCTTAAACGTCTATCTGGGCCTTGCTGACCCTGAAGAGACTTACTACCCTCTTAGGAACAACCAACTGCTTTACCCATTCCTTCCCACAGAAACTACACTAAAGGCTCTTGCTTCTGTTTTCCCAGCTCCCTCTGCCTCCGGGTTGGCCCAGGGGCGTCCCAGTGTGGCTCCCTGTGGTGTGTCATGCCCCCTCCACTTGAGAACTGTGAATAATAAGCTGTTTCTTCAATGGTAGTTCTCTCCTTATCTGTTGGCATTACTATACCTCAAATTTTCTACCACTACACTATATTTTAAAACAGTGGTACGGCTTGAAAGTGATGAAGCCAGATTTAGAATCCACCCACGTTTGGATCCTTTTCATTTCATCACTTAGACACTGTGACAGAATCTCCCAGCTAATCACCAAAACCCATTCTCCCTTTCATCCTATGTACTGAGCCTAAATTTCCAGCCTGCCTTTCAGAGTGACTTAGAAACAAAGTTCTTGCTAATGGAGTAGAAATAGAAGTTTAATATGCCTCTTGTAGGCCTAAGCTGTAAAAATTCCCACGAGTGCTACACCACGATCTTTCTCCCTTTTTGTGTGTTGCAATGATAATTACCAGTGTTAAATGTGGTGGAGTCACTGTCAGCAGAGTTCCTGACAGAACACAGCCTCCTGCCAACCACCGGGGACACTCTAGTTTATATGTGAAGAGAAAATAAACATTAATTTTATTTGAACCCTTACACTTGGAAATTGAGATGTATATATACTTGTCAGTTTAGCATTCTCTAATATACAGTCCTATATATCTTTTGTACTCTACCACATTGTACAATGTTCATCATACGATAAATACCTCATAAAAATGGTGATGATGATGGTGATAATGATTCTCTACCCTGAATAGTAACTTAAAAAGCTAATTCATATGAAAACAAGCAATTCTTATAAGTTTTATACCTCATCAACCCTGTCTCTGCAAAAAATATAAAAATTAGCTGGGCATGGTGGTGTGTGCTGTAGTCCCAGCTACTTGGAAGGCTGGGGCAGGAGGATTACTTGAGTCCAGGAGTTTGAGGTTGCTGTGAGCTATAATGATGCCACTACACTCAAGCCTGGGTGACGGAGAGAGACCTTATCTCAAAAAGAAAAGAAAAATACACACACACACACACATATATATTTTATCAAATATTGTGCTAAATTTCAGTCTCGAGTGTCTTGTGTTTACTTGCTTGATTTTCAGATTTCCAAAAAGTATTGTCTCATTTCTTCTCATTCTTCTCATTTCTATTATTTATAGAGCCAATAATTCCATCTGATAAAAATGTTCCATTTCTAGTTTAGCTCAGGTGTGTTTTAATAGCCAAAAAGTATCTAGCCAGGTTCACAGAATGCATCATTTGCAATAGAAATGATGAGTTTAAATATTATTTTATAAGAATCAGGGAAAATACTACTTTCTGCCATTAATATAATTTATTTATTTTACAAGTCCATTTTTGAAAAGGTTAGTAAATCTACAGAGGACCAAGTACTTGGATCACTCATTAATAATAAATGGATTAACCTCATTAATAGTTTCAATAATACATTAATACTAATGTATTAATATATGAATAATTTAATGGTGGTTAAGGCCTTGAAACAAATCAAAGTAGATCTCAAATTATGAGATAAATATTACAACAAGAATAATATTTTTTATAATGCAGTTGAAGTGAAAAATAAAAATAAACCATAGCATCAGCCAGCTAAGAAAATAGAGATTTTCAGGTGAAATGATATTATTTGGAGAAATAATTGAAATAAAAATAAATAGAAAAAGGGATTAAACACTTATGTCTTTTTTTAAAAAATTATAAACTGTGTTATATGAATAGGAAGAAGACAGAAGGAGAATAAACAACTTTGTTCTGTTGACTATCAACTAAAAATTGATTTAACCAAGTGAGTGATTCTTTTTTATTTGTATTCTGTTTTATAGTATGAAAGTAGTATGCAATTAAGTTGACTGTCATGTCTTAATGTGGACTAGCGTATACTTCATCCTACAAGTAACTTAGATTTCAGAAAGTGTTTGAGGGAAACGGTGTACCAAGAATGCTTCTCCCCTCTATTCCCTTTTAATTCTGATCTATAATTTCTGAGCCAAATATCCCCTGGGACCTATGGGTGACTGAGTGCAAGTAGAATTTTGGGTGATGGAAGGATGAACCAGTCAGACTGGTCCACAGCTTTTTTTCTGAAAGCTGGGTGAGTATCTGCATTTTTCTGTCACTAGCCTCAAGTTAGGAGCAAGGCTATTGGATCCTAGGAAGAGCTTGATCCACAGAGAATTGGGGGAAGGTTGACATTGGACCCCCACACAATCTTGTTGGACCCCATGTGTCTCGAGAAAGCAAAATGCATAAGCCAAGTCCTTCTTCACTTGAAACTGGGACGATAATTGTTGACCCAAACTTAGAATTCTTCTAGATAATTACATTTTCCCCCTTAAAAGGACTGCCAGTATTATGCAGATTTGAGGAACATTGCTTTATATATGCATCTCTTTAATGTAACTTTATGTCTCTTAATTTAAAATATCTTGTTTTCCATTTTATATTTATAAAATATTTTGCTAAAGATATTTCCAAAACCCTATTTTCAAAGATTTAATCTGTAGGCCTTAGAGATTTACTTTTTATGCAGGTAAAGCAAGGCAATTTGGTAGTAATATATTTAATTCTACATCCCAGGATTCGGATTTCACTGCCAGATCCATACATCACATGGCTGTGAGCAGTTATTACACATCTAGACACACTGACATGTGCTCTGACAACCTATATAGTGCAATGGACCATTCAGGAGCTTAAACAGAATTGTCTTGAGTCTCCGTAGCTACTGAGAAATAAAAAAATCTCAGTTACGATCAACTTTGTGATTGTTCTTAAAATATAATGGAAAGGTGAGTTCTTTAGAGATGACGTTGACTGTCATCTATTTAAATGAAAACATCAGAAGTTTTTAGGAAATACTATGTTTCAATGAGAGGGGAAGGAAAAACAAATAGCACTTAAAATTACCATTTTAAGTACTTAAGTAAAATTCATTATTCATATCCCTACATCTTTCTTAGTAATAGATTGTAAACATACATTTTCCAAATTCCTTAATAGGAATTAAAGTAATAATATTGTGTGTTTGTTTTCCATTCTTATTTGTATTCCTATTATTGCCCTTTCCTCCTAAAAAAGAGATAAATAAGTCCCATTTTAAATGACAGGGGCTGCAAATGAGGAAGACTCTCCTTGAATTTTAATCAAGAGTCAAATGTGGCCGCTAAGCAGGCCTATCCTAGTGGTAACAGTTCTGTAAATATGTCCTTTTCAAGCTAGTTACCTTTAGTGGGACCAACTGGGGAGAAAAAAGGCATAATTTTGACCAATTCTGATAGTGTAATTACAGGGTTATATCCAAATATCTTAGCCATCAAAAGTTGGCCCACTGAATGTTAGATTGACAGAAAGCAATACGCTTTCTCTTCAAGAAGTACTTTTGAGTGGTTGCCATAATAGACTTGAAAATGGAATTCTTAAAAACAACAGCAAAGAAATCATTTCAAGGAGCACATCTGAGCTGTCACTTCAGCTTTCAAAAGCTCAATTCTCTGTTGACAACATTAACTTAGGCCATCTGTACCTTGTTCTTATCTTTTCTCAGTCTCGTCTGGCCGGCAAATATGTCTTGGGTCTGATGCTTCAAGAGTCTTCCGCGTGTATTAAAAAATTGATACATCTTGATTCAGCCAATGGAGCATAATATTGCTCTTATAGATGGATATATTGCAAGTTTTCAAAAAAATTTATGAAACTTCAAAAGAAAGAAAGACACTATAAATTTTACACAATGAATGAAACATGTTTTCTTAGCTCTTTTTATTCTGTAGAAAATTTTGTATAACCCATTTCAAATGGTGTCCATACTATAATCTATTTGCTATTCTGGTTTCATTCAGCTAGTGGGGAAGGGCTAGGATAGAGCAGAA
>NW_012149396.1:3122130-3123922 GCF_000956105.1 Propithecus coquereli | reverse complement strand
TCCCCCTTCCCATCTGCCCGACACCCGATAAATGTTACTACTATATGTGCACTTAAGTGTTGATCAGTAAAAACCAATTTGATGGTGAGTACATGTGGTGCTTGTTTTTCCATTCTTGTGATACTCAGTAGAAGGGGCCGCAGCTCTATTCAGGATGCACAAACTCTTGATGATAGTGACATTGGAGTTGGGCAACGGAGCATTTAACAGGGTCAGATTTTGTGTTTTCTTAGAGAAATTACTAATATTTTCAAAATGTGTGACTATTATTTCTAAAACTAGTTAATTTGTTTTTCCTGAAATTTACACAGCCCTTTGAAACTATACTTTCTTAAGTGTAATCAAGGAAATTATTAGAAAATGATCATCCAATGGATTACTTTTAAGCCCAGATTATATATTAAAGAGTTTTAATTAAGAATATCAAAAAATGGGGATGGTAATGGGAGTCTGGGACTTACAGTGGTGCCAGAGTGGATGCAAATAAACCAGTGAGTGTGCTGTTGGGGTAGCCAAGTAAAAGATGGTGGTAGCTGAGACCAGGGTGATAATGGAAAGATGAAGACATGGGTGAATAAAATAAAATATGTAGGTGACAAAGTGACCAGACTTGGTGAGGGAGGGCGTGAGGGAAACCAAGGATGGCTCCTACGTTGCTGGTTTGTACAACTGGGTACATGGTGAGCCATGTACTGTGATGGGAAACTCTGGAAGAAAATCATGTTCAAGGAAGAAGATCAGCAAATTTAGTTTTGACCTTGTTTACTTTGATGTTTCTGTGAGTTATTTAGGAGGAATTCCAAGTTGGCATTCAGACATGCAGTCTGTAGCAAAGAAAAGAAGCTTAGACTGAAAATAGGCATGTATGAGTCATCTGCATATAAGCAGTAATTAAGGCAGCAAATGAAGGAGATTTCTTAGTGGCAGAGCACTGGGTGAGAAGTGAGAATCGAGGCTCAGTCTTGAAGAACTCCAGTAGCTAATGGCTTAGGCAGAAAAGCACAAGCTTGCCAATTTGACACAAACTATCAGAGAAGTAAGAAAAAAAATCTGAAAAATATTTATCAAGGAGTTCCCAAAAAGGTAATTTTAGTTACAAGTGAAGACATTCGAATGTTGATTAGAAGTGAGGTGAGGTGAGAACTAGGGAGAATCTGTAAGCTTTTATGACATGGAGATTGCTAATGGTCCTTGGAAAAATAGTACAGAGGAGATAAATAAGCAGCAATGCAGATTGAAAATTATGGAAAAGTACATGGAAGATGAGAAATGAAAACACAGGATGTACATGTTTTGAGGAGTGTGATTGTGAAAAGGAAGAGAGAGAGCACATTAACTAAATGGAGTTAAGAGGTTGAGGGATTCCTACCTTATTGTTTATTTGTTTTAATGGGGCAGATTGAGAGCATTTAATAACAGTGAGAAGGAACTACCAGGGAGGGAGACATTGAATTATAAGAGTAACAGAATGTGTTCCTAAAAAGGAAGTGGATTGGCTTTGGATAGGAGGAGCAAGTTCTTTTCTAAAACTGGAAAGAGAGAACAGAATGGATGCAGATGAAGTTGGTTTGTATGTTTGGTCTCAGGGAAACGAATATGTTCCTATCGAATAGCATCTATCTTCTCTACAAAGTGAGAGAGTCATTCATCTGCTGAGAGGGTAGTGGAAGGAGAGGGGTCAGAATTTTGGGGGGAGGGAAAAGTGTAGAACAGATGTCAAGTGTTTGGAGAAAGAGAATTAGTTAAGCAGAGAAACAGTAGGATTTTTAGGTACAGTGAGGGCCTCAATTAA
>NW_012149396.1:3110912-3117878 GCF_000956105.1 Propithecus coquereli | reverse complement strand
ACAAGTCCCTCAGTGATTTCTTAAAATAGCTAGTCTCAATTTAACATTTATATTCACTATGGAGGAAAAAATATTAGATTGAGAATCTAGAGGCATGTCTTTTCTGACTTCTAGTCCCATTTCCACCAGTAACTGTCCATTTGTCCTGAGACATGTGCCTCTGATTCTTCATGCATACAATAAGGACATGGAACAAAGGCCATCTCTAACATCTTATTTCATAACCTCCTTTAGGTGAGCTTCAGGAGGTCTATAAAACCATTGAATTGTTAGGCAAAAGTGTGTGAATGTGTGTGTGTATGTGCACGCACACATGCATGCATACAAACCTTGGGGTGAAAGCATCACAGGTTTCATGAAATTCTAAAAAGAATGCATCAAAGCTGTGCATGGCAGTGTGCGCCTATGATCCCAGCTACTCAGGAGACTGAGGTGGGAGGATCACTTGAGCTCCAGAGTTCCTGACTGGCCTGGGCAACATAGCAAGACCTCTTCTCAAAAAAAACCAAAAAAACAAAAAACAAAAATCTAAAAAGGATGCATTTATTTTGCTTTAACATTGTTATCACTTGATAAGTTTAAATTTTCATAGATCAGGTTTGCTTAAAATGAATTATACTTGCAAATTCATGACAGCCTTAGATGGATAGATATTTGATTATTGAGTCAGTAGGGTTCCAGCAAGAAGTGGGTGGCATACTCAGGGTAGTTTGAGGAACATTTAACAAGAAACTATTTACAAATATGTAGGTATACTAAAAGGAATCGAAAGGGATAAGGCAGCATCCTAGCACTAATCATGGGGAAGAGGGAGTTATCACCACTCTTAGGCCTGGAGAGGCAAGGTGAAGAAGCCATTACTACAGTCCCAAGGAGAGAGGTATGACTTTGAAAGGAGCATTGACTTTTGGGCCAGGGTTGCAGCTATTCTTAAGCACCCCCTCAGAGAGAGAGAGCTGGGGTTATAAATCCTCTATTCCTAATCTCCTTTCTCCCTGGAATTTCTCTTAGTGCTCTGCAAGAGCCAAACTAAAATGGAAGACAAGGTCAAAAGAGTCTGTTGGTATAGGTCAGCCTTCGTGGGTAGAGGAGAGTGGCTCTGGACAGGCACATGGAAGCTCCCAAGCACAGCAGTGCAGGGTGGATTACATGGCAGCAGCAGGGGCGTGGAGATAGCATCAGTCTTCTCCCTTCCCTGTGACCTACACCTTCCATGTGGCTATGTTTCTTCGTCTGTCATGTAAGGGTGATGACACAAACCTACCTTGGAGAGTTGTTTTCAGAAATGACCAATAAAAACGAAAATAAAACATCGTGTAGACGTAAAGTGCCATATGGATGCTTAACATTTGTGGTTATAGGTTTTAAATTCCGTAGGAGAAATGCCAAGAGGAAGGTGGCATGTGCACTGCTCCGAGTGGCCCTGAGGCTTCAGCTGGGACTGAGCCATCTGTGGAGAAGGACATGCTGGCAGTCATCTGGACGTTTCTGCAGGGAGAGAAGATCCGTCCTTTATGTCGTACAGGCAATGCATAATACAGCTATAGGATACTAGGACAACTGATTAATTCAATGACAATACCAATAAAAGAGGGATCCAATCAATTATTTATTTTTCCTAATTTAAACATTTCCCTTTATAATCAATTATATTGTTGTGATACTCCTGGTTGCCAAGCCAAAATACAGATTTCTGGATCATAGCGCTGGAGATTCTGACTCTGTCTGTGAAGCATAGATCCTGGTAGTTCTTGAACAAGCTCCCCAGGTGGTTTTCATGACTGGGTTGATTTGGGGCACCTGATGCAGGCAGACCTGGGAGGCCTTACTGTGATCATTCATTCCTCTGCCATAAAAGGGAATGATCTGAAGAGAAGAAAAAAACAGTGAGAAGTTGCTATCCTCAATGAGGTGATTTGACCTCCTAATCCAAATTATTGGCCGAATCAGTGGACTCAGACTATGTATTACTTGAAGGTGCTAAAAGATTTCTGTTTGAAAATGCCCCTCACATGAAAATTTTCACGACTTTTTTTTTTTTTTTTTGCATTAGATCATTAAAGCATCTTATTTAAATGCACTCATTATCTGTAAGCCAACGTAGCAGATTGGAAAGGGCGCGGGACTGGTAGTCAGAAAGCCTGGTTCTAGGACTTACTATATTCCACGCCCTCTTATTATCTGTCTCTAAGGTTTCTGGAGCCTGAAGTTTCTTCTTTATAAAAAAGGAAACATGAGATTAGTGGCTCTCCAGGCTTTTCACTTAGTGGTGGAACTCTTTTGTCAAATTAAAGCTTGCAGAAGACGACAATATGGTAAATAACTAAATGTTGGGTTGTTTTAATTAAAAGCAAGCAGAGGACTTGGAAAGAAACCTGTTTTATTTTTTCTCTTGCCCCGCAAAATTTCCATTGTGATGCATCTCCATAATCTTTGCATTCTGCCACCCACAGTTAGAAAATCATTGCAAAGAATGAACTCCAGTCTGGGCACAGTGGCTCATGCTTGTAATCCTAGCACTTTGGGAGGCCGCTGAGGTGGGAGGATCGCTTGAGCACAGGAGTCTGAGGTTGCAGTGAGCTATGATGATGCCGCTACACTCCAGCCCAGGCAATGGAGCGAGACCCTGTCTCAGGAAAAAAAAAAAAAAAAAAAAAGCTGTAAACTCTGCTCATGTTTAAAAATTATGTTTTTCCATTTGGATACATATTAAACTATTAACAAAAATTATATTTGAGGAATCAGTTCAAAGTATTAATATGTTTCTCAAAAAACTTCATCATCTAAAAATATTCAGAGAAACTAGGTCATGTAATAAAGATATTTTGGTGAAACATGGGAGGTGGAGAAAGAGGCATAGGCTTTGAGGAGAAAGACCTGAGCAAGCAGCTGGATTTTTTTTTTGTCAGGGGAAGGAATTCTAAGGCTAAATGGGAGTAAATAATATTAATACATTAGGGTTTCTCTGCTTCCACCCTACTGACATTTTGGGCCGGATAATTCTTTGTTGTGGGCACTGTTCTGTGCATTGCAGGATGTTTAGCAACATCTTTGGTCTCTACCCACTGGATGCCAGTAGCAACCTCTTCCCTAAATTGTGACAACAAAAATGACTCCAGACATCACCGGATGTCCCTGCCGGGAAAATATCCACAGATGAGAATCATTGGTCTACATAAAATAACTGAGATGCAGAAAGCTATGAGACTTGACTGAAGTTACACAGCTGTTAAATTATGTCATTTGTTCCCAAACCCAGGGCCTTTCCTTGTGCAATGTAGTTTTTAATAGAATAGCTCCTCCTCTTCATATCTTGCTTAATGGTATATGTGATCCAGCCAACGATATCACCCAACCTTGCATACCCCTTCCAGAAAACAAATTTTTGTGTCTCTGTTTTTCTAAACAGAGAGTAACCTGTCTGCAGGGGCACATTTGTGGCAAGGATAAAGTCAAGCATGTGTATACCTAGTACTCCTTGCTTCAAGGAATATTTGGTGTAGAACTGAGTCCAGGTTGTTTGGGAGATGCTGATCTTGTCAGTTGATATATTTATAAAACACATTCTTTGGTCCATTATTAATTCATCTGTGTACAAGATGCCTCCTGAGTATGTTTCCTTTCTATACTTTGTTGATTCTTTAATAGCCGTTTAGAGAAATTAGCCATCAGGTTCTAAACTTCATGATGATAAGTTATACCCAACTGATAGCATGGTCTATAATTTTGAACCTTGATTGGTCTTGTATTGGAAAAGGAATTTATTGCTTTGAAGAGTTATAGGATCAATACACTCAGAATGATGTGTTGGTTGGGTAACCATGCCAACACAACTTACACATAAAGCTGGAGGGCAGAGTGGTTTTAAAATAATTGACAAAGAGATAATTAAGTCAAGTTGTGACAAGACATAAGATAAATGATGATACACTTGAAGCCCTCTGGTATTTCTTTAGCTGAAAAAAGTAAGGCTAGCGTAGTAAACATTAAATCCAATAAATGTTTCTCTAAACAAAGTGTCCCAGAGTATTTCCCTAAAAGGAGAATTTTTCTCTATTTTATGTTTTCCTTTTTACATTTAGACTTATTTCATCCAATTTCTTCCCAAGGACTGCAAGGAACTCTTTTGTTTTATGTTTTAGAGTTCAAAATGAATAAACATGCAGGAAAGTAGTGGCAATCAGATTCAAACATAGTAAAACTGTGGTAATTGTTGAACTTTTCTTTGGCGGACCTTTCTCCTTCTCAGTACCTCTCTGCTTTCTGAATCTTTTTGCATTTAACATGGCCTTTAATTAATATCAACCACTACTGATGAAAAATCTCCAGAATGCTTTCTTCCATTGTACCCTACACCAGCAGTCCAAAGTGAGGTACTCCTATCACTGGGAGTATATGAAGACACTCTTTGGGGTACTCCAGTGTAGCTAAATATTAAGTTAATCAAGGTATAGCACTTCAATTCCCATGTGTTCTCTTTCCTTAAATTTGATTTAAAATGTCAATTAATTATTCTTTTCCACATTCCTTTTCTCTTCCATCTCACCCATCCAGATTCTTACAGAATGTTACTATTGTCCATTGCTCCAAGATGCTTTGAAAAATAAGACACCATGTAAAGAGATAATTCAAAATACTGGTTTCTGGAAAATCTCCTTTACTCATGACACCATAGTCCCTGCTTCCACCCATATCATTAATAAAAGGATTTCCAATTCTATTTTGTGGTTAAAAAGTATTTATAATACTTAAAACATAAACATGTTATACAACTGTACAAAAATAATTTCTCTATATACTTATTCTATAAGTTTTTTTCTATTTTTAAGTTTACTATTTTTTTTACTTTTAAACTTTTTTTGTTAAAAATGAAGACATAACACACACATTAGCTTAGGCCTACACAGGGTCAGGATCATCAGTATCATTGTCTTCCATCTCCATATCTTATCCTGCTGGAAGGTCGTCAGGGGCAATAATAGCCATGGGATTTTCATCCGCTATGATAATAATACCTTCTTCTGGAATATCTCCTAAAGGACCTGCCTGAGGCTATTTTACAATTAACTTTTTAATATAAGTATAAGAAGTATATGCTAAGATAATGATAAAAAGTATAGTAAATACATAAACCAGTAATAATCATTTATTATCATCATCCATATTATATACTGCACATAATTGTTTGTGCTATGCGTTTATGAGACTGAGAGTGCAGACATCACTACAGGTACGTGAGTAATGCATTGCCCTATGATGTTAGGATGGCTGTGATGTCACTAGGTGATGGGAATTTTTCAGTTCCATTATAATGTTATGGGACCAGTGTTGTATATGTGGTCTGTCATTGACCAAAACATAGTTATACAGCACATGACTGTGTATAAAATATGGAATAGAGGACTTATAAAAATAATCCAATAGACACTGAGCTACTTAGAGAAAGGCCACGTCTTATAAATCTTTGTATTCCCAGTGCTTCACTCCGTATCATAGTAGGCAATAAATAAAATTATGTTCTATTTCCTAAATCAACATTTTTCACTCCAAGAACCAGTTTTAATATATCAAATACATGTCTACCAATACATGAACTACCCAAATAATTGATGGAAGCCATCAGAATGATTCATATAATTGCTCCAGGGTCCATTTTCAGTTTTACAATATAGACCTACCCCTAAGTTCAAGATTACTGCAAAGACAACTTACGGCTTCTTTTTAAGCCGTAACTGTATACAGTTACTGCTGGCTTAAATACATTCTGTTCATCCAAACTGGCAAATAATTCACAGGCAAGAGTAAGAAAATAGCAAGGTTTTAGCCTCCGCCACTCTTCATGGCACCATTTAAAATGAGGCTGTTTCCCAGAAAGACTGAAGCGATTATGTATATGTAGATTGAAGCCCCATTTGCTTTAGTCCCTGCTTGTTCCTAGTAAAGAAAAATATTATCCACTCTGATCAAATCTCAACTTTGAAATTGGGAGAGGGAAGGAAGCATTGCAGAATGTTTGCATGCCACTGAAGAAAGAGATCTTGTTTGGAATGTTAGCTGCTGCTTTTTTCGAAGACCTCTGTTTATCAAAACATATTTCCTTGAGTTCTGTCATGAATTATACTATATAATGGTTTTTGTCCCAAGTTCAATCTGTAAACAGTCTGCTTACAGCTGGCAAATCTGTTATGTCTTGCTTCTGGCTTGCAGTGTTTCATTTTATTTAAGAATAACATCAGCTCAGAGCTGTCACTGGAACATAGACTTGATAAACTTGGTACACTGAAGTCCATAAACCTACAACCTGGACTTGCTAACTAGACATGCTGAGCTCTGAGTTCTACTACACCTCCCTTCCCCTCATATGTATACTTTTTTCTTTCTCTCAAGTGGCTATATGGGCAGATTTGGCTCTTATAACTTAATGTTAGTCAACGACACCATAAAATCTAAGCATGATTTATTTTCTCCTTATTTACAAATAGACATATTGCCTCTGTACCTGCTTGTGGTGTAAACGATAACTACAACCACAGCAAAAACTTGTGTATAAAGTTCTCTTTCATTGTTAGGGAGCCAAGAAGAGAGGTCTAAAGAATAAATGTCTTGGTCCTCAAGAAAACTGGGATCCAGGAAGAGCTCAGAAATCATTTCCAGGATCCAAGATGAACCAGTGTCTTGAAAAGAATGGGGCTGTGAGTTAGTTCTCAGATGATACCAAAAGAGAGGTCTAGAAGTTGATAACAAACTCTCCTCAGTGGTATCATAAAGAAAGTGTGCTGCTGACCACCACCACTCTGTTAATTTTGCCAAATAACTCTCAGATTTTAAGTTTCCAGAGAGAATCTACATCTCTGAACCTTGTATGTTCCAAACTGCAAAAAGAGATGAGCTTGGTCTAATGCAAGAACATTGCCAGGGCCTAGTCGAGAACCAGATTGCCAAGCTTTTTCAGATTTTATTTAAACT
>NW_012149396.1:3107407-3110862 GCF_000956105.1 Propithecus coquereli | reverse complement strand
TAATTGGAATAATATTTTTGCAGTGAAAATTATGCTTGTTCATGCTAAGTGGGATAAGCAGAGCTTATAAATAGCTTCAAGTCAATTTTGCCTCCAAATGAATTTGCATCAAACTTGCAGAAAATATAATAACAATAATTAGATTTCTGAGGTCTTTGGATTTTTAAATTATGGCTAAGAGACAAATTATCCACCCACTCCACCCCGTTTTTACTAGCTTCACAGAATCAGCCAATTCCTGATTGCAGCTGCACAGGCTTTCTTGTTTAGTGATGGGGCTCAGAGCTGTTATCTTGGCAAAGTCACCCAAGTGCCAGCTCCCTCATGCTGGTACTCTCCATGGCCTTTGTCCTCAGGGATGTGCAGAGCTACAGACGGTACCAGGTGACAGTATAATGGGAGAAGATAATTTTTCTCTCACCCCACCGCTGTATATTATAAATCATAAAGCTGCCACTACATTTCAGAGGCAGCATTCCACTGCTGTATCCTCTCTCTGCCCTCAGAAAAGGGCAGCTTTACCTGCAAACCTTGGACCACTAAATGTCTCGTTGCCTTTTGGGTAATCTTAGATTTATCAAAAAGGTAAAAGTCAGAGCTGAGTTTTTGCTGATCGCCAAAATAACCCAGAAAATAAAATACCAACTTTCCTTGTCTTTGTATTCTTACTACACAGTTCAAATGTATTTCTTGCCAAAGGGGAATGCTTATAGGTGTATCCCTTACAAATTAGCACATTTCTTTAAGAGCAATTAAAAAATAAACCTGAGGAGTACACTAGTCACACAAGTCCCTCAGTGATTTCTTAAAATAGCTAGTCTCAATTTAACATTTATATTCACTATGGAGGAAAAAATATTAGATTGAGAATCTAGAGGCATGTCTTTTCTGACTTCTAGTCCCATTTCCACCAGTAACTGTCCATTTGTCCTGAGACATGTGCCTCTGATTCTTCATGCATACAATAAGGACATGGAACAAAGGCCATCTCTAACATCTTATTTCATAACCTCCTTTAGGTGAGCTTCAGGAGGTCTATAAAACCATTGAATTGTTAGGCAAAAGTGTGTGAATGTGTGTGTGTGTGTGCGCGCACACATGCATGCATACAAACCTTGGGGTGAAAGCATCACAGGTTTCATGAAATTCTAAAAAGAATGCATCAAAGCTGTGCATGGCAGTGTGCGCCTATGATCCCAGCTACTCAGGAGACTGAGGTGGGAGGATCACTTGAGCTCCAGAGTTCCTGACTGGCCTGGGCAACATAGCAAGACCTCTTCTCAAAAAAAACCAAAAAAACAAAAAACAAAAATCTAAAAAGGATGCATTTATTTTGCTTTAACATTGTTATCACTTGATAAGTTTAAATTTTCATAGATCAGGTTTGCTTAAAATGAATTATACTTGCAAATTCATGACAGCCTTAGATGGATAGATATTTGATTATTGAGTCAGTAGGGTTCCAGCAAGAAGTGGGTGGCATACTCAGGGTAGTTTGAGGAACATTTAACAAGAAACTATTTACAAATATGTAGGTATACTAAAAGGAATCGAAAGGGATAAGGCAGCATCCTAGCACTAATCATGGGGAAGAGGGAGTTATCACCACTCTTAGGCCTGGAGAGGCAAGGTGAAGAAGCCATTACTACAGTCCCAAGGAGAGAGGTATGACTTTGAAAGGAGCATTGACTTTTGGGCCAGGGTTGCAGCTATTCTTAAGCACCCCCTCAGAGAGAGAGAGCTGGGGTTATAAATCCTCTATTCCTAATCTCCTTTCTCCCTGGAATTTCTCTTAGTGCTCTGCAAGAGCCAAACTAAAATGGAAGACAAGGTCAAAAGAGTCTGTTGGTATAGGTCAGCCTTCGTGGGTAGAGGAGAGTGGCTCTGGACAGGCACATGGAAGCTCCCAAGCACAGCAGTGCAGGGTGGATTACATGGCAGCAGCAGGGGCGTGGAGATAGCATCAGTCTTCTCCCTTCCCTGTGACCTACACCTTCCATGTGGCTATGTTTCTTCGTCTGTCATGTAAGGGTGATGACACAAACCTACCTTGGAGAGTTGTTTTCAGAAATGACCAATAAAAACGAAAATAAAACATCGTGTAGACGTAAAGTGCCATATGGATGCTTAACATTTGTGGTTATAGGTTTTAAATTCCGTAGGAGAAATGCCAAGAGGAAGGTGGCATGTGCACTGCTCCGAGTGGCCCTGAGGCTTCAGCTGGGACTGAGCCATCTGTGGAGAAGGACATGCTGGCAGTCATCTGGACGTTTCTGCAGGGAGAGAAGATCCGTCCTTTATGTCGTACAGGCAATGCATAATACAGCTATAGGATACTAGGACAACTGATTAATTCAATGACAATACCAATAAAAGAGGGATCCAATCAATTATTTATTTTTCCTAATTTAAACATTTCCCTTTATAATCAATTATATTGTTGTGATACTCCTGGTTGCCAAGCCAAAATACAGATTTCTGGATCATAGCGCTGGAGATTCTGACTCTGTCTGTGAAGCATAGATCCTGGTAGTTCTTGAACAAGCTCCCCAGGTGGTTTTCATGACTGGGTTGATTTGGGGCACCTGATGCAGGCAGACCTGGGAGGCCTTACTGTGATCATTCATTCCTCTGCCATAAAAGGGAATGATCTGAAGAGAAGAAAAAAACAGTGAGAAGTTGCTATCCTCAATGAGGTGATTTGACCTCCTAATCCAAATTATTGGCCGAATCAGTGGACTCAGACTATGTATTACTTGAAGGTGCTAAAAGATTTCTGTTTGAAAATGCCCCTCACATGAAAATTTTCACGACTTTTTTTTTTTTTTTTTGCATTAGATCATTAAAGCATCTTATTTAAATGCACTCATTATCTGTAAGCCAACGTAGCAGATTGGAAAGGGCGCGGGACTGGTAGTCAGAAAGCCTGGTTCTAGGACTTACTATATTCCACGCCCTCTTATTATCTGTCTCTAAGGTTTCTGGAGCCTGAAGTTTCTTCTTTATAAAAAAGGAAACATGAGATTAGTGGCTCTCCAGGCTTTTCACTTAGTGGTGGAACTCTTTTGTCAAATTAAAGCTTGCAGAAGACGACAATATGGTAAATAACTAAACGTTGGGTTGTTTTAATTAAAAGCAAGCAGAGGACTTGGAAAGAAACCTGTTTTATTTTTTCTCTTGCCCCTCCAAATTTCCGTTGTGATGCATCTCCAGAATCTTTGCATTCTGCCACCCACAGTTAGAAAATCATTGCAAAAAATGAACTCTAGGCTGGGCACAGTGGCTCATGCTTATAATCCTAGCACTTTGGGAGGCCGCTGAGGTGGGAGGATCGCTTGAGCACAGGAGTCTGAGGTTGCAGTGAGCTATGATGATGACGCTACACTCCAGCCCAGGTAACGGAGCGAGACCTTGTCTCAGGAAAAAAAAAAAAAAAAAAAAAGCTCTAAACTCTG
>NW_012149396.1:3101321-3103295 GCF_000956105.1 Propithecus coquereli | reverse complement strand
GATATAGTGCATAATGGTAAAGTCTGGACTTTTAGTGTAACCATCATGCAAACAGTGTACGGTGTATCCATTAAGTAATTACTCATCCCTGAGCACCTCTGATTTATTTCACAAATGAAAAGGAGTTTAAATATTACCGTATTCATTCACATAATGGGACATTAATGGGCCAAAGTTAAGAGTCCATTAAATTTTTCTAGACATTTCCCAAATTCTCCTCTCAAGGAGTTGTGTACTCTTTTACCAGCAATGCATGAGTCTCTTTTTTCACAGTTGCTCTGTATTATCAAACTTATACATTTTAATCTACATTTCTTTTATCATAAGTAAGGTTACACATCTTTTAACATGTTTAAGGGCTTTTCTCTTTCTTTTCCCATGAATTATGTATTCATTTTTTTGATCCACTTTTCATTAGTTTTTTCTTTTGGGGGATGCTTTTAATTTTTGGCTTTTAAGAGCTCTATTTTATATAGCAGAGGCTAACATTGTATCTATAATAGTTGCTGCAATTACTATCCCCCAGTTTGTCATTTATCTTCTGATTTTGCTTAAAGTTTTGGTGCCTGAAGATCTACCACCAAAAATGGTGCATTGACATATACCTCACACATTCTTTTTAAAAGTAAAAAATTGGAAACAAATCAATGTTAGTCACTAGGAGACCGGTTGAATAAACTATGGATTATTCACAAAATGGAGTTCTTGAAGTCATAAAAAAGAATAAGAAAGATTCCTATGAACTAATTTTGAGTCATCTCTAGGACATATTTTTAAAGATAGAAAAGCAAGATTCAGTATAATACATATGGATAAATAAGGAGGGAGAAAAGCAAGAAATGTTTTATATATTTAAAACTTACATAAACTCAGAAGGAAACAAATCAGATAACTGAAAATAAACTAACTCAATAAAAATATATACATTTAAGAACATAATCACACAGAGAAAAGAAACATTTCACATTACTTTTAACTTTCCTTTGTTAGTGGGGCATATTTTAAGGGGAAAAAATTGCAAAAAAATCTTAAACATCACCCATTAGTTTCATTGTTACTAGTTATATTTGTCTAGTGATTTTGAAAGTGTATTATGAATATTGTAGGATAGAACAGTAAACATGATAACGTTATTAGAAAACAAAATTTTTGGAACAAAATATGTGGAAGAAAAGCGATTAGAAATTTTCATATCAATTCGTGAATTTTAAAATATATTCTCTATGTCTTCCCACTGAAATGGCTCAAGATGGAATGACTCCAGCAGCAATGGGTTTACCTGGTTTTCCCACAAAGGAACCTGTTTCTCCAAGGAACCAGGGCTTCTTGGAGTGGGTGATTGTCAGTCAGGAGCACATGAGCCTAGGATATCTCATTCCAGAGATAAGAAAAGAAGGTAAAAGTAAAACAAGAAAGCACTCAAAGCTTGAAGCATTTCCCATTAACCAATTTGAGATAATTTGAACATCAAAAAGAATAATGCCTCTGATTGTAAAACATTGAGCAAATTAAAATCTACACAATAGCGATAATGAAAATAAAAGAATAAAACTCATTTCCCACCCTTGGAGGTAAATGTTCCACCAAATCCTTACTCTGAAAATTGCTAATTAAATGGAATAAATTAATCATTTACTTAAGTTTTGGGAGAGGAATGACATTTTAGTGTAAATTGATTAAAAAAAAAACTCTCCTTTTTTACATAAATATGATAAAATTGGAAAGTAACACTATACAACCCTGAATGAAATAATTGGCTGAGGCAAGAATTGTTACAGAATAATTAACCCTGTAGGGGAGAAGTTGTTAGCAGGCAGAATATTTACACGATACAAGTATTACTTCACAGGTTACTTATTGCAAAGGAGATACATACCTTTATGGCAGAGCTATCAAGAGGTTACGCCCTAACCAAAGGATCAACTTTAAATTACTAAGAGTGGAATAACCTGTCATACTGTGTACTTGTTATGA
>NW_012149396.1:3093734-3100101 GCF_000956105.1 Propithecus coquereli | reverse complement strand
ACTTGGGAAAAATAAAAAATCATATGCAATATATACATGTTACAGAAGATAAATGGATGCTATAAAATGCACATGTGCTGTCTTGTTCCATCAACTCTCATTGTATTTATCTTTCACAATACTAAAGACAAGTCTGTTGCACTATTTCCATTTAATTTTCATCTCTACCATTAGATTTTAAATCTCGTAAAGGGATTCTGTTTATTTTTAAATCTCGCATCGTACCTGTTACAAAGCAGATGTTGAAACCAGGCATGGTGTTATGTGCCCGTGGTCCCCGTTATTCAGGAGGCTGAGACAGAAGGTCACTTGAGGCCAGGAGTTTGAGGCCAGAGCCATAGTACTCTGAT
This sequence comes from Propithecus coquereli, assembly GCF_000956105.1. NCBI lineage: Eukaryota > Metazoa > Chordata > Mammalia > Primates > Indriidae > Propithecus > Propithecus coquereli. Next base: position 3,099,751 of record NW_012149396.1, on the reverse strand, counting down.
TGCACCCGTGAATAGCCACTGCACTCCAGCCTGGGCAACATAGCAAGATTTTGTCTCTTAAAAAAAAAAAAGAAAGAAATACTTGTTGGGAGATGGCACAGGGCAGTAAAATTTCAGGCATTGCTTTATAAAAAATATGGAAAGTTTTTTGGTATGATATATACCACCTCTAAGTCTGAATAATCTGATTAATTTTCACAAATTTTATATAGTTAAGAGAAAATTGTAAATTGTATAGACTGTTGACCCAAAATAAGTGACTGAGGCAAAAATCTCAATCAATGGGGGATATTAAGACAAAGTTGAAGGTACACCCAGGAAAAACAAACACAACCCCCGGCCAAGGTTGCCGGGGGATTTTAAAGGAAATTAAAATTTTCGGAACCCCCCCCCCAACTCCTCATGTAAAAGAGAAGGTAAAGGTCAACAAAAAACCTGCCAGTTTACAATGTCCTCTCCTATACAGTGTAGAAGGCAGTGAAATGATTTTTATTCTCATTTTGCATGTGAAGTAACTGACGCACAGACATGAAGTTATTTGCCTAAATCCACCCAGCTAGCAAAGGGGCAAGCCAAATGGCCTATAAGTCCCCCTTTTTTTTCTTTTCCATAATGCCTTTTTCAACTACTGAATTTTGTCAAACCGATTTGTACTTATAGATCCAGGCTAGGGCTCAACTCAGCTGGTGATGCAGGAGAGAACTGAAACTTCACAGTCATGAATTCTCTTTGCCTAATGTGCTTTGCAGGGTGAGATGTGCCAAGTGTATTTTTTCAGGCTGTTTGGTCATGGCAACCTATTTCCGGCTCTTTTATTTTAATGATGGTTGATGAATCACATTCTATTCATTTCACAGGAGAAGAGTGGGATTTTCCCCATGAGTTCATATGAATATAAAACACCTTAATGAGTTGATGGTCCTGGGAGGGCATCTCTGCCCTGGTTGCTTCTGAACCTCCATGGAATCCTCTTGCCCCAGTCAAGCTTTTTAGCTTCATCACTCTCTTTAAGGAACTGTTAAAGAAGCCTGAGGGCTCTTGAACTTCTGATACTGGTGGGGAATGAGACACTCTCTTGGCTTAATAGGTTCTTTCCACATTTGTTAGGCTGTATTTGTTTTTTAATATCAGCAGGCTGGGACATCCAGGGGGGATCCCTGTGTATAATTCAGCAGGCAGGCTCTTTTCCTGCTTGTTGTTTTAGTTGTTTTGCTTTGTTTTCCATTTCAATTTATAGCTATTTGTGCATAAAACACTTGGTCTGTTTAGCTAATGCCTTAGAATGGAAGTTAAATGAATGTTTTCAATCTTTTCTTTCTGTAACAGACCGTGATTTTCCAAACGAAGAATTCTACAACAGGGGAAGGAAGGAGTTTATCTTTGTATCTGCTTCATTTAAGGGGATTGAGCACATTCACTTTATTCTGACATCTACCTATGACTCACCCTTTGTGTGTGTGTGTGTCCACGTGTTCATGTGTTCTCTGGTTTTCTTTCATAAACTAAGACGCTTTGATTTGTTTATAGTTTTCAGCTTTACAATGGGAGCTACTGAATCAAATAGAATTTCTTTCTTTAAAATTGAACAGATAAAATTTAAAGCTCATTAACTCTATCAGTATGTATACGATTATTTTTCACTTGTTCTTAGCAAAAGATATAACTTATTTGTGTTCTACCAAGCAGTATAAAGAATAGAGTCCATACTGTGCTTTTATAAGGGAAGTAGTTGACAAGAACTACATGTTTGTGTGTGAAGGGAGAGCCAATATTTTGAAAACAATTTTTTAAAATCACAGATTATATAAAGTGAAACAGAGATGACAAGAAAGAAGACATAGAGGAAGAATAGGAGAGAGGGAATGTTTTAAAATATAGTTTCTTAATAGAAAATTTAAGGCAGTGGCCAGGAGTGGTGGCTCAAGCCTGTAGTCCCAGCGATCTGGGAGGCTGAGGTGAGAGGATCGCTTGAGCCCAGGAATTTGAGGTTGCTGTGAGCTGTGATGATGCCACTGCACTGTAGCCTGGGTGACAGAGCAAGACTCTGTCAAGAAACGGAGGAAGGGAAGGAGGGGGAGGAAGGGAAGGAGGGGAAGGAAGGGAAGGAAGGAAGGAAAGAAAAAAAGAAAGAAAGAAAATTTAAGGTATACTAAGACCAACAGTCCAGGAAACGACTGCCATCAAAGAAAATTTTTTGCTCACAGTTTCCAAGAGGTGGGGTGTGCCACACCACGGGGGCCATGCAGGGAAGCACTGGGGTTGGTTCGGGGGTGGAGCCAGAGGGAAGAACTGTGGATGAGGGGCTTTGTTGTGGTTTCTGTGGGAAGGAATGAGTGAAACAGGGTAAGCAGGTTTAGGATTGGCTACTTTGAATTATTTCAGTGGGCTCTAGGGCATAGGGGCCCTCCGTGGTTGTCTGGTACCTGGCCCTGGGATGATTTGGGCAGGTGCACAACTGCCAGGAGTGTAAGAGCCCAATAGAGGATGTAGTTGGAGTGTGGGCTCTGGATTGGTTGGCTTGTATTTGAAAGAACGCTTTTCGGTGAGTTGTTCACTATGGCTAGGAATCGGCTGTCCTCTGGAGGGGTGGTCCCTCCCTGGGTCAGCAAGACCTCAGATGTCAAAGCATCAGAACATAGAAAATTAGACATGGCTAATACCAGGAGGAAAGAAAGGAGGCCTAGAGGTAAATTAAGAAGAAAGGCACACAAAATGCCCTCAAACCTATAAGGATGTTTTTCTTAGAAATGTAATATAGTACAAACCAACCAAGCAAGGTTTGCCTTGACATATCCAAGAAGTTTTAAGTACTCCCTCTTCCAGCCCCCACAGAGTATTTTCAAAGTTTCAAACACTTACCACAGTGCTTTCAAGTTCTAATTATTTTCTGGGTATCTATTTTCTCCCCTGGAATAAGGAGCCCTATCATTTCCTCTGTGTAGTAGCATCTAGCACATTCCACATCCTTATAAATGTTTGAAGGAGGAAGAGAATCGAAGGCAAGACAAATGGAATGGCAAAAGGAAAGTGCTAATGGGACTTGATTATTTTAAATCTCCAGGGAAATACCAAATGACAGAATTATTTTGTAGGGAGGAGGCTAGTAACCTGAGTGTTGCCCATTGAAGTATATAATTTAAATCACTGATGCCATCCATCTTGAATACCTGGGTCCCTAGATTCTCATTATAATTGAACCACGATTAATATCTACTTGTAGGTCGGCACCATGGCTCACACCTATAATCCCAGCACTTTGAGAGGCCAAAGTGAGTGGATCACTTGAGGCCAGGAGTTTGAGACCAGCCTGGGCAACATAGTGAGATCCTGTCTCTACAGAAATGGAAAGAAAAAAAAAATTAGCCAGGGCATGGTGTGACGCATTTGTAGTCCCAGCTACTTGGGAGGTGAAGCCAGGAGGATCGCGTGAGCCCAAGAGTTTGAACTGACAGTAAGCTATGATCATGCTGCTGCACTCCAGACTAGGGGTGACATAGTGAGACCCTGTCTCTAAAAAAAAAAAAAAAAAAAGAAAAGAAAAAGAAAAAAATCTACTTATAATTGTTGCAATTCTTGGAATGTTAAGACATTGGAAAGTGAAGATAAAAACAAGTCGTTATGAGCTAAAGTGCTCACAATCATGTATGATATATAGGAATAATGTTTACAAATGAAAAATGAAGATGAAAGCATAATTAAGTGTTGAGTTGCTATGTTATAAATAAAAAAAGAAAGATACAAACATGGGTACCAAATTAATCAAGATAGGTATCTATGCTTTTCACTGTTTAGGAGATAAGCCTGCCTGCTGTGATACCCTGACCAGAAGAGAGGATTTATCAGCAAAGTGATTATAAGCTGCTGACTTAGTGTGGCCATACCTGTGAACATTCGATAGGGTCTGACTACAATTTGAAAGAAAGAGACATATTGAGGGAAAACACTGAATCTGAAATTGAGTAGTTTTAGAGAAGGTGGTCTCCCACTGTGAGAAGCTAAATATAGATGTTGATAGAGTAGGAGTTGTCAAATTTGCCCACTACATCCACTGAGTTCTTGTTATTTCAAGCTTCCTAGGATACCCAAAGGTCCCTGAAGGAGCCCTGGTAGGATCAGTAATAATTAGTAGAACAACCAAATGGGCCCTACTCCAAGGATGATGTGAAATCAATAAAAAGCTATTCATGAAAACATTGGAAAATAGAACTCATATGCTTTCCCAGTCAGGTTTTGATTTACTGGTTCTTTTAGCTTCTGGTCTCTGTGGTATAAAATCAGTAGCTGATAATCTAAATCGGTGGTGGCAAATAGGTTTAAACTTGCTTGTCAATGCCAAAGGACTGGTAGAAGCTGCATTAAATGATATTCTGTCTTGCATTAAATAAATATTCTGAGGCTACTTGCTCAGCTGAGCAGTAAAAAGTGCTGACATCAATTAGCGATGTCCACCTTGGACATTGTAGTTAGAAACAGGCTTTTTGTGACAAATATTTGTCATCCCATTTCCAAATATTTTCTCCTGTTTCTTGGGTAGTTTAATAATAATATTTTCAGGCAGAGGAATGTATTAAATAGTTTCTCATACAATTCTTATATCTCTGATAACAGTAAAATAAAATATATGAATTTTCCCCCAAATCTTTATACATTTCTAAATGATAGATGAAAATGATTTATGAGTCACATGAAAAATACTTCAGGATCACTCTAGTACCACTTGAGACCTGAAAATCCACTTGAACATACAACCTATGTGATCACACTGTGTTACCCATTCCCCTCACCCCTGTGTCTTACTCCACGGACACAAAAATGTTCTAGTCAATTCTATATTAGTCTAAATTAGCCATTAAAAAAGGCAAAATTATTTGTCAACATGATCTATGTATGCTTTCCTGCCTAAAATGAGATTTCAAAATACATTTAGGTCTTTTTCTAAATCACTCGAGTTTCCATTCATTCCTACTTCCTTAGCTTTTATCCTTGAAGGTATTGAGTAAAGTATGCGCCCCCAAAGTCCATATATTAATAGTAGAACAAAGTAAACAATCAACCAACCAAGTAAACCCATATGTAGCCTAAACCAATTTAATATTACTTAATATCTGATTCCCTAATAGTTTAAGATGGCTAATTTGCATTGGGTCACTGGCCCCCAATAATATTTTACTTGACTTAAATTTTACCATTTTCTTTTTGTAGTCATTAGAAACTAATTTCCATGAAGCCCACCCCTCAGAGTAGAGTATTTTGAGTACAGAACATATTTATAACTCTATGCGTTTTTTATTTTTTTATTATTGCTTAGGTATTGGCTCATTTTTTTAAATATCAAATTGCCTGTCTGCCCCCTAGTCTTCCTTTGTTTATGTTACAGAGAAAGAAGTAATCAAAACTGCAAATGAGAATGTGGAGGCAGTGGTGAAGTGAGGACAAGAAGGGGTAGACCATTAAGACATTAAATTTTTCATGGCGTTCATTGAAAATATGCAAAAATGAGTGACATTCAACGCATTAAATCTAAGGATTGGGTATCGTTGACTCCTCTTTGTACCATTCCTCCGTAGGGAATCACTGTAGAGATTTTTTTATGTGTTTCAGTGGTCAACTATGTACTGCCTACTGTATACCTTCCACCTGGATATGTGATTCTAGCCCTGTTCATTGTCTTTGAACCATTTTGCCATTATTTATTAGCTGTAGGTAACTAATGGACACGCAAATGTTGTCCTGTTTGGTAGTGATTTTTGTTGATTTTTTTCCTCTCTGGAAAATCCAATTTCGTCCCCATTTGCAAGTCAACACGACATTCCTTTACTGCATATAAATTTGTGTTCTTTTTATTTTCCCTTTGAATCATCTGCTTGGTTCTCTCATATCAATTGAGTAAAATAGAATCTTTAATGCATGTTAATTTTATATTTGTATGAGAGTCATGATTTTACTCTTTTCTGAAAACTTTTTCAATATCACAGAGAAATTAGCACCTTTTAGTTTTGTGTTACTTTTGGTCAAAT
>NW_012149396.1:3065554-3093229 GCF_000956105.1 Propithecus coquereli | reverse complement strand
ATTACTAGGGAAAAGACAAAATGGAATGCCTGCGCAGCAGCCAAGAATAGACAGAAAGGCATTATTTAACTTAGCAAGAGTTCCATGACAAAAAAAAGGAACATGCTATCTATCTCTATCTTTTTCCTGTCACATTTCTTCCTAGGAAAGCTCAGCGTCATTTTTCCATTTGAATTGCACAGTTCTTTTTTTTTTTTTTTAATTTTGCTAGTCACTCGTCTCCCTGTCCCTATACCTTTATGTGTTAAAAATTCAGGTCGTTTTGACTTTTCTCAAAGTTTTGTTTATTTTTAAGTTAGTGTAGTTAACTTGTCATTTAAATGCACTATATTTACCCCCTGCCCACTGTGGGCCATAATAAAAGAAATACTAGGCTTGAACATTTTGACTCAATTGACCAATTCTTTTTTAAAGTTGCGTGGAAACAGAAATCTACTTTGAAATCTTATATTCGTGATTTAATTTACCAAACGTTTATTGAATGCCTGTTATAAACTGGGGCATGAGAACATACCAGTGAAAGTTGCAAGGTCCTTGGGAGGCACAAATCCCCAGCCACAGTTCAACAAAGAGATTGGAGCCACAGGAGGATTTTATTTTTCTTTTTCAGTTCTAATTCCATCAAGATTTCTTGCATTTATGACACTGTTTTCATAAAGTAGTATCTTGTTAAAGCTAAAGAACCTGATAAATGTGATTGTTGTAAGCTGAATACAAGTAATAAGAAAGCTCAGAGAAGTGATATTGGTGACAGACAGAATAATGCTTTGGAAAAGGTAAAATCATGACTCATACAGATATAAAAATATTTTTCTCTGATGGCATGATAGTAACGATACAAACAAACCAGGCAGATTTAACCTATTCAAAGAAAAAGTCAAAGAAGCACATATTTAGATGGAGTAAAGGAATGTTGAGATGAATTGCAAATGGAGACAAATCTAGATTTTCCACAGGGTGGAGGAAGTCGATTAAAACCACAAAAAAAGCCAGATAATTTACAAAATCATAGCTTCTTGAACTCACTGAAGAGCTGAGACAACCAGCTAGCTATAATTCTCAGGAAAGATGGACTCCTTCAAGGCTGGTTTAGATATGGTCACCTTCTCTCTTGTGGCAGCTGGAGGAAGGCAGAGCCTCCACACAAATTGTAAGGAGAAATTCAGGTAAAAAGTTTACCGAATCGGTAAAGGCAGAATTGAGCAAGAGTGAAGGCAGAGTGCTGGGGGAAAGGCAGAAAGGCTTTGTTATGGGCAAGCCCTAAAGGAGAGGCAGGGTCTCCTGGCTGGCTCCTTCTCCCTCAGGGATTAAAATCCACTCTGTTGCCCCTCAGGGCACAGGTAAAAACCCATTGTACCTGGGACAAGAGTGAAAGGGAAAAACTCTACTCCTGGGGGAAGGGTTAGAAATTGTTTTGGCCCTGGGGGAATAGGATCCCTGAGAAAGCCCGTCTCTTGAGACTCAGGTACTCAGTGCCTACAAAGATGGGAGTGGATTTCAATTTCACTATGCACTGTGAAAGGATACAGACTCAAAGGCTAAAAAATCTATGGGTGTAGAAAATAGATCAGTGGTCGCAAAGGGCTGAGGTTAGGGGAAGGATACACTACAAATGGGCATAATTATGAAATATTTTGCAGGTGATGGATCTGTTCTATATCTTTATTGTGGTGGTGATTATATGACTATGCATTTGTCAAAAATAACAGCCAAGTGTACAAGTTTTGTGTGAAGTTATACCTAAGTAAACTTGTGAATAGATTGATATAGGATCCTTGGTTTAAGGCGAGTGCCTGTAGTCCCAGCTACTCCAGAGCCTGAGGCAGGAGGATCGCTTGACCCCAGGAATTTGAGGTTACAGTGAGCTATGATGGTGCCATGGCACTCTACTCAGGGAAAAAGAATGAGACTCTGTCTCAAAAAAATAAATAAAATAAAATAAACCAAGTGAATATTTTGGAGCCTGGTAAATAAAGGAAAAGAACTAAGTTGTACTAAGTTATGAGTCATTCTGCTGAGTAGTTACATAGCAGATTCTATGAGTTCAGTAGAATATATAGTAGATGCATTTCTCTGAATCTACCATGAGTACATATTTTATAGGTATATTCTATCTAATAATAGGGAATATACGCTTTATAGGTGTATTCTCGCTAATAATTGAAGAAACGATGATTGAATAGAATATCACCATTTTGCAATGCCAGATAGGCTTAGAGAATCAATTGCTGGTAAACTCACAGAATTAAAGACAACTCTATGGGCCCCTTGATGGAAGAATGAAATGCCAACTATGAAGTAAATTTTAAAAAATCAAATCAAAATATGACCAATCCTTTATACATAACTTTCAAGTCACAGGAAATATAGAAACCAGTGGAACATGTGAAACTCTACCAGGGAGCTACAACCAGCAAAATACATACTGTGGCAAACTCTGCAAGCTAAATAACCCAGTTCTTTAACTCATACATCACACGTTATTGAGATAGAGGAGGGGACACAAAAAGAAAGAAGAGAGAGATTGGGAAAGAAAGAGTCCAAGAGACCTTTTTGAAAGCAGATAAACTATACTATTTAAGGAGGTACCTTCTAATAATATGAGAAAAGTAAAGCACTAGACTTGAGGTTAAATTTCGCAAAATAATGTTAAAACCACAGCACAGAACTATCTGATAGGGAAATTGCTGCTGCCACTGCTTCTTACTCAACCACAGGTGAGATGAAATCATTTGTTTCGTTGCCTGCAACTCAAGCTCGTAGCAACTGTAAATCCTTCTAGCGTCAAAGCCAATTCTGCAGCAGAAGCCTGGCCTTTTTCACTACTACCTGCTTCTGAAAACTACAAAGCAAAACCAAAAACCCAAGAAGAATGAATTCTGTACAGATTCTCCTTCCTCATAGTGAAGTCTCCTGTGGTGAGAAAAATAGTGGAGCATTATCCTTAGGAAATGTTATGTGAAAGAATACTTTTCCTTTTTATTTTCAGAAAGGGAAAATGTTTTGCTTTGGTTATTTTCCTATTTACGTTTTCATTATTTTTATTTTAAAGTAAGAAATACAGAAATGCACGGGGAATACATTCATGGCTTTATGTTCTCCACCCAGTTAATTAATATTTATTATTTTATCTTCAAATATTTTATGTATAAAAGATGTAAATGCAACAGTGAATATCTCCCTTGTTTCTTTCTTGAGTTCTGAAGTTCTCTCTCCCAGAGGCACCGTTTGAACAGACTTTGCATCTATTGCTTCAGTCCCTGTGTGTGGCACATGAGTAAGAATTTGCTAGAGGACTACAACTAGAAGGAATATTTTGGGGCCATGGAGCAGCATAGTGTCTACTTTTATAGATACAGCCAAATTTCTTATCAATGTGGGTGGATGTACCAGCATTTAAGGCTTCCTAGTTTCCCATCTCCCTCCCTGCTTGGTAATTTTAGACTTTTCAGTTTTTGCCAATTTCATGATTGTTAAATAGAATTTCACTTTAAATTGTGTTTTCCCGATGTTCATTTCAGCATGAGCTATATCAGTGAAACATTACATTTTTAATTTTTTTCTTAGGAACAAACCATACTTTAGTCTACATTGATACACAGATGCTGAACTAGGCCATGGCACAGAAGGCATGTTCCTTTTGTTCACTTGTCAATGAGTAAAATATCTACTCTGATCACATGGTCAGTGAACACCAAGTCAGTTGTGGAGTCTTGACGTGAGCTGATTCTCTGGATTTTTCTCTCCCAGAAATTGTGAATTTGAACATGACAAGCATGAGTCCTGAGAACATGGACTTGTAAGTTGATGTCAGGACTAAAGTTACATTTTTGGGTGGCTCTTTTGGGCGTTGTGCAAGAGTGTCCAGAGGATCAGGAAAACGGAGCACCACGTGGCCCCCAGAGCAGAGTCAGGATGGGGCAAGACAAGCTTCCTTCTAGCTCCAATTCCAGTTCCAGGTCAAAGCAAGACCAGCTACAACACATACCTGTAGCTTTGGAAAATCTCTCCTGAATGCTTAAAATAAATCACCTTTGTTTAAGATATGTTTAAATGGACAGTTACTTGGACCCAGCAAATCCCCCATAAGTTTATCTGTTTGGATAGAGCAATCACTCTTCTCAGCAGAGACATTTACCCTTTATGGCAAATAAATAATCAAAAGTAAGGAACGGGCACTTTTAGCCTTCTGGGAAGTGTTAAACAAAGACGAAATCCGTGCGTGTTGCTTTAGGCAGAGTGGAAAATAAAGCAGATTTGGAAATAAAAGATCTGAGGTAGATTCTCAGTTGTATCACTCCCTAGCTGTTTGAATCTAGGCAAATAACTCTTTTGAATATAAATGACTTTATCTGTGAGAAAAAGATAATAATATCTCTCAGGATTGTGGGAAACACTTAATGAGATTAACTGAGATAATAGCTGCAAATGAACTTTACAAAACATGTGATCATAACATAGAAATACTATAATCTGAAGAAAAACCAGAGTAAGAAGAAGGTCAATAGTACAGCCAGATCTTCCTATGTATTTATCTTCCATCTTCTCTGGGCTGGAAACAAAAATCTTAGTTTCCCAGAGCACTTTAAATTCTGTAACAAAACATAAACTTTTTAATGAGGGTTCTTTGGGTAAGCCAGACAGGAATGAGAAAGGAAAGAAATTCTCAAGCGCATCAGCTGTGATTTTTGGCAGTTTCTTAAGCCTCCCATTCTCCTCTGCTCTCCTTTGTCGCTGCTATTTCTTTTTCTTTCTCATCAATAACCCAGCCACCTCACACAGAGCAGTAAGAAACTCCTAAGGAAAGGGGAATTCTTAGCGGGTCTAGATAAAAAAAAGTGGTTTTGCTCTTGATTTCTGGGAAAACTGAATATATCAGTTCAATGGTACATTTGGTAGCAGACTGAGAATGGGGTTTAAAGTTGATTTTCAGGATTAATGAATGTTAAGACTAGTAATAAACTAGGATTTGATGAGCTTACGTGACCACCTGCACGCATGGAGAGGAGGGATGTATTCAGGAACTGTGTTAAGCTAGTAGTTATTAAATACCACATTCTAATTATTTTAATTATTTTCTTCTTTGTAATTATGGTAAAATATGCAAAACATAAAACTTGCTATCTTAATCATTTTTAAATGTGCAGTTCAGTAGTAAGTGCACTCACATTGTTGTGCAATCCATCTTCAGAACTCTCTGCGTCTTGCAAAACTGAAACTCTATACACATTAAACAACAGCCATTCTAATTATGTTAGAACTTGATTCTCTTGAATTGCTTGTTAGAGTACATATAGATCAGGAACGATGTATCCTGTGCCCTGCGTTGATGTAAAATGTCTTTCTGAGACTGTAAACACAGAAGCCGTGGGCTAAGGTGCAGAGCATGCCACACACAACCAATCCCGAAAAGGGCACAGAAATGGATCAAGAAAGCCTAGTCACAGAGGTACAGATCCCTTAAGGGAGTGGACCCCAAGTTCCTGAGGAACATGTGCTTTGCCAAGAAGCACAAGAAGAAGGGCTAGAAGCAGATACAGGCCAGCAATACCGAGGCCATGAGTGCATGTGTTGAGGCTATCAAGGCCCTTGTAAGGCCCAAGGAGGTGATGCCTAAGACCCCAAAGGGCATTGGCCGTGAGCTCAATCAAATTGCATACATCGTCCACCCCAAGCTTGATAGCATGTTCATGCCTTCATTGCCAAGGGTCTCAGGCTCTGCCAGCCCAAGGCCAAGGCTCAATTAAACCAAGGCCCAGACTGCAGCTGTGGCTCCGTCACTAGCTCCAGTTCTGGCTCCAGCTCAGGCTCCTGGCGGCCTGGGCACTCCTGAGTGGAGTCCTATGTCTGCCAGTGTGAGGACAGAAAGACTGGGGTGATTCCTGGCTGCCCTCTTCGTGTGGCCAGTGTCCTCCTGTGTTATTTATACAAATAAACTGAAGGCAGGATCTGTCCAAACAAATAAACCAATAAAAAACAACATAGAGAACAGGCACTGGTTCCAAAGTGTCTGTACGCATTGTGCCACAATGTACTTAATAATTAAAAGGACTCTCATGACAACAATTTGATGTCAAAATATCAAAAAATGACCTCAGATTTGGTCTAAGGGCTGAAATTGAACTGATTTAGTTCATTTTACCGGCTAACAAATCTGTTGCATAAAATGATGATGATGATGATGCTGCTGCTGATGATAAATAGTACTTTTCATGGAGTGATTGGTTTGGATGTGAGCCGCTTAAACTCTGCTAAGTCAGTGAGCACTGGCCTCTCCTGCCTACTTTTTGAGTGGTAAATGTGGACTCTCAATTCCACCTGGAGATGCACACTATTGGTTTTTCTCTGCAGAAACTTTGGCTGACATTTCCCCAAGACATATGCTTATAGAGCAATAGAAATTTTCCAAGTTCATTTTCATGTTTACTTTAAGCAATTGTCAAAAAATGTCTCTTTCTTTTATTGCCTTTCTAACTTTAACACCCAACACAATCAATTTCATAAAACAGGAACCCGTTGGGAAGGAAATTGACTAGAAGTGTGGATAGCAAAAGCTTTTTGTTTTTTTTTTTTTTGGATCTAGAAAAGCAATTGAAATTAAAAAAAGTAAACATAATCGATCCTATAATATTTCTTATCCTTAATCAACTCATTAGATTTTGAAGTTGTAATAGAGGTAAACAAAGTCCTGCGTCACTTGCAAGATGTAAGGGGACAGGATATCGGATGTATATATTATTTTCATGCTAGAGCTGCAGAACAGCTGGAGGGGTTTTAACAGATGCTGCTTCTACTAGCATGATGAGGGTTATTATTCCAATTTTCATTTACTCATCCATTTGAGGAGAACAGGCAGAACTGTCGCAGTAGGGGAAATAGAAAGGAAGCAATACAAATCGATGTTTCTCCCTAGATGACAAGAATTTATCTTGCAAAGTTTGAAATACTATTTAGATAGAGCAAAGAAAAGAGTATCTCAGTAACTGTTCAACCAAGACACTTCCTTGAGATTGTCATAAATTAGTCAAGTTGTTTTATAGAAACCTTTACAGAAATTAGTTGACTGTATAATATTTAGAGATTTGGTAGCAATATTTAAACTAATGTTATGTTCAGTTAAATCGTATTAATCTCCTGAAAATAAGATAATATAATGTGGTGTCAATTTCACTGAAAAATACAGTTATGACTGAAAAAAACCTCTGCCAAACATTTATTGAAAATAAATAATTAGATGGAGGTAAACATTTAAAATAAAGGAATCAAAGAAACTAGCTGTTGGTTTCAATTTCTATTATATATTAATTCACTTATTTTATATCTTTAAAAATAATGCATTAAAATAAGATACTGGATAAACACATATGTAAAAGAGCAGAAGAAAATGCTTTACTATTTATGAAAGGCTGTAGTGAAATCATTTTGGTATCATTCATGCTTTATGGCATTATTAACTCATGCAAAGATATTTAGAAATTAGTATAATTCTGTTAAACTACGGAAATAAGTGAAGACCAACCAAATGAGAACAAATAAAGGCTATTTATTCAGAGCTTGCTATAGCAAGGGAGTCAGCCACCATCACTTGTTTTGGCAGAGATTTATCAGCAGGCAGAGGAGTAGGAAAGTTCTGAAGTAGAAAAATAGGGAAGCCTTCAGGTATGCCCTGATTGAAGGCTGTTGGTGTAGGGAAGCCATAGGCAGTCTGACCTTAAGAAGAGCATTAAGTGTGATTAGTTATGGATGAATATTTGGCTTTCTCTTCTTGGCCCTACGTTGGAAGCAGAGACAAAAATTAGGGAAGATGTCAGTTATTAACCAAGTCCTGGCCATTTGGGGCTGACTATTACAGGGACTATTGTTTGGCTTCCTGAGCCATTGCTAGAGATAGAAATATAACTTCTTACAAGTCTGACTTTTAACGGGCTGGTTTCCTGGGCTGGTTATTGTAGATAATGGGTTGGTTTCTGGGGCATGTTTCTGCAGGTTGTGACTCAGAGCTCTATTTTTTAAATAGGATTTGGTCATTTTTCATTTGTATATTCAGTCTCTCTAAATAAACCAGTGTGAAATGCATAAGAGCACAATGCATAAGACATAGAGAGATGATTTTGTTTAGGCTGTTGCAATAGGGAGTATGTTCATTAGTAGGAAATGCATCGAAAGAGAGGGAGAAAACCTAGAGTTTTACAGAGGCAATTAGGCAAGAGAGTCACAAGGAAGCATGGAACTGGGTCTTATTTGAGACAGTGAGGAAGAGTGGGGATTAGAATCTTGGAATATGCTACGAAAGGTGATCTTTTTCTACTAGAACTCAGAGCATAATGGAATGCGGGAATTTCTCAACCTTTGCTGCCATCTAAGAGTGCTGGGCTATTCAACATTGTCACTAGTAAACAGTGCTTTGCTTGAAAAAATTCAGTGCTTTGCTTATACATAATTATTTGCTTGGTCTAATACTCCCTCCTAATTTATCTGTCTTTATGATGGTTCCACGCTGAACAAATTCCACAATGTGTTTGTATAGCAACTCGGAGAAGAGCATAATTACTTCTGACAGGAGTTATGCGGGTAGGCTTCAAGGATATATTCACATCCAAACTAGACTTTGAAGGATGGCTAGAATGTCGATGAGCATTGCAGATAGATAAAATGGAAGACAACATGACCCAAAGCATGGAAGTGAAAAAAATCTTAAAACTTTTTGGTAAATTGGCAACCTGTCATAGCCTTTTAAATACTTTATAGAAGTAAATTTAGCCAAGTTAACCTGGAAAATAAAGGGAAAGACAGGTCCCAAGGGGCCTGACAAATGTAGACATGATTTAGTAGACAATGGGGAGCTAGTGAAGATTTTAAGGCAACGGATAATGTGCCAAAGTGATTCTTTAGCAAGATAAGTCTCATGGCAATAGAAAGGGTGTATTCTTAGAGATGAATGAGAAATTTAGAAATGTGAAAAATATTCTTTGGCCTATGGTAGATAAAGGACTGGACTAGAGAAGGACTGTGGTTTTTGAGAGGAAAATGAGGATGGCTGTGATGTTTTGCTTGTCCAGTGTGTGCATTCCATTTTCTTCTAGTAATAGCACATCAAAATCCTTCTTTTCTTGGGTGCAGTGGCTCACTCCTATAATCTTAGCACTCTGGGAGGCCAAGGCAGGAGGATCACTTGAGCTCAGGAGTTTGAGACTAGCCTGTGCAAAGGGGAGACCCCATCACTACAAAAAAATAGAAAAATTAGCTGGGTGTGGTGGCACACATCTGTAGTCCCAGCTACTTGGGAGGCTGAGATAGGAGGATTGCTGGAGCCCAGGAATTTGAAGTTGCAGTGAGCTAGGCTGATGCCACGGCACTCTAGCTATAGTGACAGAGTGAGACTCTATTCCCCCCCCCCAAAAAAAATTCTTATTTTGAGATGCCTGTGGGATGACCACATGGGATGTCCAGACGACATTTATGCTGAACACTTAACTTGTATTTTGGCCTCCATCATTCTCTCCCTCCCACTTTGCTCCATCAAGCTATCCTACTTAGAATCCTGGCTAATCCCGCATGACTCCTTCTCTCTTCTCTTTCACCAATCCTATCCACAATTAAATTTTATCCATTTTACTGAGTAAATAAGATTTGAATCTAACCTCTACTTTCTCTATCTCAACTATCACTATCTTAGTCCAACCCTCTCATCATCTCGTGAATGGACTTCTGAATATTCCTCTAAATCTCCACCTCCTTCCCTTTACCCATGAATCCATTGCTGATATTAATATCAAGGAGACCTTTATAGCAAATGCAGATCTGGTCATGTAATTTCTTTGGCTGTTCATTCTTTCTGTTACACTTAAAGTCCAAACACCTTTACATGGATTACAAGATTTCACATGGCCCAAATCTTTTCCCTCTCACCATCCTTGCATTCTTTTTCTCTCTCTGCTTCAGTGACTGACCTTCATTTAATTCCTTGTATTTACCTTTGTTGTTGTTGGGTTGCCGCCTTCAGTCTTTTAAATATGCTTTCCTATCTTGTCACGCTGTTCCTTTCCTCTGCAGATCTCCTACCACCTACATCTCCTCAATAATTCCTATTTATTCTTTAGGTATTATCTCATGTTTTGTTCCCTCTGTGGGGACAAATGAGGCTGAAGTTTGTAGAAGAGGTCAGGGCTGGAAGTACATAGGAGACAAAACTCAAAATAGATGGAACTTCTCAGGGAGAGTGCATGAAGCAAAGAAGAAAATCGCTGAGGGCGGCTCCTTGGAAAGCATCGATGCTTCATGGAAAGGCAGAACAGCAGGAATAGTCGAGGGTAGATAGACAACAGGTGCTAAGAAACAGGGTTGAAGATGAAACTAGTGATCAACAGAATTGTGCACCTATCATTGAGGTCTGTTAGCATTAAGATTTAAAAAATGTTCGTTGGATTTGCCATTAAGGAATTTGGTTTTTTATCCCCACTATTAGCACAATAGTGGGGATAGAAGTGAGGTGGCAGTGAATTAAAGAATGAGAGCATAGCAAAGAAGCAGAGATAGCAAAAATAATGTTCTTTTGAGAATTAAGGATGAAAAAGACTGGGAAGAAAAGAAATATCAGCGTTGTGGTTTTATAAGGGTCAAGATGAAACAAGGGTTTGTGTGTGTATTTTGAACTAAAGTTTACTTTATAGGGGCCAGGGAAAGAAAATCAGTATCTTACTCATGCTTCTCCTTAGAGGAGGTAAAAGGCATGTAAAAAGTGACAGTATGAGACTAAAGTATGGCTAACCACAGATAGTGTCTATAATAATCTTTTATATCGGTTTTAGAAAAGGATTGTTATTCATATTAATAAATGGTCATTTGTGATATGATGGAAATTTCACTTACATTGTAATTGTTTTGAGGGTTTGGGCTTTTATTGGTCAAAAAAAATCCACATAAGAAACTTTGCATTTTCTTGCCAAAATGCTCTCAACTTCTTGCAATCTAGTCTAGGCTGGGAAAGGAGAGTCTGTGTATCAGACTAGCAATAAAAACGCAGCTCAAGCACAACTATTATTTTCAGTCTTCCCAAAGCAAGAACTTGGTCCAAAGATAGAATAGGTTGCCTCAGGGAGTAGAGAGTTCCACATCAGTGGGATTGTTCAAGCTTCTGAGAGTCATTCAGATTGATGATAGGCTTAGATGACTTTTAAAGGCCCTTCCATCCCCAATAGTCTATGAATTTCACATTTCCAAATGACTTTAGAGCTTAAATGCAGGGTACACGCCAAGTTAAGAGTAAATAGATGTGAGCTGTTAACAAAGTAAGCAGTGAAGTGGAATATTGTTTTCGCTGGCAAGATTTGTCAAGGATAATCTGCTTTAAGAGAACTGTGAGTTGATTCTATTAATGTTCATTGTTGCTCTTTTTAGACAGATTTCCATCTTGTGCTTACCTTCTGAGTTATATTTAAAAAAAATAAAAATAAAAAGATAGAACTAGAATATAGTGATGTGATGTCTGGACCTGATTAGTAAATAGCACTTTGTATTTATGGACCATTCCAAAGGAATTGGCTGGGTTCATCTTTCCCTAGTCTGCGTGCGGTTGGTTCATGCTGTCCTCTCTTCCCATCATTTCCCTGTTCCTTTGATCACATACGCCCTATCAGATGAGGAAACTGAATTAGAGCAGGTGCGAATGGTCGAAGGTCATGGAGGGAATCAAGGGAGAGAAATCAGCATATACATCAGGAGAAAACATCAATATCAGAACAATCAAAGGCGATTCATCAAGCTCCTGTGTTGATACTGACGTTTGGCCTCAAGCTTAGCCTTTTTGCATACCCTGCACTCTAGGCAAGTTTTCTAACTTGTATAAATTAAATTACTGCTGATGCCCAATACTATTACTTGTAGAATAACTAAACAAGTATCATAAATTTTAAAAGTCAAGTTTGTATTAGAAGTCTCACTTCTCCTGCCAAAAAATGTGGATATTGCCTTTACTGTGAATAGATTCCTTAATATTTTTGTTATTCAATAAAGAAGTATGATGAAAGAGGCAGAACCATGAATTTGAGAAAAAACAAAAAACCTTAAAATTTTCTCAGCTTTTTGCTTCATTAAAGTAAGCAAAGGAAGGAGCCCGAACAAAGAGATGCAATCTTTCAGTGAGATTTATATATTTGACAGAAAAGAGATCGTCAGAACTATTCAACAATTTATTTCATAAATGCAAATAGTGGAGAATCTCATCTAATTTGACTTAGGGTTGTCCAGGTAATATTACTTTTACTTCATTTTCCGAATTAAGGATAATTTCAATTTTTACTCTAGGCAATTAAGTTCATTTTAGAATGAGATACTTGAACATAATCAAATGCTTAATTAGATATGTTTCTCAGGTGAACAGGCATGATAGCATAGAAAGTCCTTTCCTTTTACCCATCCATGAACTGAGGATAATTCAATGAAATGTAATTGAACAAATATTTATTGAATTCCTACTCTGTTCCAAACAACGTATGTGCTCAACATAAACATGAACAAATGAAAGACACAGTCATTGTCTTCAAGAATGTCTGTCTCATGGGGGAATTCATGGCCTTGTGAGACTTCATGTTTCTTAAAACTCTGAGGCTCATCAGTTCTAATTTTTAAAGCCATTTCTGTTTTCAAAATTGCATTAATTTTTCATCTTGGTTGAAGGATCTCACCAGTTCTGCTCTCTCAGTTTTCATAGAACAATCTAAAGGATGGGGCCTGAAAATGTCTTGATGAGTAACCTTGGCAATTTTTCCCTTAAATACAGTGTCTGTGTTCCACCTCGGAACTTCCTGGTAGACCAGCCATTTTCCTAGACTCTGGCCATTGCTCACTTAACATATTTGCATGCATTTTTGTGGGAGTCTTATTTCTGAATTAGTCTGCATCTTTTGTTAAAATAATAGCAGAACATCCTAAGAAGAATATGAAGACTTCAAATTTAGAGTTTGTACTTACATTCTTACCAGTCCTTGTGAAAGTTGTGGATCTAGGAATGAAGAAAGAGCTGATTAATTAAAAGAAAACCAAGAAAAATTGGAGAGTTTAAAGAAAAGTAATATGGTATGTTTTTCCTGCTGTTAGAAGAGATAATATCCAGTATTTGGATATTGCCTTTTCTTGCAAGACTCAAACATCAGTATTTTTCTACATTGCAAATCAATTTAGTGTTTTATATGGCAATAACAGTGAAGCCAAAGATAAATAATCATATGGGTTAGGAGTGTTTCTCAAACTTTGAGTTTATAGATCACCTGGGAGATTTTATTAAAACGCAGATTCTGATTTGGGGTTTGGGATGGAAATGGTTCTATTAATACGTCTACTCTGCAGACATATGTGGCTATTGAGCACTTGAAATGTGGCTAGTGGGATGAAAATATTTAATTTTAATTTAAACAGCCACATGTTGCTACTGGCCTCTGTATTACACAGCACATAGTCTATTAGAAAAAGTCAGACAATTGATAGATCATTGACAGACATTAAGGCCTTTCCTACATTTTCTTTCTATTTTTTTTTTCCTGTTTTCTAGATAGTAGTCTATTTTGCCCATTTGACTATTTTGAATTTTCTGGTAGAATCTTTGAAAAGCATATGGCACTTTTTTTGTTATTGTTTATTTCTAACTGTGGAAAGCAAAATTAATTAACTATGACATTTTGTTGACTTTCCCATCAGAGGTCTGTCCAACAAGGCATAAGATCAATGGCACAATAAAATGCTCAATGAGAGCTGATATACTATTAATACATACATTCATGGAAAAATCTCTTCAGGTGCCTGATATCAGAATAAGTAGACTTTTACAAATAGTTTGTGCTTTCATTTAAAGTTAAGATTCTTTATGACTTCATGTCCTCTGTTAAATGAAGAGGTACAAAAAAATGCTAAAATTAGCAAGTACGATCAGTGGGTAAATCACCTGATTAATAGTTACTCTGAATAAATACAAAGACCTTTTCTTTAATTAATTCTGAGAAATAAATCTTCCACGGGAGCGTAAACAAAATCTGCCAGCTTAGTACATTAAATAGGCAATGGCTTTGACTGTTCTCCCACAGATTTTTAAAAGAATTTATTATTAATAGATATTTACATAGTGTTTATCATGTGACAGGCACTACTCTAAGTGATTTTTAACTAATATTTATTCCATCCTCACAACAATTCCATCAGGTATTCTCATCACTCGCATTTGATAGATAAGAAAAAGGAATCACAGGTAGGTGAAGTGCCCAGGATCAGGAGGTGACAATCGGGAAGCCGATCTCCAAACCCCGGGGCAATGCTCTGTGGCTAGTTCAGTGTTGGTTTAGTACTAAAGGATAGGTTTTCTCATGTTAGGCTCTGTATTTTCAAAATATTTCAAAAATCACCAATTCATTAGCAATCTAAGAAAGAAAGACATTGTAACCACTCTTATTTCTGTTTCTCTTCATGACCAAGCAGGTGGATTTTTATTTGCATATAAAAAGGCTTTGGAACTTGATTCCTAGATCTGTCTTATAGTACTTGGAGTTGTTTGGGGAAAAATTCTTGATCTCTAAAACTCAACTTTCTTATCCTTCAGGGTGGTTAATGATAGAGCCTACCTTGCAGTGTTTCTCTGTTAGAGTAAAATGAGAAGATACATAATTCACTTAAAAACCTTGCACAGGCCGGGTGCGGTGGCTCACGCCTGTAATCCTAGTACTCTGGGAGGCCGAGGCGGGTGGATTGCTCAAGGTCAGGAGTTTGAGACCAGCCTGAGCAAGAGTGAGACCCTGTCTCTACTAAAAAATAGAAAGAAATGATCTGGACAATTAAAAATATATATATAAAAATTAGCCGGGCATGGTGGTGCATGCCTATAGTCCCAGCTACTCGGGAGGCTGAGGCAGAAGGATCTCTTGAGTCCAGGAGTTTGAGGTTGCTGTGAGGTAGGCTGATGCCACGGTACTCTAGCCTGGGCAACAGAGCAAGACTCTGTCTCAAAAAAAAAAAAAAAAAAAAACAAACAAACAAAAAAAACCTTGCACAAAGCTCTTAAAATGTTAATCAAGTTCCCAAGAAATGTTAAAACAAATAGAAGTTTAAACAAAACTAATGTTGGTATATGAAAGTGTTGACTGAGACTGCTCCATATAATAAAAGCAAATACAAAAGTTGCATGTAAATTTGATGAAATTCAAACACTGCAATCACACTGTGCACTAAGGTAGAACATTTTACTGAAACTATTTATTTGACAAATAGAAAACGATTAAATGTATAAATAGATTCATTTCTCTAAATGAATATTATGTCATATACAAGACATAGTCTTAATTTTTATTTGTGTTTAATTGATATGCGCTTTAATGGAGAATTGGATATAAAAATATATAGGTTCATTGTATTCATTCAGTTTTTAAAATGTCTAATATCAGCGACATCTAAAATGTTACTATGAATAATTGTGCCTATCAAATAAATAATGTAGTTGAAGGATACTTGGGGAAAATAATTGATTAAATATATAGTTAACTTTCATGCAAACATTTTTCTTTTCCTTAAAAACTTATTGGTTAAGGTTAAGGTATAAGCTAATAGGATTTATTTTACTTTTAAGAAAATTATTGCATATTTGAATTACTTTTGGGTTGTCAAGGTGACTTGAGAGATTTTGTTTTTATTCCAACAATGATGCCACTGCCTAAAACATTGTTAAACTCTTTTTTGGGAAACTTCCTTCATAGTCTTTGACACATTCATTAGAGTTTAGCAACTGTTCATTCTTGACTTATTTGAAAATGGATTTAAGTTTTAGAGAGTATTCCAAGTCATTCAGAACAAAATTTATAAAATAGGATGGATGATTAAAAATTATTATTTTGAGAACAAGAAGTAGAGTTGACATATAATTATAATACACAATTACAAAGAAATGAGATGTTTCCAACCACCTTTAGGCTAATAATGCTAGTATCAACAAGGACTTGGTAAGGTTCTAGTATATTCCAGCCACTATATTACATGATTAATCCATACCATTTTATTTAACCTTCATAGAAAGTCAGTATTATTTTTTCCATAATTCAGACAAAAATATTGAAGCGTAGAGGCTTAGGTAACATTCTCAAGGTCATATAGCAAAAAAAAAAAAAAAAAAACTACAAGATTTCAAATTTAGGATTGTATAAATCTAAAACACATGCACTCGCCAGTACTTACACTGTTCTGAAGTAGTATCTACCAAAAGCTTTAATCATGACCAGGAAGGGCAGCATCAGTGTAGTAAATATGTGATCTACCCAGGTAATGAAATAAAGAGCAATGTTTATTTGGAGGATGTGTTTATTAAAAGAGGTCCTATGAGTTTTAGGACACACCTCTTATATTCTGGTAACTTTACAAATTCAAGTGAAAGTCACAAAATATTGAGTTTATCTAAATATTATGCTAAATAGAATATTTGTTTATTTAAATAGCAAATAACTGTGAAACTGTCCTAGGAGCTATTGAATTTTGTAAAATGTAACATGTCATTTAATATCTATATAATTATTGCAATGATTCAGTTAATGAAAATCCTTGTAGAAATTTTAATGTTGACTATTTTATTTATAATTGCAAAGGCTAAAGAAGGCAGGTCTTTTAAATATGCTTTCATGAAGTATGGATTTATCTCTACCGTGCCCTTTTCTCTAGGACTCTTAACTACCTTCACTTAACGATACTAAGTCCTCCTGATTTTCCTCTTGTTTTTCTTAATGCTTATTTTCTAACTCCTTTGCTAATCCCTTGTTTTTCTCAGTTTGGCTCTTAAAATGGGTTGTCTTTGGATCTGGTTTGGAAACATCTTCTTTTCTTACTCTTCCTGTTGCGAAATCATGCATGGTACCTGTCAAGAGTTCTGCAGGTACCTCAGAGTAACTCAGCTTGCCCTAACCTAAGACTCCTTCCTTCTTCAAATCTGCTCCTGTCCAAAAACTAGCTTTCTGGATCAACGGCATTGCCGTACATCAAATCATTTAGATTAAATAACAACAACAACAAAAACACAAAAACAAAATAAAACAAACAAACAAAACCCTCAGAGTCATCTTTGATCCCTGACTTGAAAATCACTGTGTGGTCCTCAGCCATCCCAGCTTTGTGTTCATCATTGACCAAGACAGCATTTCTTATTGGTATTGCATGTGTGGGGAAACTCTAGAAATTTACCTTTCAGCTGTCAAGTTAACAAAGAAAAAGCAGAAACCCTGTGTCCACAGCTGTGGATACAATTGAACAGTTTCTCCCTTTAATGCTTTATTCTCACCCAGAACAATGTCCCTTTTTAGTGTTTCCTCCTCACTGCCATCTTAACAGCAGCTTGATAAACCCATCCTTGCTAAGCTATCAATAATAATAATAATAATAATAACATTAATAATAAATTAAAGCTAGCCTGTTTGGTGTGGCTACCATGTATTAGTCATTTGCTAGGTACATCATGTACATAATCTTTAACCTTATTAATTGCTCTGTGAAGCCAGTATTAATACCTCATTGATCAAGATCGGGAGACTGAGGCTCAGAGAAGCACAGTGACACGCCCAAGGTCACACAAGCAATGAGAAACAAAGGCAGAGTTTAGCCCCATGTCAGGAATATTCCAAAGCTGGAGCTGTTTTCACTATTCCATGTTGCCATGGATTAACGCCCTATCTTTTCTAGAATTATTTCCATTTAAACAGAAAGTTTATGGAAATAATATCTTCAAACAAATGAGTGTATCTCTAAGGAAAGACTTTCAGGAACTATAGCTTTTCCTCTGCAGATGAGGGATCCAATGGCTGGACTCCTTAAAGGCCTTTAGAATGCTACCACAAGAAACATCCTCATGCTCCATGTGATCTAACCTGTGACCACATGGATGTGCAACAAATTTTTTTAGTTGCAATGAACCGAAAAGCCTATTTGTAAATAATTTAAACAAATAAGAGTTTATTTTCATAAAATGTCTGGGTATAGGCTCTTATGTGGTTGGTTCACAAGCTTAACAGTTTAGGTTTCTTATTGAGTTGTATTTTCACCGCATGGTCAAAATAACCTGCTATAGTTTCAGACATTAAATCGTCATTCAACTTAGGAAAAAGGAGGAAGGACTCTAGCCACATCTGTTTTCTTTTATTGAAGACACAAAGCTTTCCTGGAAACCCCCAGCAGACTTTCACGTACATCTCATTGGTCTGTGTCATGTGGCCGCTTCTAACTGTAAGAGGTGCCAGGACAGCAGAGTTATTCTCTAGCCTGTGTGCCTGGCTGCTGGCTTTGATTAGCCAGGTAGGAGGAGACAATGGATATGAGATAGGCAACTCACAGCATCTGCCGTACTTTACAGGGCATATATTGATCCTACTCATCCCCTTTCCAGTGGCAGGGCCTTCGTCATCTTCATAGTTCTATGAAATCTCATAATATCTGGCCTGTTGTTAAATGCATAATAATTTCTTGTTTGTTGAATGAACATTTGAATCTATAAAAGCTTTAATATTTTCTTCCCAAATCAGACTTAAAAAAAAATAGCCTCAAGGAGGAGTTGAAAATAAGAAAAGGATGAAAGGAAGCAGAAGAAATGGAGAATGAGTGCAAATAGAAGAAAGGAAGTACCCTAAGTTGCTAGCAATCCTGGAAAGAAAGACATGAAACCTCTGAGCTGAGGAACTCTCATATAGTTTAAGAATAGAAAGGTTATTTTGACTTTGCAGCCCCAGGGCCCTGCCACGACTGTAGTGAAATCAGTGTACGGTTGCCCACATTCCATTCCACTCTGTAGTGCTGGCAGTACCTGTAGATACACTTAAGAAGTGTTGGGATGGGTACAGGTGAGCACTGTGAGTCATATTGGGGTCCTTTTCTAAGCCTGGTTCTGGGATGGGCATACGTGAGCGCCAGACGGTTTGAACGAGTAAAGTGGCTAATCACACGGTGATAGAGAATAGTATTTGCATAGGTGCATCCCCAGAGCTAGACTGCTGTCAGCACTTTGGGATGGCAGCCTGGCCTGGCTCGTCCCTTGGCTTCCCTGTCATAGGCTTACACCTGGGTCAGTGACTCTCTTGCCATTACACTCATGTGGGCCCCCAGGGTCTTGCTCCAACAACCTCTAAGTCCATTATAGTGTAAATAGCAATATGACAAGTCTCTGTTCAATTTATAGTGTTTTTATTGCAAGCTATGGCTGCAAAGGATTTATCTAAGGTGGAATTCCCTAATGACCAGGACCAGCCCTGATGTACAGGCCAATTTAAAGTCAGTGTTTACAAACTGCAAAATGTTTGGAAACAAAAATCAGGAAAGATTGGTTCTGCGGTTATAAATGTAGTTAGTTCCTAGACACTAAATGTATTGATTTTTAAATAGTCATATGGCTTAAACAAAATAAAGCAAGAAAATCCTCTCCCAGCAAATCGCATAGAAGAGAAATATGCTGGTTTGAATGATCTACCTTAGGGCTTGATCAAATAGTAAGTTTCCAGGCTTATTGTTTTTAACAATAGTGTTTTCCTACAAACTTTTATTTGAAATATTTATGCCAATGCTCTAGTGGTTTCTTTAATGGAGTTTCAACATTGAGAAGTGGGGAATGAGTACCACAGATGGTGCCTGTTTTTTGAGCTATGGTCTCTGAACAAAACCAGATAAGTCACTTTATACTCATCCTGCCTTGAGAATCCCTGCTTGCTCATTACCAGCCATATCAAAGCATACTTTTGCCCAGGCAATACTTGTTTCACATTCAGTGGCCACTGGGGAAAGAGTTTCCCTTAAGCTGTGGCCCAGAAAAAGAAAAATGAATTATTATCGAATCACAGTTAAGCTTCTTGCATCTATCTATACCTATCCTAGAATTAGGAGACCTTAGAATTTTAGGGTGAAAAGAAATACAAAGCATACAAAATCACAAAATTTCACTTTGAAAGAGAATCATATGGAAAGCTTGGGAACAACTTTCATCATGGAAAAAAATTCACTGAGCCTGAGATACTTAAATTTAAGGGTTAAAGATCTGTTCTACTTAACTAGGCATAATTCTCCTGGCAAGCATCAGATTCTAGCTCATGTCTTTTATAGGTCAGCCGCTACTGGGAGGCCATACTTAACATTTATATTTTTCGAGTTAAAACAAATCCAATTGGTAGAAACATTAGAATGTAACTCTCTAGGAAATCCTGCTGTCTCATTGGGAATGATGAGAGCCTTTCCCTAGATTTTCATTACTGTGAAGAGTCTTCCCCTAGATTTACTGTGAGGTTCATGCAGACATGGAGAAAGTCTTATTTAGGTTTTAAACTTAGAGTTTCACACATTTTTTTTCAACAAATATTATTGAATTCCTGTTAACCACTCAGCGTGTTCCAGTCACTGGGAACACAGCAGTTAATGAAAGAGACAACGGTCCCTGCCCCATGGAATTTGTATGCTGGTGGAAGGAGACAAATAGAAAACAAAATAAATAGTAAATAATATAATGTATTAGAAGGTAAAGTATACTATGTAAAAGAGAAAAAAAACAAGAATAGTAGAAAGGTAATGCCAATGGTGATGGCAATTTTTAAAAAGGTGGTTCCGAAAGGCCTCTCCTGAGAAGACGATATTTGAAAAAAGATTCAGAGGAAGGGAGGGAGTGTGGTACCTGAGGGAGGACCATTCCTGGGACGGATGTACAACGGGCACAGGCCCTGAGGTAGGATCCGCTGAAGGAACAGCAAAAGCATCAATGTCACTGGAGTTGGGATGGGGAGAGAGCATGGGAGGAGAGGTCAGGGAGGCTGGGAAGGCTAGTTGACCGAGGGCCTTGCGGGCTGCCGACATGTCTCTAGTTTGTACTCTCAGTGAGATGGAAAGTCACTGGAAGGTTTGGAGCAGAGGATGGATGTGGATTTCCCTGTGTTTTAAGAGAATCACTCTGATTCTGTAAGAATAAACTGAAGGTAAACAAAAAGGAAAGCAAGGAGACCAATTAGGAAGCCATTGTAAAAATGCAGGTGAGAGAAGGTGAGAGCTTGGAAAATTGATGAGAAGCTGTCAAATTTTGTACATATTTCAAAAGCAGATTTAAGAAAATCTGATGAGTTGGATGTTGAGTGTAGGAGAAAGAGAAATGTCAAAGATGAATCCAAGATTTTGGGCTCGATGGTTGTACAGAGATTTGTTTGTTTTTGCTTATGTAAATGCAAAAACAGATGGAAAGGACTGTGGTGGGTTAAGTTTGTGGGACAACAATCAAAAAGTCTCTTGGATATGTGAAGTTTGAAATTAGAGATCCAAATGAAATTGCTGAAAAAGGAAACATATAATTATGGAATTCAAGAGAAAAATCAGGACTGAAGTTAGAAATTCGAGCTCCTATTTTGTGCCTCAATAGATGTTAAATTTTAAAAAAAGTAAATTTTTTTTTGTTCTCAACTGAGTAGTGTATTTTGGGATTTTTCCCTTTTTGAAATCAAATCTGTTCCAATCTTCCTATTTATTCATGTTTCATTTACCCAACAAATAATCATTAAGTATTGTCTGTGTACCCAGGAATGTACTTAATACATGTATTATGCTGTCATGGGGTTTCTGGGAGAGAAAAGGAGTGAGAGAAGAGCCAGATTCTCACTGTACATGGTGTTAAGTGCATGCTATGAGCTGTAGAATGTTCCATGGCGCTAAGGACCTCACATAGTTAATAAGTCAGGGAAAACTTCTGGGAAGAAGTTAAATATTAAGTGAGTTCTTAAGGATGAACAGAAAATAGAAATGTAAAGACAGAAGGGAAAACTATTTTAAGTGAATCAGAACAATCTGTGCAAGGATTTAGGTTTGAGAGAAAAAACATTGTATTTAAGAAAATGTAAGAAGTTCAGTTTGCTTGAACATAGAGTATGGAGTTGGAGGAAGGTGGGGTAAGAAGAACTAAAAACATAGGAGGCTTTTTTTTGGAATTTGAACTTTATGCGTAAAGCAAAAATGAAAAAATCTATAAAAATACAAAATAAGAGTTTTATCTATTCAATTTCTATGAATCTGAGATTTTTCTCACTGAAATTGGGTTCACAATTTTTCTTATTTTGAACAAATTTTCCTGAGATCAATACCAACTTATTTTATTATACTTAATATGTACTTATTTTTTATTGAATTTTCTGTGCCACTCAATTGCTCTTTAGTTCATGTTTTAATGCACACACAGAGATCATTCTAAATATCTGCAAAAGCCAAACTCATATTTGATCAGATTTCTGAGAAATCAGATCTATGATATTTTAAACAGCTGCAAATTTTGAAAAAAACAAATAGAACCAAGCACCAAATGGTGGTGATATAGCTGTAGTACATATGGGGTTTGAAAATGAAACAAGGTTTAAAAATTGCAGACAGCCCAGTTCCCTGCCATCTGTTAATAGCAATTATGGGAGCACATAGCCAAGGTTGAATATCCAGTAACTTAACGACAGTCCATGATATCTCAGGAGGTCTTTGCCAGAAATATGTTCAACGGAATCACTTGAGAGATCAATAAGTATGATGATTGAATAGACATGACAGGGATAAAAGTCATGAGAGAAGGCAAATTAGAAAAAGGTAATGCTGCAAATCAGTTGTAGAAAAGGGAGGTGAAAAGAGGAAAGGCTGATGGACAAACTAAGCTAAGGTTAAGACAGTGAAACTTGCTCTCAGAAGCAATTTGGTATCAAAAATGTAGCTGCCAAGATGAAACTAAATAGTTCAGACTACCTTTCAAACTGAGTTTAGCACACTCGGCCATGTGCATAGGAAAATGTCACACACAGTAACAAGCTACTAATGTCCTCCTAGATAACCCAAAGATTTCAAGATAATTTGTAGGTGGTGAAATTTAGTGAATAAAATTCTGTTTCTCCTAAATTCAGTAATAGGGTATCATTCATTGTAAGGTCAAAATCAGCTGTGGGTAAAAAATGTCATAGTCTCATTGAATCAAAGAATGAGATTCCTTCCTCATATTAAAGATATTATAGTTTAATGTGTCAGCATACAAATTTTATGTTTTAATATCAAAATGAAAAAAATCATCTTGCAGAGCAATTAGGCAATTCACTTAGTCTAATTTACTTATCCTGTCTTCTGAGTTTTATTGCCCCGTCTTTATGTTAGGTTCTGCTGCACAGTTCAACAATTGGTCTCAAGGGAATTTCAGGGGAATTTAAGGAGGGAATAGGCTAAAGTAATGGGTTCTTTTTGTGGACCAGAATTATCTGAAATTTATAATTTCCCATGAGAATTGTAAAGTTTTTTATCAAGGCCAAACAAGCCAGCAATACCCGTTCTTACAAGAGGGTCAAAATGGCTGTCTTTTAAGGAAACAGTACATAAAATTTGGATAACCTTCCACGTTAAGAAAAATGTTACATTTGTGTGTATGTTTACTCTTGGATTCCTAAACTAGCAAAGAGGACAGGATAACAGTCAAGTGGGCCATGGGAAGAAAAAATAATGCCAGACCAATCTAATTTTCTTTTATGACAGTGTGGCCAGCTTGGTAGATGGGAAAAGCAATAGGTGTAATATATCTTTCCTTCAGGAAGGCTTTGACTTTGTTCCCCAAGATATGCTCATAAACAAGCCAGAAAAATGTGGTTGTTTATGTCAGATGTCAATTGTGTGGAGTTCCAAGAGACTACTTATCAAGGATTCAGAGTCAACATACTGGAGCCCATTTAGAAGCTCTCCAGATGTGGCCTAAGTTCAAAATGCAGAACAATGGCACATCATACTCCCTTAGAATTCAGGATGAGTCACTGATGACTTAGAAAAATGATTTACCTAAAACTCGATTGATGGAATTTGAATAGGATGAATTGAATCATTTTAGAATGATAACTTTAAAAAACTAGAGGGGAATAGTTATTTTAGGGAGAAAAACAGAGAGGAATCTTATGAGTTGAAAAATGATATGTTGACATCCCAACTCCAGATACTCGTGAATGTGACCTTATTGGATACAGAGTCTTTGCCTATGCAATTGAGTTAAGATAACATCATTAGG
Organism: Propithecus coquereli; assembly: GCF_000956105.1. Taxonomy (NCBI): domain Eukaryota; kingdom Metazoa; phylum Chordata; class Mammalia; order Primates; family Indriidae; genus Propithecus; species Propithecus coquereli. Next base: position 3,069,195 of record NW_012149396.1, on the reverse strand, counting down.
GTGAGCCCTAATTCAATGACTATCGCCCTTATAAGAAGAAGAAAATGCCTTGTGAAGACAGAGACACACAGGGTAAATGCCACGTGTTGACACAGAGACTGGAGCGATGCAGCTGCAAGTCGAGGAGTGCTAAGGTTTGATGACCACCACCAGAAGCTAGAAAGAGGCAAGGAAGGATTCTGCCCAGAGTCTCAGAGCGAGCATGGCCCTGCTGACCCTTGATTTCAGACTTCTTGTGTCCACAACAGTGGGAGAATAAATTTTTGTTGTTTTAAGCCACCCAGTATAAGGTACTTTGTTATAGTGGTCTTCAGGACCTAAAACAATAACCCACAGCAGGTGTACCACCAAATGAAGTTGTGGATATGAAGATGCACCAACTAAATAACAGGGCTCTAGGGATGATCCAGGACCAATTATCCATTAGCTATGACAATAGGCAAAAAGTTTCACTCATTTGAACCTAGTGTCCTAAGGAAAGATGCTGGAGTAGAATGTAACTAGATCATACTTTCATAAACAGTATTCTACTGGGTACATTTTTTCACAGAAAAAAAATTGCTTATTTTTATAAAATTTTGTATAACATCTTAGGGACTTCACAGCTCTCCTGAAGCCCAGGACATGGTCTCCAGTGGAGATCTCCTGCATCAAACTGTGCTGCCTCTTAAAAGCAAGCCACTGTGTGGTGATACCCTCCATTGTCTCACCATGGCAGTGATGGCAGTTTCAACTGGCCTGTAATCTAAAGGGAAGAAACAGCGTTCATAATAAATACATTTAATCTTTTGCCCTTTGCCACTCATCTAATCCAACTCTAAGGTCCTGCACAAGTTCTGTCTCCTCTGCAAATCTTTTCTTTGACTGTACTTTTAACTGCTCTCTCCCCAACATGTATCCTTAGAGCATGATGATACAATACTTGAGCATTTGGATCTTCAGTAATCGTTTAATGTTTTCCATGCTTATGCAAATAGATTATAAAATACTGCTCCTTGAATGGCTGGTTTGGAAAGAATGCAAAACAAAAAAGCAAATTTTGAGAGACCCTCACACCTGTAGCCATTCATCCCGGGAACCACTACTGAAATTGCTGAGGATTTATTCCAGCTTCAATCTTCCTAAACTTCAACCTGTGGCAGGTGCTGGTAAATATTTCCTTCCGTAGTCAAATGAGAAGTTAGGTGTAGAGACAGGAATGGAGGAAAGGAAGAGAGGGGAAGAAAGAAAAAAGTGAGCTTGTATAACATGATCAGTTATTATCTGTAACCTCCAAGATAGAACAAGAAGATATGTGGAGAAATTTTATTGGAGAAATAGGAGGGTTATAAGTATCGGCCTCATTATTGTTAGTTTATCATTTTTAATAGATTTCTGAATCAACATCACACATGAACTCTAACAACAGGCTTGATAACTATCTGTGTGGATGATGAGAACTTCACTGGCTCACCCTTGAAGTCCTTCCAAACTGCCAACTATATAAGAAAAATCATTACACTCTCAAAAGTCACAAAGCCAAGACAAAGTCTCAAAGATTGAGCAGATAATTCCATGGAGGCCTATTCAGAGCACCTTCCTCAGTTATAGTCAATTTCCTTCTATATGATGTTTATTCCTTTGTCAGATATTTATAGCCCTAATACCAAAAGTCCATTGAACATCAGCCATTGATACAGTAACATAAAGCAGATTTATATATTTAGCTTCTCTAATACTCTATTGGGAAAGGAAGGCATTGCTCAACCTAATAGCCTCCTTTCTTAAGAGATATTCATTTTAAAATGTTGTCTTATAAATACAAGATGAGTTGAGACTTCTGTGCTCTAAATATTTTAAGGGATTTATGTTCACATTAAGTGTCCTTTTAATCAAACTTCAATGGATTACTAACCCTGCAGAGGTTTCAGGGAGAAAAATACTACTTGCTATTTCCAAAGTCAAAAGTTTTCTAGTAGAAAGGAAGTCTAAAAAGTTCTTAAAAGAGGATATTATGGATATATTATCACAGACATTATTATTTGTAGAAAAGATCCCTACATGAAATCAAAGCATGGCTAAAAAAAACCTTTCTTATGATTTCCTTATTTTGACTGCTTTATGAAAATACTCCAAAGTTGTATGTCTGCATTTTTGTGCTATTAAAAGATGTGTAATATCTCACCTACTCAGTCTCTATCTGGATCAATTTCCTTTTTATTTAATGTATTTTAGTTTCCAAAATATTGTCAGTGTCTTCAAGAACCAGACCATCAGGAATACCTTGAGGTTGGATCTTGCCCCACTGATCATTTCCTCCCTCTTAATCCATGCTTGCTTCCCATTCACTGCACTTTCCCTCAACTAGACACCTACTTTCCATCTCCCTCAAATAACATAATCCTCAATCTGCACCATTTTCTCTTTCTGTTCACTTCTAAACCTCTTGAAGGAATAACTCATACATTGCATCGCCACTTTCTCAGCACCCATTTACTCCTCAGCGCATTACAGTCTGAGCCCAGTCCCCAACCACTTCCTGTAATCACTCTTCCTCCAATCGGTAATGACAAAATGTATTACTGACTTCTTGTTAAATATTCTTGGTGACGTTGTTGATACATCGAATCATAGACAAGCAAATTTAGAAGACCTTAGCTGTTGTCTTATATAGTGCTTCCAAAATTGTTTTAAGCAGTGAAACTTTCTTAGACAAAACATTCTTCAGATGCCCAATATAATTGAGGTGAGGCTACATTGTGTTAACTAGAAATACATATGGATTCCAGTTTTTTTAAAAACCCTAACTTATGAAGGCTTTAAAACTAGGAAAACAGTTTTTGTAATCGTGTAACATGACTGAGAGCACCACTGATACTGGTTCAGTCCCTACTGTCCTTGACCTGGTAATAAAAATGGTGAAGCAGCCATAAGCACTGGGTCCATGTTCAGAGCAAAAAGATGGTGCAAGATATGAAAGGAGTGAAACCTAATTCAATCTGACCTTGTTAATTATCAGGAAAGTAAACATTTCTCTGGAAGTTCTCCTGTAGTCATCCCCTTAAATCTAGAATTCACCTGGCCAATCCTAGCTCCTAGGTACCCTGAGAGAGAACAGGCTTGTCATAATTGGCCAGATCAGTCATGATTCATTGCTCGAGGCCAGACCACTACTATTCTGAACAAAAGCAAGATTCTATCAGCAACGAACAAGGCGGGCAAGGTATTGGGGAAACCAATTAAGCATGTCTACAATGCCTACTCTCTAATCGGCCTCATCCATTTACACTCCTTTCTCTTTCTGTGATTTTAGATGCTGTATGGGAGAAATTTTTGATGAAAACAATCGTCTACTTTATTTAAAATAAACTTTTTCGCTATTGGTATATCTTGAACCCATTCCTAAAGTTCATTGAGATGAAGCCATTAACATCTTTTTCCCTTCTTCACTCTGACGCACAGACCCATTGGGACTGACTGCAAACTGCAACGTTCCATTCGTTCCATTCAGGAAATCAATAATCTTTTCTACACGGTGACCCTGGTGATCTTAAAACTTTAAGTACATTTTAAATATTCAAGTGCCTTCTCCAAAAACTGGTGACTTATTGCTGTCGAGCTACTAAAAAGTTTCTGAGAAAAGAGTTGGAAGGTTGAAAATG
>NW_012149396.1:3062258-3064314 GCF_000956105.1 Propithecus coquereli | reverse complement strand
TTATTTCAGGATATTATGAGGGTACAAACATTTTGGTTACATTTTATGTCCTTGCCTCACCCAAGCGAGAATTAGAGGCATGCCCTTCCCCTTCACAATGCGCACCATGTCCATTAGTTGTGAATTTACCCTCCTGACCCCCTAATCCCTGGAGAATATTACTACCATATGAGCACCATAGTGTTGATCAATCAGTCTGGCCAGAAATTTTTAAGCAAGCCAATCCTAAACTGTTGTGCCCTGCCTTTGCTACAGAAATCCCAGAAAAGGCTGTGGTCCAATGCTTTCTCCTTGCTTTTTTCTGCCTTTTGACCAACACTTGGGCTTTCTCTGTGACCATGCATATTCAACATTTACATTCTTAGAACAATGAGTTGGCAGAAAGATAAAGGTATTGACATTATACATTAAAACATTTTTTAACCTACAAATTCTTTTTTTTCCTGATTTTAAAAGAAATTAAAGTATTTTAATAGGCCCCTAAGAATATCATGGACCCTTGACACTAAGTCTACTCTGCCTAGATAACACTTACTAGATCAGCCGCTTAATAGCTGTGTTTTATTGAACAAGCTTCTTATCCTACTTGAAACTTCATTTTCTTATCTGTCAAATGAAAATGATAGTGAAACTATTTACCTCATAGTGTGGCTGTAAGCAGTAATTGATATCACTGATATAGCACATTCTTCCCAAGAAATATTAGCAGGAAAAATAAGATATTAAATTGAATTTTCGTGTTACACTGATCTGCCATGCTTTCAGAACTATACTTTGCTTTAAGTCCCTTCTAGATAGCATTCTGGGAGTACTCTGTAATTTTTGAGTGTGCACCAATAATTAGCCCCCAGGCTTACTGTGGCATCTGCCATTTTCCTCTCCTCTTTTATAGCTCTTTGCCTTTGATAACTGCCATGCTAAAAAATAGCGAGTGATATCTGAGTCCACCAAAGTCAGGCTGTTATTCTTGCTGTTGCTAATGTCTATATGGGGGTGCTGACACTCAAAAATGGAGGCAGAAGTATCTGTCCAAAGTCAGTGATCCCTAATGCAAAGGTGCGGCAGGGGTTGTCACCAATATAGTCGTCATCCTCATGTTGCTGATGCGGTGGCACCATCATCACTGCTACCGATGTTTTCATTGCTGATATCTCACATTCTAAATGTCCTGCAGAGATTACAGGAAAAAGAGCTTTAATTGTTTTCTTCACTTTTTGTTGACATTCTCTAAACCTTTTATTAGGTCCTGAAGCTACAAGATAATTTTATTTACATTGCTGTGCTATTTTTAAAATCATGCCATCTCATCAGAGCTGCCCAATTATCCTTGAACAAAACTCTCTTATTTAACAGGAGGCTCCTTCATCCTTAATATAAATGGCACCCTAGGGTTCTACCCAATTAGCTCTCCGAGCTTGCAAAGAAGATCTTAAGTTCTAGACTAAACACAGCTTCACTTTGAATTGATGCCTCTGATACATGTATTCACAGAAATAAGCATGTATGTAGAGACATTCTAAAAGTGTAGAGCATTATAATAACAACATGGCAAAAGTCCATTATTATTGTCATTACTTTAACCTTGGTGTGGTGGACAGACTCTAAGGTGGCTCTCATGATCTTTAATTCCTGGATTATACATGTCCTTGTATAATCCCATCCCCTGTGACATGCTTTTAAACTATAGAATGTCAAAGGTGATGGGCTATGACTCCCATGATTGTTACATTATATAAGATTCATCTTGCTGTAGGACTCCTTAGAGCAATTTCCTCTCACTGGTTTTGAAAAAGCAAGCCATCATGAAGTAAGTGGCCATGAAGACAGTAGCCCATGTAGTAAAGAACTGTAGGAGCCTCTTTATGCTGAGAGCAACCTCCAGCAGGAAATTGAATAAACTAGAAATAGATCAGTCTTTGAAAAGGTTAAAGCTTATCTCCAAATCATCTCCATCCTTGTTGGATTAAGTTGACCTGTCATTGCTAATACTTCTCAGAGCATACATATATTCACTAGGAGGATAATATCATTCATAGCCTCAAACTCATGCTGTATT
>NW_012149396.1:3049855-3060524 GCF_000956105.1 Propithecus coquereli | reverse complement strand
TTGCACTCCCCACTCTTTAGCCCAACCTTTAGAGTCCTCCAAATACTAACTCAACTCATTTACTAACATTTTGGATGCCATTGCCATATACTTTCCAATCATTTCATATTGGGGAATGCTTCAAAACTTTGGTTCATTTTACTGTTAAAGGATGTTTCTTCAGAGCTATTAGAACACATTTCTGGAATTGCTTAAGGCTAAGGACCAACAATTACATGGACTAGCCAATGTCATAGAGTCCTTCCCACCCAGGCTGTCCAAGGCCAAGATTTTTTTTTTTTTTTTTTTTTTTTGAGACAGAGTCTTCACTCTGTTGCCTGGGCTAGAGTGCCGAGGTGTCAGCCTAGCTAATAGCAACCTCAAACTCCTGGGCTCAAGCCATCCTCTTGTCTCAGCCTCCCAAGTAGCTGGGACTACAGGCATGCCCCACCACGTCCAGCTAATTTTTTATTTATAGTTTTAGTTGTCCACCTAATTTCTTTCTATTTTTAGTGGAGACGGGGTCTCACTCTTGCTCAGGCTGGTCTTGAACGCCTGACCTCAAGCGATCCTCCCACCTCGGCCTCTCGGAGTGCTAGGATTACAGGATTGAGCCACCTCGCCTGGCCTGGGCCAAGATCTTTTTTTTCTTCTTTTTTTGAAGTGTAGATTAATTTATTCATTTAAAGATGTAAAAACTCTTTCAAACAATTTACACTTTAGACAGATGAGTTTTTAGCACTCAACTTAAATCCAGTGCTTTCTCCATTCATTGGGCTGATATGATCAGAGATGGCATGTTAGTTTCCTATTGCTGCTGTAGCAAAGTACCACAGTTTCGTGCTTCATGCAGCACACATTTATTTGTTTATTTATTACAATTTTGGAGGTCAGAAGTCTTAACAAGCAGGGGGATGTGGGCAGCTTCTAGATGCTGGAAAAAGCCAGTTCATGGAACATGATTTTTTAATGGCAAAAGGAATACTTCAAAGGAAGGAAGACCCTTTTAATGTCTCTAGATGCATGCGATTTTTGCCATTTTGCCATCTGGTGGTTTGTTGCCATAATTGCAACCATTTACTAGTTGACCTGGATACAATTTCACCACAGACTTAAGAGAGTAAGTCTTGTGATTTTGAGAAAAGGGAGGCAGCCATGGGTAGTTATTTTTCTTTCTATATCTACCTGCTGTCCTATATAAGAGACATAAAAAGAACACCTAAAGAGAACCCTGATGTCTATGGCATATACTTAACGGTTTCAGTGGTGCTAAAGGCAATCTAAAAGACCGACGCTGACAGATGTTACCATCTACTATGGTTTGAATGTGTTTGCTAAATTTCATGTGTTGGAAAATTAATTCCCAAATTCGTACCTTAATGGTATTCAGAGGTGGGGCCTTTGGGAGGTATTTCGGATTAGATAAGGTCATCAGGGTGGGGTCCCCAGGATGGGACCAGTGGCTTGGTAAGAAGAAGAGAGACCTAAGGTGACACATTCTTGTACTCTCACCATGTGATGCCTTCTGCTGTGTTACGATGCAGGAAGAGGCCCTCGAAAGATGCTGGTGCCGTGCTTTTGGACTTCTTGACCTCCAGAACTGTGAGCTAAAATAAACTTTTTTTTTTTTTTTAATAAATTGCCCAGTCTATAGTATTCTATTATAGCAATGGAAAACAAAATAAGACAGTATATAACCAGAAGCCATGTAGACATTGCAGTTTGATTGTGTGTGTGTATCTCCGTTGATATGCAATGGATATTTTTGCATCAAGAAAACCTAGCCTGAGAAAGTGTTCTGACCTACACTAGGAGAAACCTGAATAATGAGCATAGTCAGGAATATCTCTTTATGGATCTAACATGAATATTTATGTCAACTTCTTACTACTGGAGCTATGACTCTGAGATACCCAGCAAGACACAGACATTATCTATTTCTCAGCAGGGGCTCCCAAAAAGCCTAAGTTATGGTTAAAGAGGAGGCTTAGCTAACCTGGGCTCATAGATTAGAAATTCATGGATTCAGTAATCTTCTGTTTAATCTTATTGTGTAATGATATTTTGTTTAATTTACCTTATTTTTTATGGTATTACAGTATCATATCATAAAAATAGTTTAGGAATTTTGACATCAGTAAACTAGAAATCCCCATGTCTGTTCACGGGACCTAATGAATATAAAGAAAGTAAAAAATGCAGCCTTGAAGCCTGGAATTCCTCTGGGCTTCTTCAAAATGATTCATTCTTTTAACCTGTGAAGAATCCCTCATTAACAGGGTCATCTTTCAGTATTTGAAAGGGACTCATAATACACCACCTACAGTGCCTAAAATTCCACCATGAGCAATTTAAAACATCCAGCTTGCCTGGGAGAAGGCAACGTGTGTGTGTGTGTGTGTGTGTGTGTGTGTGTGTGTGTGTGGAGGTGGTGGGGGCGAGTACGTCTTAGAGATAAACTTGATAATTTGTTCTGGAACCTACAAATGACTGGTCATGCCTGCGCAATGCCCAGGTGATCATGAGATCATAGATCGCGAGTTCCCATTTGCGGGCTCAAGTGTTGGTTTCTACATAGGCTGGTATCAATTTTTATGTCTGAAGAATACTTTATGCCTGAATTACAGTTCTCCTTGTTGATGTTTCATTCCAAGAATTATGTATTTTCACTTGCTCAGGAGAAGAATTTTAATAGGAATAAATTGAGCAATATGTGTGCCGGATGATGCCCAAAGTGTTTGTCTTGCACATTGTTCATGGCCTGGAGACTCTCGAGAAGCCCTGAGTTAATGAGTTCTTCCATCCTGCCGACTCCAGGGATGCTTGTCTACTTTTCCAGGCCAGTGGTTGTAGCCCTCAGGGACAAATGCCACAGTAACTGGAAGCATCGGGCTCTGTCAGACATTTCACTCAGGGTTTAATGATCTTTTTTTTTGCTTTCTATTTTCTAACTCTTGCTTGTATTTCAAGCTTAATTTTTATTTTGCTTTGCTATAGGGACTTGTATAATTGTGTTTGCTCGGTACCTGTGCCACCTTCTGGAACCAGCAGAGCAGTTTTCGGACAAACACTGCTGTGCCTTACCTTCTTCCTCTAATGCAACCATGGTGAACAAAGTGGTGGCTGCTGTGTTCTTATAGCCTTCTCATTAGGCAGTAGTTGACGGTGCAAGGATAAGCACCTGACACATACAGGACCAGTCATAGCTCATCCCTTGAGTGTTTGAGCTTGAAGACCTGGAGAGAATGTAAAGCAATCCCTCTCTGGTGATGGGTGGAAACTGTCAGTTACTCGATTCTCCATCACATAAAGGAATTGAGCTTGCCATAGGAGAGTATGAGGTTGACCTGTACAGATAGCAGAGATAAGAACTTTTTTTTTGGCATTTCAATTCTAGATTTCAGTTGATCCTGGCTTTCCAGTTATTACAAAAAATACCTCAAATTCATTTTATATATATTGTTCAAATATATTTTTCTTCTTTAGACAACTTTGTATAATTTGGGTTGCTGTCATTTGGAGCCAAGAGTCTCGATCAGGACATGGAATATTTCTACTCCAGCAATTTTCTCCCATACGTCTGGAGTCCCCAACTCTGGGGCCACAGACCGGTCCAGTTCCATGGCCTGTTAGGAACTAGACTGCACAGCAGGAGGTAAGCAGCAGGTGAGCGAGCAAAGCTTCATCTGTGTTTACAGCCTCTCCCCATCCCTTGCATCACCACCTTGGCTCTGCTTCCTGTCAGATTAGTGGCAGCATTAGATTCTCATAGTAGTGCAAACCCTACTGCAAACTGGGCATGCGAGGGATGTGTGCATGGGAGAATCTAATGCCTGATGATCTGAGGTGGAGCTGAGACGATGCTAGTGCTGGGGAGCGGCTGTAAATACAGATTATCATTAGCAGAGAGGTTTGACTGTACAGACACCATAATAAATCAATTGCTTGCAGACTCATATCAAAACCCTATCAGTGAGTGGGAAGTCACAATTAAGCTGCGTCTGGTGGCAGGCGTTAAGTCAGAATCTGACACTTATTTTAGTCTGTGGGTGGCCCCCCCACTGTTTTATTTACTACTTCTGTCTGCTCCTTTTTCCCCGCACTGCACATTTGTCTCAGTCACAGTTTTGGTAACTCACAAATTAACCCTAGCAAAAATAAGAAAAAAACAAACATTGATGGAGAATTTCTTTGAAAAGGGGGAAAGACCCAATGATAAGACAACAGAAGACTCTAAGGCTGCCAACAAAATAAAAGCTGCATTTAAAAAGAAAATACCAAGATTCCTACTTAAATTACAGGTTCATTGCAACGGGTCATTCACATTCTCCAAGTCCATTTTGTATAATATGTGGTGATCAGCTATACAAAGAAGCCATGAAACCTTCAAAACAGCTTCAACACGTGGAGACCAAGCACCCTGCATTAAAAGACAAGCCTTTGGGCTTTTCCAAAAGGAAAAAAAAAAACATGAACACAAAGAACAGAAGCAATTATTGAAGGCCACCACTTCATCAAATGTGTCTGCACTGAGAACATCATTCTTAGTGGCTAACTACATTGCTAAATTATTAGGTTGGTGCAAAAGTAATTGCAGTTTTAGCATTGTTGAAATTTTCCTTTTGATATCGGAATATATTCTTAAATGTGTTTATGTTATACATCATTTGAATGCACATTTATCACTTTATTTTTTTTGCTAATGACTTATTACTTGCTGTTTATTTTATATTTATTTTAGACTATGGAAATGATGTTAGATAAAAAGCACATTTGAGCAATTTTCTTATTCAAGTTAAAAATGGATCATAAAGCAGCAGAGACAACTTGCAACATCAACAACGCATTTGGCCCAGGAACTGCTAACTAACATACAGTGTGGTGGTGGTTCAAGAAGTTTCGCAGAGGAGATGAGAGCCTTGAAGATGAGGAGTGCAGTGGCCGGCCATCAGAAGTTGACAACGACCAATTGAGAGCAATCATTGAAGCTGATCCTCTTAAAACTGCACGAGAAGTTGCTGAAGAGCTCAGTATCGACCATTCTATGGTCATTTGGCATTTGAAGCAAATTGAAAAGGTGAAAAAGCTTGATAAGTGGGTGCCTCATGAGCTGACCAATAGTCAACAAAATCGTTGTTTTGAAGTGTCATCATCTTTTATTGTATACAACAACAATGAACCACTTCTTGATTGGATATAATGTGCGATGAAAAGTGGATTTTATATGATAACCGGCAAAGACCAGTTCAGTGGTTGGACTGGGAAGAAGCTCCAAAGCACTTTTCAAAGCCAAACCTGTACCAAAAAAAGGTTATGGTCACTGTTTGGTGGTCTACTGTTGGTCTGATCTACTACAGCTTTCTGAATCCCAGCAAAACCATTACCTCTGAGAACTATGCTCAGCAAATCAATGAGATGCACCAAAAGCTGCAATGCCTGCAGCTGGCATTGGTCAACAGAAAGGGCCCAGTTCTTCTCCTTGACAACACCTGACCATACATGGTACAACCAACGTTTCGAAAGTTGAACTAATTGGGCTACGAAGTTTTGCCTCATCCGCCATATTTATCTGACCTCTCACCAACCGACTACCACTTCTTCAAGCATCTTGACAACTTTTTGCAGGAAAAACCCTTCCACAACCAACAGGATGCAGAAAGTGCTTTCTAAGAGTTTATCGAATCCAGAAGCACAGGTTTTTGTGCTACAGGAATAAACAAACTTAGTTTTCATTGGCAAAAGTATGTTGATTGTAATGGTTCCTATTTTGATTCATAAAGATGTGTTTGAGCCCAGTTATAATGATTTAAAATTCACGATCTGAAACCGCAATTACTTTTGTACCAAACTATAAGAACCCTTTACTATTGGGGAAGAATTTATCCTGCCTGCTGTTAAGAACATTTGCTGAAGGCCGGGCGTGGTGGCTCATGCCTGTAATCCTAGCACTCTGGGAGGCCGAGGTGGGCGGATTGTTTGAGCTCAGGAGTTCGAGACCAGCCTGAGCAAGAGTGAGACCTCATCTCTACTAAAAAAAAAAAAAATAGAAAGAAATGATCTGGACAACTAAGTGTGTGTGTGTGTGTGTGTGTGTGTGTGTGTGTATGTAAATTAACAGGGCATGGTGGTGTATGCCTATAGTCCCAGCTACTTGGGAGGCTGAGACAGGAGGATCGCTTGAGCCCAGGAGTTTGAGGTTGCCGTGAGGTAAGCTGACGACATGGCACTCTAGCCCGGGCAACAGAGCAAGACTCTGTCTCAAAAAAAAAAAAAAAAAAAAGGAAAAAAGAACCTTTGCTGTGAACTTTTAGGAGAGGCTGCAGTTCAAAATGTGGCACGTTTCTCTTTCATCCAGGACCATAACTAGATGAATTAATGAAATAGCAGAGGATACTGATGCACAATTGTTAGAGAGGATTAATGAATCATCATGGTACCCAATCCAGGTTGACGAATCTACTGATGTTGACAGCAAGGCAACAATGCTTGTTTTTGTGTTATATATTTTTCAGGAGGGTGTGCATGAGGATATGTTATGTGCATTTTTGTTGCCAGCCAACACCACAACTGCAGAACCATTCAAGTCTTTGAATGATTACATATCAGGAAAATCAAATTGGTCATTTTGTGTTGGTATATGCATGGGCAGAGCAGCTGCTGTGACTGGATGGCTTTCTGATTTCACTGCTGAAGACAAGGAGGTCATTTCTGAATGCAAGTCTGTGCACTGTGTTATCCGTAGAGAAATGCTGGCTAGCTGAAAAATGTCACCAGAACTAAACAACGTTTTGCAGGATGTGATTAAAATTATCCACCACACTAAAGTACGTGCCTTTAACTCATATCTGTTTGTGCAGCTCTGTGAGGAGATGGACGCAGAGCACACACGTCTTCTCTCATACGTAGAAGTGAGATGGATTTCTAAAGTTAGATTCCTGGCCAGAGTTTTTGAGTTACGAGAGCCACTCTGGAGATATCTTTTAGAAAAACAGTCACCACTGGCAGCACATTTCAGTGACACAGGATGCGTCACAAAACTCGCTTACTTATGTGAAATATTCAACCTGCTCAACAAACTCAGTCTGTTATTTCAGGGGAGAATGACAGATAACTGTGTTCAAGTCATCAGATAAAGTGGCTTCATTAAAAGCCAAACTACAATTATGGGGTCAACTAGTGAACATTGGGAATTTTGACATGGTTCAAACATTAGCAGAGATTTTGAGAGACTGAGCCCGGGCCTTCTTTCTCCCAGCTGGTGCATGACCACCTATCTCAGCTTTCAAAAGAGTTTGAGCATTACTTCCCAACCACAAAAGACCCCTAAACTGGGAAGGAATAGATCCATGACCCATTTGTGAATAAGCCAGGTGAATTGACTTTGTGCTAGAAGAGGATCAACTGCTTGAGACAGCAAATGACGGTGGCCTTAACAGGATGTTTCAGACAATTTCAAATACATTCTGGATTAAGGTCAAGGCAGAATATCCTGCGATTGCCATAAAAGCACTGAAAAGCCTGCTTCCATTTCCAACATCCTATCTTTGTGAAGCAGGATTTTTTGCAGTGACAGGAACCAAAACGAGATTACGGAGTAGACTGGACATAAGCAACACACTTCGGGTGTCACTGTCTCCCCTCATCCCCAGATGGGACCTTCTAGTTACATGAAAACAAGCTCAGGGCTCCCGCTGATTCTGCGTTATGATAATAATAACAGAAATAATAACAGAAAATAACAGATATAATAATGACAGAAATAAAGTGCACAATAAATGTAATGAGCTTGAATCATCCCGAAACCATCTCCCCTCACCCCCACCCTGGTCCATGGAAAAATTCTCTTCCATGAAACTGGTCCCTCATGCCAAAAAGGTTGGGGACTGCTGCCGTACATACATTGTAGAGAAGTCTTGGCAGATCTATAGCCAAGATCTATAGCATAGATATGTGGTCCCCTTGTTTTCACCCCAGAGGGCTAAAGAAGACATAAGAAAATTGGAGTAGGGATAGTTAGAAAGGCAGTAGTTGCATAAAAGCAATTTTGAGAAGGACATTGGACAGGGCTAGTTCCTGCTTGACTTCTCAAGCCCAATTCTGCTATGATAATTGGTCTTAAACCCACAATCTCTTGTCTAAGCCTACTTGAGAATGCAGTTGTTTCTCAGAGTGGCTGCGTGTATTCATTATCTTTAATGATTGAAAGTTCATTTCTATTTGCAAAGTAGGTTTAAGCATAAGCCTTACTAAGACTTGGCTTCTCATCTGATAGAAATCCTACTCAGCTCAGGGGGTTCAGGACAATTCCTCTTATTTGATATCTATGGTAGAATCAAAATGTAATTTACAGTGAACCTGTGCAAGTTTTTTATTTGCTTATATTAAAAGCAAATTGTACCCAACTTACTCACTTCAACATTTACTACTAAATATGGTAATTTCATCGTTGTTAGAGATGACTCAATATCTTCCTAGGGAAAGATTGCATTAGGTGAAAGAAGTAGTTGACCTTCTCAATATGAGCAATTCAGTTGGTGGCCAAGTATATTCCCTAATTAGGAAAAATGCTAGAAAGGACTCCTAAGAGTCCTGCGCAATGGGGGAAATGACCATCTCTGTGAAATTATAAGACACTCTCATTATAGAAACCATTGTAGGAGCAAATGGGTCAGGTGAAGCAAAGGCATTCAAAACATTTTTATCTACTCAGTGGAGCTTGCCCCGAGCTCATGTTTTTCACCAGCTGCCTGACCACTTCCTCGAAAAGCCTCTGCAGGGAGTCCTAGGCTCAAAGAAACCTAGGATGTCACCAGAAACCCTCACAGTGAGATTTCTCTCCCAACTATTCTGACAGTTTGAGTCCATTTTGCCCCCCAAATCCCTAATTTCTGCAACTCTAATGTCTTGCTCAGTGCCATTTATGGGAGCTTTATTGACTTTCAGGTCACTGCGGTAAGATCAGTCCCTTTATGTATTTATTTACTTAAGTACAGCTGCATAGGGAAGGTGTCCTGTCACACATCAATCTACTGAACAATTCTGTCAACAATACCATCTTGAAATAAAGAGAAGTTTGTTTGTTTTGTATACCTGCTACAGCTATGTTTATCATTCATACTGGGATAATTTTGAGAGAAGTGAGTACTATTTTTCATTACACTGGAACAACAGGTGAAAATGAAAACTTTCTCAGGAAATCAGGACGTAGGGTTTCCCACATTCAGGGATTAGGATTCTATTTACCCTTCTATTAGATAGGGTGGTGTGGTAGGCACATCTTGGGTTGCCTACCCTGCTCACATTTCCTTATTTGTAAACCGCCCTTGTTCTTTGAAAATTCTGGGCTATGGCCCCTGCTGTGTAGCCAAAGGCCCTACCTGTCTGGATGAAGCTAGAAATAGAGGTGGACTGAAGTAGAGGTAGACTCAGACCACGGTGAACCAATTAGATGGTTAATTTACCAGGAAATTTAAAATTGGGATTCGGAGATCCTGGTTAGAGTTTGTTGGTATTTTAAACTGAAAGAGCATGTAAAGGAAAGCAATGATGATCATGTGAACCCAGAGGGAAGTTGCTTTGTGGAAGAAGATAATAATGAAGACATGTCAAGTGAGGCAGAGTGATAATTCCATCTGCTTCACAGAAAGTGCAGATAGAAATTGGCTGAGCTTCTGACTCCTTTTGGGTCTGAGTTTCATGATGTACCTTGGATCATCATGAACTTGGATATTCTTATAAAGAAGTCTCTTTTTCACTTAAGATGCTTTAAGTGTGTTTCTTCTGCTTGTAATCCAATATTTCTGACAAAGGTATGTATTAGCTTAAGAAGCTCTTTCTACAAAACCCTTATAAATTCTAACAAAGTTGGCTAAACTTTGGCCTCAGCAATAAATTTTAGTGTAAGAAAATTATAATTACTTATTAAAAGTGAATATACTGGCTGGGCACAGTGGCTCACGCCTATAATCCCAGCACTTTGGGAGGCTGAGCTGGGAGGATCGCTTGAGGCCAGGAGTTAGAGACCAGCCTGAGCAAGAGCAAGATCCCCATCTCTACAAAAAAAAGGAAAAAAAAAAAAAATTAGCTGGGCGTGGTGGCACATGCCTATAGTCCCGGCTACTTTGGAGGCCAAGGAGTTTGAGGCTACAGTGAGCTATGATTATACCATTGCACTTCACTGCCACCTGGATAACAGAGCAAGACACTGTCTCAAAAAAAAAAAAAGTAAATGTGCTTTAATTTCCTTATGGAATCTAAAGACCAATTAAAATAAGCCTCATATAAAAATTGACATGTAATTAGACTTGATAGAAGAAATAATATCACAATCTAATTTTCTGGGTATTCCACCTTGCTTCAGAGTTTAGCTGGCATTTGCTTTCAACAACAGGAAATACTCATGAAATGTGAAAGTAATTGGCATATTCTTCCTACTTCTTTTGGCTGTTATTATTTTTCAAGCCTACACTGCCTATTCCAGTTTTATCAAACTCCTATAAGGTTCTGAACATTTGCTAACTTTCAAGGAGCTGCAGGTGCAACATTCAAACAAGCCAAGTGCTCAAGATTTAAGTAAAGGAAAAAAAAAAAAAAACAGTGAAAAAGCCCACTTGCCAAATTCTACAGGAGGGGTGAAAATTGTACACATGAAGGAAAATATACCTGTTTACACAGACATAGATTAGTATTA
>NW_012149396.1:3047278-3049805 GCF_000956105.1 Propithecus coquereli | reverse complement strand
GGAAAACAAAATAAGACAGTATATAACCAGAAGCCATGTAGACATTGCAGTTTGATTGTGTGTGTGTATCTCCGTTGATATGCAATGGATATTTTTGCATCAAGAAAACCTAGCCTGAGAAAGTGTTCTGACCTACACTAGGAGAAAACTGAATAATGAGCATAGTCAGGAATATCTCTTTATGGATCTAACATGAATATTTATGTCAACTTCTTACTACTGGAGCTATGACTCTGAGATACCCAGCAAGACACAGACATTATCTATTTCTCAGCAGGGGCTCCCAAAAAGCCTAAGTTATGGTTAAAGAGGAGGCTTAGCTAACCTGGGCTCATAGATTAGAAATTCATGGATTCAGTAATCTTCTGTTTAATCTTATTGTGTAATGATATTTTGTTTAATTTACCTTATTTTTTATGGTATTACAGTATCATATCATAAAAATAGTTTAGGAATTTTGACATCAGTAAACTAGAAATCCCCATGTCTGTTCACGGGACCTAATGAATATAAAGAAAGTAAAAAATGCAGCCTTGAAGCCTGGAATTCCTCTGGGCTTCTTCAAAATGATTCATTCTTTTAACCTGTGAAGAATCCCTCATTAACAGGGTCATCTTTCAGTATTTGAAAGGGACTCATAATACACCACCTACAGTGCCTAAAATTCCACCATGAGCAATTTAAAACATCCAGCTTGCCTGGGAGAAGGCAACGTGTGTGTGTGTGTGTGTGTGTGTGTGTGTGTGTGTGTGTGGAGGTGGTGGGGGCGAGTACGTCTTAGAGATAAACTTGATAATTTGTTCTGGAACCTACA
The DNA here is from genome assembly GCF_000956105.1 of Propithecus coquereli. Lineage (NCBI taxonomy): Eukaryota > Metazoa > Chordata > Mammalia > Primates > Indriidae > Propithecus > Propithecus coquereli. The sequence goes on along the minus strand of NW_012149396.1, from coordinate 3,048,991 downwards.
AATGACTGGTCATGCCTGCGCAATGCCCAGGTGATCATGAGATCATAGATCGCGAGTTCCCATTTGCGTGCTCAAGTGTTGGTTTCTACATAGGCTGGTATCAATTTTTATGTCTGAAGAATACTTTATGCCTGAATTACAGTTCTCCTTGTTGATGTTTCATTCCAAGAATTATGTATTTTCACTTGCTCAGGAGAAGAATTTTAATAGGAATAAATTGAGCAATATGTGTGCCGGATGATGCCCAAAGTGTTTGTCTTGCACATTGTTCATGGCCTGGAGACTCTCGAGAAGCCCTGAGTTAATGAGTTCTTCCATCCTGCCGACTCCAGGGATGCTTGTCTACTTTTCCAGGCCAGTGGTTGTGGCCCTCAGGGACAAATGCCACAGTAACTGGAAGCATCGGGCTCTGTCAGACATTTCACTCAGGGTTTAATGATCTTTTTTTTTGCTTTCTATTTTCTAACTCTTGCTTGTATTTCAAGCTTAATTTTTATTTTGCTTTGCTATAGGGACTTGTATAATTGTGTTTGCTCGGTACCTGTGCCACCTTCTGGAACCAGCAGAGCAGTTTTTGGGCAAACACTGCTGTGCCTTACCTTCTTCCTCTAATGCAACCATGGTGAACAAAGTGGTGGCTGCTGTGTTCTTATAGCCTTCTCATTAGGCGGTAGTTGATGGTGCAAGGATAAGCACCTGACACATACAGGACCAGTCATAGCTCATCCCTTGAGTGTTTGAGCTTGAAGACCTGGAGAGAATGTAAAGTAATCCCTCTCTGGTGATGGGTGGAAACTGTCAGTTACTCGATTCTCCATCACATAAAGGAATTGAGCTTGCCGTAGGAGAGTATGAGGTTGACCTGTACAGATAGCAGAGATAAGAACTTTTTTTTTGGCATTTCAATTCTAGATTTCAGTTGATCCTGGCTTTCCAGTTATTACAAAAAATACCTCAAATTCATTTTATATATATTGTTCAAATATATTTTTCTTCTTTAGACAACTTTGTATAATTTGGGTTGCTGTCATTTGGAGCCAAGAGTCTCGATCAGGACATGGAATATTTCTACTCCAGCAATTTTCTCCCATACGTCTGGAGTCCCCAACTCTGGGGCCACAGACCGGTCCAGTTCCATGGCCTGTTAGGAACTAGACTGCACAGCAGGAGGTAAGCAGCAGGTGAGCGAGCAAAGCTTCATCTGTGTTTACAGCCTCTCCCCATCCCTTGCATCACCACCTTGGCTCTGCTTCCTGTCAGATTAGTGGCAGCATTAGATTCTCATAGTAGTGCAAACCCTACTGCAAACTGGGCATGCGAGGGATGTGTGCATGGGAGAATCTAATGCCTGATGATCTGAGGTGGAGCTGAGACGATGCTAGTGCTGGGGAGCGGCTGTAAATACAGATTATCATTAGCAGAGAGGTTTGACTGTACAGACACCATAATAAATCAATTGCTTGCAGACTCATATCAAAACCCTATCAGTGAGTGGGAAGTCACAATTAAGCTGCGTCTGGTGGCAGGCGTTAAGTCAGAATCTGACACTTATTTTAGTCTGTGGGTGGCCCCCCCACTGTTTTATTTACTACTTCTGTCTGCTCCTTTTTCCCCGCACTGCACATTTGTCTCAGTCACAGTTTTGGTAACTCACAAATTAACCCTAGCAAAAATAAGAAAAAAACAAACATTGATGGAGAATTTCTTTGAAAA
>NW_012149396.1:3025679-3036504 GCF_000956105.1 Propithecus coquereli | reverse complement strand
ATTCAAACAAGCCAAGTGCTCAAGATTTAAGTAAAGAAAAAAAAAAAACAGAGAGTGAAAAAGCCCACTTGCCAAATTCTACAGGAGGGGTGAAAATTGTACACATGAAGGAAAATATACCTGTTTACACAGACATAGATTAGTATTAGAGAGACAATCTGGATCGAGGTATGAAAACCAAAACAAATGAGTTTTGCAAGATGGAAGCAATATAACATACTCTTCTTCCTGCAGAGATTTGTCTCACTGTGGTCAGAAAGAAAATCAGCCATGGTAATTTAGTGTTGATTTAAAAAAATTAACAGTTTTATGGTTTAATGATTACTCTTACCTCTTGGCGTATACCTAATAATTAAAGAAATCAGAGAGGCTTGTAGATACTAGAAGTGACCCTGCCTAAAGAAGGCTAGCAAGCCAAATTCTATAGCTCAGCTGAATTTCTTTTCTTGTTTTACAGTTATAAACTATAACCCCACACTTATTAACAGACCTACTCATGCCACCAAAGGATATCAAATAATGGAATCCGAGATCAAACATCAATATTTCTGTAAAATCAGATGGATATGACAACTCTATAGTTTAGAAGGTTTATGTATCATGTTGATACCTTCAGAAGCATTATCTGACGTCATTTTTGGTAACAAAAAAAGTTCTCATCAATCTTCAGGAAGCCATATTTTCCCATATTTAGAGGAACATTTTATTATGTGAAATTTGGGAATACTATATTTCATAGACTTAGCTATTCAACATTGTGGCAGCTAATCTATCATTTCTGAGACTTTTTTTCCCCCAATATATGCCAAATGAATGGTTTTGTAAACTGTAAGCTTTTTGCAGTGCAATGGTGTTGAAGAACGGGGCCAACCTGAGGTTGGATTTTTAAATGTGTATTTCCAAAAGGATGTTGTACCAGTCAGGGTTCAGTCAGAGGAGCAGAACCAGTAGGAGATACATATTAAGAGATTTGTTGTAAGGACTTGGCTTACATTATACTGGGGGCTGGCTGGGCAAGTTAAAAATCTGTAGGTCATCAGGAATAGCAGGCTGGAATTCCCAGGCATGGACTGAAGCTGCTGTTCATAGGCAGAATTTCCTTCTCTTTAGCTCCGTTTTTAAGGCCTTTCAACTGATGGTATCGGGCCTCCTCTTACTTAAAGTCAATCACCTATAGACTTTAATCACATCTACAAAATACTTTCATAGCAAAACCTAGGTTAGTGCTTGACTGAATGACTGGGAACTGTAGCCTAGTCAGGTTAACACATCAAAAAAAAAAAAAAATCACTAATGTCTAGACAAAGAACAAACACACAACATGAATCTCAGGTGTATCTCATGTTTCTTAATGTTAAAGTAAATTAAAATGAAGACCAGCCCTGAAGAATCTCTGAGCAGACAAAACCAGTTAGGCTTTATAAGTGATCTCAACCTTGCTTAAATTGAAAACATAAGTGAAATTTAAGTTAGGTCATTTCCGATAAATGCTTATGTTAGACAAAAAAATAAAACTTAACCCCAGCCAATCATAATCAGCCAACTAACATGTGACCTGGGACTTTTCAATAAGGTACCTAAAAAAGGTAAACCAATCAAATAATTTCTTTATCTTGCTTCTGTATTTTTCAATAAATACTATCCTCTGATGTTTTGTCATAGGAACACTACACCTCTTTCGATCTGGTCTTACCCAATTCATGAATTGCTTTTTTACTCAAATAAACTCTTTAAATTTTTATAGTGTCTCAGATTTTTCTCTAACATTAATGATGTGCCAAATTTGGTTAACTCCTTCGTGATTCAAACACATGCCAATTCCAAGAGATCAAGTTGAAAGAGACACCCTTTTTGTTTAGCTATCCATGAAATTTATGAAACAGATACGAAGTGTGGGTGATGAAGAGAATATTCTCAAGGAAGCATAATCTCCACTTTGAAAATAAAAATCGCTGCTTTGCCTTGAGTTGAAGAAATTCTCTCTCTTTATCTCGGCATTGATCTAACGTCAGGTGACCATTATCCTGCACAAATGTTTTATTTCACTGACGTTATCTCTAAATGATGATGGAGGAGACTTGAGAATGAAGTCTACTTCTCTCTCTGTCTCAGAGATGTTGGAAATTTTACTGGAGGATGTCACCAGGGATTAATGAAAGCATTTCCTATTATATCACCTTTAAACACAGAGAAATATGATGGGAGAGTAAACTAACTCATGATAAATGGCATGTGCTGAGGCTTTAGTCTGAATTTAAATTGGTGGTATTTTAATAAATTTATCATTGGTTAGTGTTTTATTGGACAAGAGGGAATATTATACTTTATATACAAAAAGATGGCATTTCTCCCTGGTGCTAATAAATTCTATCCGTTTCAGACATTCATGTAGCCAACTGATGTGAATTTTTTGAATAAATCAGGTCAACAGATAAAGATGACAACAAGCTAGTGCTTGCTGTTGTCTTCTGAAATCTAACTGACTTACATACTGGAGTTTATTCAGGTCTGGTCATTCTCCAGTTTCTCAGCTATTTTATTTCTTAAAGCCTAAAATGTTCGTATTCATTCATGTTGATGATTTGATAAATTTGTGCACTCCATGTAATTTCTAGTTTAGAATAAATATTTGTATTACATGTTATAAATGTTCAGTGACTCTGCATGGCTGGAAGTGGTATTGGAATACTTTTTTGTTTGTGTTTCTTTTTCATTCTTTTCATTCTATAGTACAACTACAAAACCAACAATTCCAGAAGAGTGTTAGCTACCATTTATTGAATGCATATTATTTGCCACTCACTATGCTATGAGTTTTATAATCTTCTCATCCTTTACAAACATTCTTGCATAGTTTTTTTTCCATTTTATAGATTAGGAAACTGCAGCTTAAAGAAGTTAAATACCTGGCTTAAGATCACATAGTTTCCTCACATTTGAGCTGATATTTCGGCTTGTATATCCCTGTTTCCAAACACAAATTCTTTTCTACCATCTCATCTATCAACTTAATTTGTTATTTGTTAATACCTAAAAATGTAGATTCCAAGGGAATGGTGATTATCAAAGCATGAAATCTTACATCATCTTTTTTTTGGGTAGAAAACTGCCTCTAGAAACTATCTCCATACAACTTATAGGGAAATATCAAGAACGGTTAGAATTGCCATAACCCTCTTTAATTCTGACTCTGTATTTTGAGATCTGGAATTATTGGGAATTGATATGGAGGGTTTCATTTAAATGATATTAAATTCACTTTTATACTATGCATATATTTAAAATTAAATGATGTCTAAGCAAATTATACAATTAAGATTGTAGAGCAAATGTTTAACCTATTTTATAGGACTGGCTGATTTAAAGCACTTTAGAAGTACCCTTATCATACAAATAATTGCTGTGCCCCTTTGAAAACGGTCTACTTGTTATCCATTCATTAGAGCCCATCTTCAAAGAATTCTGCTTGACAATGATTTTGTTAGCCTTCTTCAAGTTTCTATATTTACTTAAAAGTCATTAACCTGCCCTCTTTAAAAATATTATATAACTGTTTGGTTTCACACTAATCATAACTGTTCTCTCCAAGTGGTCCTAATCAGTGAAGTTTTTTCTACATATAGAATATGCTTAGGTCATATGTAGTGAGTGTTTTTTTCTTCATAAAAATCTTATCCAGATATCCAGGCAGAAATGAAGTGTTCAACTGCATTCATAAAGGATCATTGAAGCAGATATTTTGATCAATTTTTTTTTAGTGGTACCAAGAATTTATGGTTGTAATGGCCCCTGGAGCTATGGTACTGCATAAAGACATTGCAATCCAATCCACAGGGGTTTTTGGTGGGGGGTGGGGTGGGCGCAGGAGGGGTTATTTTCATTACCCTCATGAAATTAGGAGCCATAAATCATGTGGGAGGTTCATCATGTGACAGCTCATGCCCTTCTCAAAAGTCTACAATAATAATTTTAGAAAACTTAGCTGGTATCTAAGACCTTATTTTAGCCCAAAATTTCATAATCTGTTTTCAAACCCTGTCCTCTTGCCGTTCCAAAACAGGTTCACATACCACCACACAGTAGAAGAAAGGGAAGAGGCAGAAAGAGAAATGTTTTTAGAAGAGAGATGAGTAATGAGAACACATCCCTATAAATTAGAATATTTATTCCCAGAAGACACATTCTATTCTCTTTATAAGCTCTGAGAATCCATCCATAGTCAAGGAAGGATATCTCAATTTCAAAGTCATGGCTTGGAACCTTCCTCATGCCCAGATACACACCAAAATTATATAAATTGTATATATTGTAAACAAATGAAAATCATTTAAAGACAATAAGACAGGGCAATAGCTTGGCTTAACAGATAGGAAAACACAAGGCTGATAGTACTGCATCATACAAGCCGGCAGGAAGCTGAAACAGGGCCTTATCTGAAGAACACAGAGAGAAAAATTTTAACCAGAGGATCTTTAATATCATGTTAGCAAAGAGGCCAGAATAGCTACATAATTCTACATTATTATCCTCTGATGAATTAAACTTTTTATTTCCTTCCAAAACAGTATTTGTATGCAGATACTTCCAGAAGAACTTGAGAGTTCCTTATACTCATGAGTGTTCTGTGGAACATTCGGTCTATAATACTATGCTTTGAGCTGTACTACGTTGAGATGGAAGAGAAATTGCTCTCTTGCGCTGAAAAAGCTTTGCTTTTTGCTGACTGCTACTGTCATTGAGTATTTCAACTTCATTTCCTAAGTAAATAGAATTGAACTTGTTACTGCTAATTTTCTCCCAACATCTATTAAGTAACCATATTGTGGATTTGTTTTTGACATGAGAGTTTAGGCTGGTTCCCTTTTATGTTTCAAAAATATGTCAAGGAAAGATTAGCTCAGAGAAAATACCTGCCATGAGCCATATAGAAGACAAATGAGTGTGTATATTGACTAGAAACTTCTCAGGCATATGGTTGTCTTAAAAAAATGAAATCAGATTATCTGTCTGTAAGTGCAAACCATTTTGATTAAAGTCCATAAAAGAGCAAAAGAGAATTTTAGTCAGTGAATTGATATATTTTTTTAAATCACGTCAACTAACTTGTTTTCTGCCACTCGTAATTCTGTAACTAATTCTGTCATATGTATCTTGAGAAAGATAACAGCAACATTTTCTTCTTTTCTTTCCAGATATACATATTTACACATATATGTGTATATAGAAGCAATTATTTATTTTGGGGACAGGTCCCCCTACATCTTTGAGAATCTAAGAAAAGGTACAAAGGCATACAAAATAACAGAATTTGAGCAAAATTTCAGAAGATCACAAACTCATTTTAACTTTCTTGCCATCTAGATACAATCCTCTAATGCATGATCCATGGACTAGATCCATTCTAAAAGTACATAGTTCTTGAGACCTGTGACCTCGTCTTAATCAATTTTGCATACCTCACAGAGTCTGGTTTAATGCCTTGAAATAAGGCGGTTCTTAAATATTTGTAGAATTGATTAGCATATAAATAAAATAGGGTCATTTTTACATTTACATTGCCAAGACCAACTATATTTTAAAAAAGATATCCTGATATCTGAAACAGAATAGAGTCTAGGAATGTAGCTATATATATATCTATATATGAGGCAGATTGATTTTTAACACAGGTACAAAGGTTATTCAATAAGAAAAGTACATCTTTTTAATAAGTAGTGCTATAAGAATTGGATATTCATATGGGGAAAAAAGTAAACCTTGACCATAACTCACACTATACATAAAAATTAAATGGAGCACAAAACTAAGCATAGAAACTAAAACTATAAAATTTCTAGAAGAAAACATAGTCAAAAACAGTTGTGGCTTTGGAATAGGAAAATTTTCTTAGGACACAAAATGCATAAACAATAATGAAGAGCATTGATAAATTAGACTTATCAAAATTAAAAATTAAAAACTATTGCTTTTCAAAATACACAAATAAATGAAAATGCAAAGCTAGAGACTGGGAAAAATTATTCCACTACATATATCTAACAAAGTACTTGTATTCAGAATTTTATATAAAGAACTCTTACACATCAGTAAAAAGAAGCCAAGCGGTCCAATTAAATGAGTAAAAGATTGAATAGGAATCTCACAAAGAAGATATACAAATGTCACATGAAAGATTTTCAACCACCAAGAAATGAAAATGAAAACTACAATGAAATATTATTCAGCCCCTAGAATGGCTAAGATTAAAGAGAATGATTATATTAAGTATTAGCAAGGATGTGGAACAACTGGAAGTCTCTCCCACTGCTGGTGGGAATATAAAATAATGCAGTCATTTGGGGAAACAGTTTGGCAGTTTCTTATAAGGTTAAAGATGTATTTACTATATGATTCATATGAGCCTATATTTCTAGATATTTTCTAAGAGAAATGAAAACATACGTCCATACAAAAACTGTGTTGAAACATTTATAGCAGCTTTATTCATAATAGCCCAGACTGGAAAGAACCCAAGGGTGCATCCACATGTGAATAGATAAATAAATTGTTGTCTTTCCACACATCATAATACTACTCAGCTATAAAAGGAACAGACTACTTATATACACAGCAACAAGGATGCATCTCAAATCATTATGCTGAATGAAAGAAAGCAAACACAAAAAAGCATGCACTATGTGATTCCATTTATATGAAATTGTAGAATAGATCTAATGACTGAATGCAGCTGGAAGTTGGCTGGGACCGTGTGTGTGTGTGTATTGGTGGGGACAGTGCAGGGATTGGGGGAGGGGGCAAAGGGGAGCTCTTTAGCCTCATAGAAATACTTTTGTATCTTGATTGTGGTGGTGGCTAATGGTATATTTATTTATCAAAATTCATTAGACTGTACACTTATAATTGTTGCATTTTATTTTATGTACTTATATTATAATGGATTCCCAGGCTGCCATAACAAAGCGCACAAACTGGGTGGCTTAAAACAACAGAAATTTATTCTCTCACAGTTCTGGAGAGCAAAACTCTGAAATGAAGATGTCAGCCGGGCACTGCTGCCTCTGGAGACTCTGGGGAAGAATCCTGCCTCTTCCTAGCTTCTTGTGTTCCTTGGGTTTTCTTGGGTCATGGCAGCAAAGCTGCCGTCTGCCTCTGTCTTCCCATGGCCTTTTTCTCTCTGAATCTCTCTGTCTTCTTATAAGGACATCAGCTGTTGGATCAGGGACTATCTCATTTTAACTCATTTAAAACTGCAAAGACCCTATTTCTAGATAAAGTCATGTTTGGAGATTTGGGGTAGAAATGAATTTTGGGGACGCTATTTTTGGGACACTATTCAACCCAATAGAGCAATTTACCTCCTCAAAGAGGATTAAAAAATAAACGAAAAAAGGAAGATATCCTGCTTTCTTGACATCCATTAACATTCTTGGAAAAAGCAATACGTATTTTTTTTTTTTTTTGGTGGTTTCGTGATAAAAATATTTCATATATTGTGTCTTGGATAATGGCTTTTTTTTTTATTTCAGCATATTATGGGGCGTCCAGATGATTAGGTTACATATGATGCCCTTGCCCTCCCTCCCCCCCAAGTCCAAGCTTCAAGTGTGTTCATTCCCCGGGAGGTGCGCATCGCACTCATTGTTTGTGCGTATGCCCGTCCCCTCCTCCCCCCTCCCCTGCCCAACATCCAATAAATGTTATTCTTATATGTGCACTTAAATGTTGATCAGCTAATACCAATTTGATGGTGAGTACATATGGTGCCTGTTTTTCCATTCTTGAGATGCCTCGCTTAGTAGAATGTGTTCCAGCGCGTTCCAGGAGAATACAAGAGGTGCTATATCACCATTGTTTCTTAAAGCTGAATAGTATTCCATGGTATACATATACCACAGTTTATTAATCCATTCATGTATTGATGGACATTTGGGTTGTTTCCACATCTTTGCAATTGTGAATTGTGCTGCTATAAACATTCGAGTGCAGGTGTCTTTTTCATAGAGCAACTTTTGTTCTTTTGGGTAGATGCCCAGTAATGGGATTGCTGGATCAAATGGTAGTTCTACTTGTATCTCTTTAAGGTATCTCCATATTGCTTTCCACAGAGGTTGCACTAATTTGCAGTCCCACCAGCAGTGTATGAGTGTTCCTATCTCTCCGCATCCACGTCAACATTTATTGTTTTGGGACTTTGGGATAAAGGCCAGTCTCACTGGAGATAGGTGATATCTCATTGTGGTTTTGATTTGCATTTCCCTGATGATTAGAGATGTTGAGCATTTTTTTCATATGTTTTTTGGCCATTATTCTGTCTTCTTTTGAAAAATTTCTGTTCATGTCCTTTGCCTACTTTTTGATAGGGTTGTTTGATTTTTTCTTGCTGATTTTTCTGAGTTCTAAGTAGATTCTGGTTATCAGCCCTCTGTCAGATTTGTAACATGCAAAAATTTTCTCCCATTCTGTGGGTTGCCTGTTTGAACAACACGTATTTTCAAGAAATATCACCTAGAATTCTAGATACTGCCACATGTAGGTACCAATTCCATAATCGAGGAATTTTTTTTCTTAAGGCTCAAGTGTCAGTTCTCACAGGAAAATCATATTTGAGTTCTTGAGCTGCTAATTACACTGCCCAGTTAAGAGCAATAATTTGAATTTAGTTATGAACAAAAACCGTATTTCTTAATAGCTGCAAAGTTGCTGAAAGCACAATAGTTTGTTGGGTTCAAATGTGCCTTATTACTTCTTGTGAATGGTTATTACTCTGATGAGCATCCTGCAGACTCCTGATGGCATCTCATCCCACAGTGCAAATGCGGTCATGCAGAAGGTTAGCAGCCTTTCCCTCTGATGAGGGGACCTCAGGGAGACACAGCCAAGGAAAGGTCAAGTAGGGGCATATGAGCAAAGTTAACAGAAATTAATAGAGCCCTCTGGTTTCTCATTCTGCTTCCTGGCACTGGCTGGACATGACCCGATAGAGAAGTTCTGTTCCAATAATTTGGCACATGTCTACCTAACAGAAGGTGCAAGACCAGAGCACAGTGGTTCAAATCCCACAATGTAAGTTACTTGTGTAATGGGCTAAGAGAGGACCAATGGAGCTGGCCCATTCAAATCCATCAGCGACTGTGAGGAGGAGGAGTGAAGCAGCTTTGTTTCCTCTTGCTTAAATAAGAGATAAAAGATATTCTATCTACAAGCACTATACAGAAGATTGGGGAGAAAATCAGAAATATAAAGTAGTATGTTGATAATAACAGTAACATACCAACAATGTGCATAGTATTTTATAGCTTAGAAATTATTTTATATTTTTAAAGATATCCTTGCAATAAATCCATGAATAGCAGGGATTATTGGCTGCCTTTTGTGGAGAGGGGAGTTGGGTTAAGTGGCTTACTCAAGGTAGTAAATGAACCATCTGGGACTCTAATTTAGTGCTTCTAACGTGTCTATTGCTATGATACTGTTATTGCTAAAATTACAATAGTATCCCTACTACCTGATATGTTGCTTCACACAGAGATATTTAAGTGAATAAATGAATTGTCAGCGATATTCATATTTCCATCTTCAACAAAATACCACTTCGAAGCAGGAAACCCTGATGAGATAAACCAAGCTTTATTTATAAGTGCCATAAAGATGAGGTTTATGTTAGAAGCTTAGCAAATGCTTGTTAAATGAATGGGCATTTCTCAAGTACCCATCTTTCAGAAAAACAAATTTAAAGGATTAAGAGTTTATAAACAATGCAATCTCATACGTATTGTCATACTCTCCCATTAAGCCACATCTAAACACAGCCTTGAAAATTTGCCAGATTGGCAGATACTGCCATGCATCAGTGTTTCTTTCCTATTGTGTGTGTGCGTGAGAAATGCTATGTGTAACATAGAACTCATCTTAACGGTCTGAGCTTATATCTAACACTTGCAACTCCTGCAAAGCCCTATTTAACCCTGTAAGTCTGAGCCCAAACTCAGTAAATAGAAGCTCCATGAATTCAGGACTGTGTTTGTCTCAGGTGATCAAGCATCCCCAGAGCAAATGGTAGATAATCAATAAATACTTTCTGAATGAATCTCCAAAGGGATGCTAAGAAGTGAAACTGCTCATGGGGTTGGAATAGTGAGTAAAGTTGCCTGGTTATCTGCAGGGGATTGGTTCCAGGACCTCTGTGAATATCAATATCCATGGATGTTCAAGTCTCCTATATAAAATGGTGTTGTATTTTCATATAACCTACTCACATCCTCCCGTATACTTTAAATTATCTTTAGATTACTTATAATACCTAGTACAATATAAAGGCTATGTAAATAGCTGTTATGCTGTATTGTTTTTCTGTTTGTGTTATTTTTATTGTCATTTTTTCTTCTAGAAAGAGCTCTTTCTTCTAGAAAGTGCATGTTATAGGACACTTCTCTCTCTCTTCATCCACCCTCCTTTCTTCTCCTTTCTCTCTTCCCCATACCACACTGCACTGCAACTATGTTGTATTGGTTGCAGCTGTCAAGCATAAGCCCCCTCCCTACCACAGGTGTGGCCGCATGACCCAAACTGGGCCAATCATTACTTTATCCACCCGGCCACAGTGCTTGGTCCAAGTAAGGGTACATGGTCCAAGGCAGTCAATAAGAATTCTTCCCAGGGATTGCATTAACTAGAGCTGGTGCAAGGTTATATGGGTACAATACAACACTAGTTGCAGGCGTATTCCAATCTTGTTGGAACAGTTATTCTGGGGGCATTTTTCATACCAGTGTCCCTGGTTTGCATATGTGCTGTCTCATGATATTGAATTTCATTGTGTGAACCA
>NW_012149396.1:3017570-3021459 GCF_000956105.1 Propithecus coquereli | reverse complement strand
ATTAATGTAAAACCCTCTTTTATTACTATCTGCATCCCAATCACCAGTAATGTCTACTACTTTCACTTCTAATTGTTTGTTTGTTTGTATTTAATGAGGAAGTGCTTGAGTCAATCAGATGCCCAGTAGAATCTAGCTGGCCAGAAACAAGATCCTGAGATGACCTTTCCCACTCCACTCCTTTGGAAGTTCACAGAAATCTTAGAGAGGCCCTCGAACTCTCATCAGGTGTGGAGTTTCTGACAAAATCCGCTACAGAGCCCTCCTTCTTCTTATATTTTAGATCATAAAGGGTATGTAGGTCATGGCTTTCTGGGTACAAGTATTTATAACACAGATGGAATAGCCCTTATCTGGAATGCTTGACACCAGAAGTGTTTCAGATTTCAGATTTTTTTGGATTTTGGAATATTTTCATTATACTTGTTGAGCATCCTATATATGAAAATCTGAAATACGAAATGCTCCAATGAGCATTACTTTGAGCATCATGTTGATGCTCGAAAAGTTTTGGATATTTGAATATTTGGGATTTTGGATTTTCAGATTTGGGATGCTCAACCTGTCCAACTATAGCTTTTCAAGCTATAAAGCTGCACTTTATAATGTAAAATGCTTTTCTATGTGGTATCTGATGTGATCCACACAAGAAAGCTATGAGGTAGACAAGCCAGATATTATTACTCTTGTGTTATAGGTGAAAATAAAGCAAAAAAAGACAAATTCAAACTCAGAGGAATTAGGTGATCCGGCCAAGGTTCAGTAGCTAATTATTTTGACTGGGATCCCCATCATTCCACGTTGATCTTCCTAGTTGCCAAACCTGGAGGGGCCAAAAAATTCCACCACAATTATAAGCTGATCTTCAAGACAATAGTTGAGGATTCTCATCTATCCCCCACAATTTATACCCTTGAACCCAACTTTTCTGTGCAGTAACAATGAAATGTATGACTCCATCTCCTTATCTTCACCAAGATACCTCCTTCAGACTCTTTGGGTTTTGCTTTTGTCTTTTATTACATTTTAAACTTTATGGTCTTATATAGATTGAGTTTTACTCAACCCTGGTGTATTAGTTTCCTGTGGCTGCTATAACAAATCACCACAAATTTAGTGTCTTAAAGCAATAGAAATTTGTTCTCCCACAGTTCTGGAAGCCGGAGTCTGAAATGTGGGCTGAAATTGGATGTCAGCAGTGGTACTCCCTTCAGAGGCTCTAAGGGAGAATCCATTTCTTGCCTCTGCCAGCTTTTGGTGGCTGCCAACATTCCTCAGTTCGTGGCTGCGTCACTCTTACCTCTGCATCCATGGTTATACGGCCTCCTCCTTTTCTGTGTCTGTGCCAAATCTCCCTGTGCCTCTCTCTTATAGGGACACTTGTGATTCCATTTAGGGCTTATTCAGATAATTCAAATTAACTCCCCATCTGAAAATCACTAATTTAAGAAAATCAGCAAAGACTCTTTTTGCATTCCTTATAAGGTTAAATTTGCACATTTGCACATTCCAGGATTGGGCCTGGTACCTTTGGCTGCCATAATCCAGCCTGTTATATCTGGCCCCTGCCTGTCCTTCTTTTTGAATGAGAATACTCAGTGTCCTCCTGCTTTTGGTCCTGAAGAGTTCCATTTCCTGCTCTAAACCAGGGCAACCTTCACTCTTATGCAACACTCTGTGGAATATTTGATTATTGTGCCTAGCCCCAAAGTATTTTCCTTAAACCACACTGCTTTTTATTCTGAAAATTTATGGCATAAATGAATTTGACTTGGAAATGGTCCTCCTTGTCAGAAGAATCACTATAATTTTAGAGTTCATTTTTAAAATACATAAGATCCAGTTACCTTTCCAATTACTTCCTCATTCTTCTAATCTTCTTCATAGTATAACTTCTCCAAAAAGAAATATACACTACATTTACTTTAAACTTCCTACTCCATCTTTGATCCATTCTACTCTTCCATCCCCACTCCTTTACTGAAACCCTTTACTGTTCTTGTTTTGGTCACCAACAACTAATATAATCATATAAGTTATCACCCAAAGAGGACACTTTTGAAAGTGAAAGTAGAAACTAACTAACTACACCAGGGCATGATGCATACATTGGGACTGTCCTGGGAAAACCAGGGACAGTTACCTTATCAATAATCTTCATGTGGACAAATTCAACGTACATTATTTTATCTTTGTCTTACTCCACATCTTACCAATTTTTTAATTCAGCGGAACTCTCTCTCCTTTTTTAGAACTCATTTCACTCTTCTTTTGCCATACCGATGTCTGTTTCCTGTTATTGTCCATCCTTTCCAAGCCTGCTCATCTGGTTGCTCCTTCTCTGCCCAGTGTCTATATTCTACACTCTCTCAGGGCTCAGTTCCAGCCCCAAATCTCTATCACATACATTCATGTGGTTTTAGATGCTGTCCATATGCTGGCAATTTCTAAATTTATGTCTGTAGTCCAGACCTTTGTTTTATGTTCCAGATTTAAAAATTCAATTGCATTTTGACGTCTCCTCTTGGATATCACACAGGATTCTTCAAAAATTACACTCTTTTTGTACACGTACCTAAACCCATTTCCCTTCTAGTCCACTGCATCACAGAAAATGCTTCTACCAACTTAAAGGCTATTCACCAGAAACCCACCCTTGTCCAATCCATCTGCAAGTGTGTTTGTTTCTACCTGACACCCTTGTATGGGGTGAAACCCTAGGGCAGGGAGGCCAGGGATGGTAGGGACTTTCAGCAGGTAGGGGGAGGGAAGCCAAACCAAAGGACATTTGTCCATTGTGTCTTAATAGAATTCTTGAAAAGGAATATTTCAGAAAGCTGGGTACTGCTGTAGAGGGAAATGGCAGCTTAGTGTGCTAGACAGAGAGCATGCTGACTGTAGCACCTGCACATGACAAATAAGAAATCCAGTTATTTTCACATTTTTTCAGTGGGGCATGTGGGCAGTATCTTAGCTGAGAGTCATTGGGTCTGTGTGGGATTATCATGGGTGGGGGAAAGGTGACTCTCAGAGATTGCATAGTGGACAACCCAGTTGGACGCTAGGTGGAAGACAAGGCTGGGACTCAGGAATTTAACAGTGCTAGAAATAACTGAGATGAAGCCAAGAAAGTGAGGGGTCATGAGGTCCCCCCACGTGGAGAGAAAATCTCCTCAGTGTCTCAGTTGTTTCTAGAAGCCACCTTGACAAGGATTAGCAAGGGGAGGGTCTTTGTGACAAGAAATACAGCTGTGGGAGACAATTTGGAACTTTAAATTTCATGACTTTATCCAAAAGAAACTCAGCTAAGCAGAAAGAAGCTGCTTTAAATGAAAAAGAAACTACAGACTTACAGACCTCTCTTATTAGCAAGATTAAGATTTATCTTACTACCCAACAAGAACTGGGAATCATGGGTAAAACAGACGATAAAGAGTGCTCCATGATTTTGCACATGTGAGGTATTACATACAATTTGTTTTTACCTTAATGCATATAAATTAGATGTTAACTCCCTTCTTCTTAGCGCCCCCAGTTGGCTCCTATTTCCTTTGGAATATAAACAGCAGCATGCATTGCAAGGTGCAGCATGATCTGGCCTGATTCTAACTCCTTAACCTTTTTGATTCCATCTTTCCCCCTTGCTCAATGAGGTGCACCTGCGCTAATCATCTTTCTGTTCTTTGGGTAAGCCAACCTTTTTCTCAAGCCAGGCATTTGCTCTTGCTTTTCCCTTCCTCTGGAATGTTCTATATTCCCAATAGTCACATGGATAACTCCTTTCTGTCTTCTGGTTTCAACTTAAATGTCATCCCCATGAAGAAGTCTTTTCCTACCTAAAACAAGTGGCTCCATTTCTCATCAATAATGGTGAATAATCTCTAAAAAT
>NW_012149396.1:3011237-3015190 GCF_000956105.1 Propithecus coquereli | reverse complement strand
TTCCTTCATTTGGGAATAAATGAATACACTAAAAATATTTCCAACTGAAATAAAGATAATAGGCTAAGATAATGAGACATAGCAGGCTTAGAGGATGATTCTTTTACAAAACCAGAAGGAGATTCTTTTACAGAAAACTACTTGGCATTTATATACTTACAAAGAAATATCAACCCCATGAAACAGAACTCGAATTTAATAAAGAAGTAAGAAGATGTGAGAAAAAGACAGCACTATGAAATGAAGATGGGTAAGAAAAGGAAGAATTGCAAGTGAATTAAAAATACTCTAGTGGAATTAAAAGCATTTGTGGAAGCAGTAGAAGACAAAGTTAACTTTACAAAAAGTAGAAACAGTGATGTGGATGGTCAAACTGAGAGGGTGCACAGCATGTTTAGAGAAAAGAGTAAGGAATGAAAAAAATGAAGAGAAATGATAAGATGAAGATAAGGGAAACTTTTTAAGAATGATAGATACAGTGTTAAAAATGTGTCAATGTAAATGAAACAAATGAGTAATCAGTGAAGAAAATGTCCCTGAAAGAGAGGCAATGTCAATCTTTTTGGGTCCCAGATCTGGGTTGGTCTCTTTGATTTTCCATTTTCTTTCGGATCTACTAAATTCACCTACACGCACATTAATACATTCTACTATCAGTATTTGAGATAATAGAGTATCTTATTTTTCAACCACTCCAAAATCCTTTCCATAAAAATATTGGCAGTGGAGAGAATAGTTAAGTTTATTCTCCTCTCTAGGCCAGACACCAGACATCCATTTAATTTTTCTTTAAATAACCAGTTTTCCATGGAGACAATCATATCTGATAGCCTTCTATGATAACACAACATTCTTTCGTAAGAGACGATTACATGAATTGAATATAATAGCGTATATTTCTGATATAAAATAGACTGGTATATGTGTTGCTTCTATTTCTCCAAATCAATCTCTTTTAATATGTTTTCTGTTACATATTTATATTTCAGAAGTCAGAATAGCCATCAGGATTTGTAGAAGATGGTGCTGGAATATCCTTATTTGAAAATTTTGGTAAAATATGTGTAACATAAAATTTATAATTTTAACCATTTTTAAGTGTATAGTTCTGTGGCATTAAGTACATTCAATTTTTTTGCCTTTTTTTTTATTACAGTGTATTATGGGGGTACAAATGTTTAGATTACATATATTGCCTTTGTCCCATCCAAGTCTGAGCTTCAAGTGTGTTCATTCCCCTGACGGAGCCCAATTTTTTTTTTTTTTTTTTAGTGGTGTCTGCCCCACTGGAGCACGTCCAGTGGGTGAAGAGCATACATTCAAATTTTTCACGTTATCATCACCATCATCCATCTCCAGAACTTTGCTCATCTTCCAGAACTAAAACTCTATACCTATTAAACAAATACTCCCCCTGCCTCCTACCCACAGCCCCTGACAATCACTATTTTACTTTCCACTGTCCATGTTTAATAAATTTGACTATGCTACATATCTCATATAAGTGGAATTATACAGTATTTGTCTTTTTGCGACTGGCTTATTTTACTAAGCATAATGTCTTCAAGGTTTATCCATGTTGTAGCATGTGACAGGATTTTGTATTTTTTAGCTAAATAATATTCCATTTTATGAATATATCACACTTTGTTTATCCATTAGTCTGTCTATGGACATTTGTGTTGCTTCCATATTTTGGCTGTTGTGAATGATGCTCTTATGAACATGGCTGGCCAAATATCTGTTCAAGTCCCTTCTTTCAATTCTTTTGGGTGTATACCCAGAAGTGGAATTGTTGGATCAGGTAATAATCTATGTTTAATTTTTTAAAAAACATCATACTGCCATTGTTTTTTCTACAATGACTATACCAGTTTAAATCTCACCAAAGATGAGCAGGGGTTCTGGTTTCTCCATATCCTTAGAGATGTTTAAATATGTTTCTTCTCTCTAGATGGACTGATAATTGGTTGAAGAACATGGTAAGAGCTACGTGACCTTTAAAGTCTTCATCTGTCCTGTCATCTGTGATACATTCAAACAATAAGTTCTCTGCTTGCTCAAAAGAGTAAGTACAACTTTTAATACATAACTTTTTTTTAAAGAATAGATTGTATGTCAAACTGAATCTTTCAATACCTGTAGATATGTATTGTTCAATGCATATGTTTCCCCATGTTCTGCTGTTAACCCTATGAAAATGAAATATCTGGGGGATGGAGAGAATATTTCATTCATTTGTTGTTGGTGTGTTGAAACTGGATCACAGATAGAAGGATCTTGTCTTGGGCGAACTCCCCAGAAACAGCCCCTGCTTTGAAGACTTGTGTCAAAGTGATTTATTATGAAGTGTTCCCTGGAGAAACAATTAGGGAAAGGGGACAAGAGGGAAAGGGAAGAGAAGCAAGCCAAGCATAGGGACACTATCGTGAGTGCAGTATTGTGACGCAACATCTCCATGTGGTGACTTTGGCTCAGCCCTGCAGAGATAAATTGAGTTAGACCTCAGAGTTGTCTCCGTCAAGGGCAAAGGGGATAGAGTGTTTAGCTGCCGCCGGTGAGGTCTGGTCAGAC
This sequence comes from Propithecus coquereli, assembly GCF_000956105.1. Classification (NCBI taxonomy): domain Eukaryota; kingdom Metazoa; phylum Chordata; class Mammalia; order Primates; family Indriidae; genus Propithecus; species Propithecus coquereli. The sequence goes on along the minus strand of NW_012149396.1, from coordinate 3,012,616 downwards.
ATATCTAGCTCTCCTGCACATGCAGACAAAGCAAGTTCCAGCAGCCTGAGGCAGCTCACAATAAAAAGACATGGGTCCTGACTTCTGGGATTGAAAGTGCACTGGGAGTGTGCATGGTATAAGGATCCAATGGGACATGGCAGATACTGACAGCTTCTACCACAGATGTTAACAAGAGACCATGTGTATGCCGTGATTTGGATGTTTGGCGCCCTCACGATCTCATGTTGAAATTTGATCTCCAATGTTGGAAGTGGGGCCCAGTGGAAGTCTTTGGGTCATGGGGTCATGGGAGCAGACCCCTCATGATTGGCTTTGTGCTGTCCTTCTGGTAATGAGTTCTCACTCCATTAGTCCCCCAAGAGATGGTTGTTTAAGACTCTGGCACCTCCTGCCTCTCTCTTGCTGCTGCTTTCTCCATGTGATTTCTGCACCTGCCGGATCCCCTTCCCCTTCCACCGTTAAGTAGCAGCAGCCTGAATCCTTCACCAGGAAGAGATGCTGGCACCTTGCTTCTTGTACAGCCTCAAGAACCGTAAGCCAAATAAACCTCTTTTCTTTCTAGATTACCCAGCCTCAGGTATTCCTTTATAGAAACACAAACAGATTAAGACAGTGTATCCTAAGGATAAGTACAGACAGGCTTGGGGTTGTGTGTGTAGTACAACCATTTACTATAAATAACATGAAGAAAGAACTTTGTATCAAAACTTTATTTATTAAACAAAAAATGCACCATTGGAATAACATTTCTATAAAAAATGAATATGAGACTGTTCTACAGTGATTACAAAACCCCTTTTTCCTCGTGTAGTAGTATACAAGATCATGTGTAGAAACAGTCATTGTTTTAAACTGTAAGCAAGTTTCCTTTCTCATAGAACAAGATTTACACTTAAATATTGCAATCACTAGTCTAATTTGGTTAACAATGCTAGAGTCTGACAATTTAAAGAAACTCTTTGTAGACTCAAAATACCTTTTTTTAAAGGTGTTTTGTAACAACAAAAAGTTTCTTCTTCCACTAAGGCTAGTTAAAGCTGTAGTATACCCATTTCTACCAAATAAACTTATCACTAGCACACTGACAATTTGAGTTGCAAAGCCTTTTGAGAGAATGAGTAGCAGTGATTTGCAAAATGCTTTTAGAATTATTTTAGGTTTGGTGTCATCTTCTCTGAATGACCCTAGGAAGGGAGAAGGTGGTGATGATGGAACTTCAGTGAAGGCTTTGCCTGGACTAGACATCTCGTTATACCCCGCAATGGACTATTCATTTCCAAAGTGGTCCCTCCAAGATATGGAACACTGCAGCTTTAACAGCCATACCTAAATCCCAACCAGATCTCCCTTTTTATCATAAATTATCCAAAAAGAAG
>NW_012149396.1:3009883-3011142 GCF_000956105.1 Propithecus coquereli | reverse complement strand
TAATTTATAAAGAAGAATGTTAATTGAAATCTGAAAAGAATCTGGGAAAAATTACTTCTGTTATTTATTTCAGGAAATCTTTTGAACTACTAATGAGAACATTTGGAATATCTCAAGAATTGTTGTCTTAGTATTCATTGTATCAATTTATGAATTTCTAAAGTTAAGGAGAACAAGAAAGATTAGTTACAAATGAAAGGGAAAAGAATACAAAAATATGGAAACAAAACATTGGTAAATAAGAAATAGATTCAGCTTAGACTTAGGTAAATAAAAGGGAGGATAAAACTTAGGTGCTTTAAAAAATGTCTAGAATTCAATAATTAAAATGGAATTGTAATGTTGCCCCTAACACAGTCCATCCCAATTTTGCATTAAAATATCTGTGGACTCAGAAAAATATATATTAGTAATAGAAAAAGGAGAAAGAGGGAGAGAAGAAGAAGAAATCACTACTATAATGCAGGCCTGGAAAGGATGCCCTCTCTTCAGAATCCAGAGACATTTTCATTCGTTTGCTTTTTACACAAACTATGAGGCCAATGAAACTTTAAGAAAAGCACAATGGATGAGCCATCCTTGCCATCTTGCCAATGATCTTATGCAAAATGATCTAAAGATCATTTTCACAGGCGCAAAATTTACACCAACCAAAAATGTAGGTGGGTATTCTGGTTGCCTCAAAAAACATCAGGCACTGAGAAGAGTTATGTATACCATCCTCTAATCTTTCTCTCCATGGCATTCATAAACGATCAGAGCAGAACTCAGCAGAAGAAGTAAGAAGGAAACTAATGATCTTGGGTATATTTCTCATCTTTACAGCCTCGTAGGCAGAGAAAGAGAATGGAAGAGATCTGGATTTGTGTGTATTTTTGAGCTTTGCAGCTTTTCACACACTCCACTTGTGAATCAGAGAGCCAGGAAGAGGAAAGGGAAGACCTCCTATCAGCTCAGCAGAGTTACACTAGATAAAAGTCAGTGAGATACTGGAAACTTTGCAGGGATCTGTGTATGATAGATAACTGGCCATCTCTTTGTGACTCAAAAGAGAGTCACAAAACACAAAGGGAGGGAAAATGGGGCTGAGAGCAATTCAATTGCACGGGGGCTTGGCACGCATTGATCGCAATAGATTTTCCTTCATTTGGGAATAAATGAATACACTAAAAATATTTCCAACTGAAATAAAGATAATAGGCTAAGATAATGAGACATAGCAGGCTTAGAGGATGATTCTTTTACAAAACCAGAAGGAG
>NW_012149396.1:2994778-2998468 GCF_000956105.1 Propithecus coquereli | reverse complement strand
ATTTTTGCGAGTTTAACAAAACGTGGAAATTTCTAGAGGATAGAAAATAGCTTTCTTATTCAGGTGAAATATAAAGAAAAATACCTATTTTTTTTTTTTTTTAAGAGGAGGCTCTTGCCTGACAGTTCAGCACCTTGCAGGGGAGGCCTGAGAATGCTCTGCTAGGTTTGATTTTTCTCCTTTTTCAGGGACAAATGAATCCTAGTGGCAGAGCTGCTAGCTGGCCATCGGGCATCACCCTATAGTAGTCAGAGAGATTTATGAGCTTAAGAAGACCTTCCAGGAACTAGACTCAGTAGGAGCAAAACAGAGACTATCTGACAGTATTCACAGGTTTCTTCTTGTCAAGAGATCAGGAGACTGGGGGATTGGAAAGTTACCTAAAAAGCTGAGCAGACAGTTGTACATGTACGTGAACCACCTGAGGGTACAAAGCTCAGAGTTACATGGACGTTGCGGTGAAGTCATCGTGTATTAAAACCACCAGGTAAATGATACTAGATTCTCTTGAAGATATTTAAATGGATTTGACTCTATATTCAATGCATGGTGCTAAGAATTCTTAGCATTGCCAAAATTGCTAAAATAAACCATTGTATTTGTGTAATGAAGAAAATTTCAAGAGCATGCAGCAAAAATATAACTCCCAGTGAAAACAAATCACATATACTTTTCATGTATTTTTAAAATTTTTACTTCCTAAAGTCATTGACTTTGACTAGAGGGATCTAGAATTTTGTGAAAATGCTAGTTCTCTTGATTGTCCAACTTAATTCTACAGATCGAAATTGTACTCAACCCCTAAAATCTGAGATTTGCAGGCCATTCCAAATTGAGCATGTAGAATGATCCTAGTGGTATCAAATGCCTTCAGAGAATGTTCCCTGTTTGTCAGTATTAGAAAGGGGAGGTTACTCTAGGGCCTAGAGAAGGTTAGCCTAGCCTAATGAACATTTTCTTTTTTGATGTTATGGATTATTTCTGAAGAATTTCAATATTATGTTAAGAAATGCCTTATTCCAGGTCAGTGGAGGGTTTTCTGCCTAAGTGCCCAGATGTTAAACAAGAGTAATCTGTCCCATAGAATAATGTCACATAGCTCTTCAGAGGGACTTCCAGAAAATCTTAGATTGAAAGAGCACTCTTGTAGAAGGAACAATTTCGCAAATGGACCGGACTTTCTAATGAACCATTTGAACAGCCCTCTCTGACATCAGATTTCCTTCCTGACATAAAACTGTAAAAAAATAATCTGAATTATTACTTCTGTTACAGTGCCATTTTGCTCAAAATATTTCATTCAGGGATTCATATATAATTACCCACCTAATAAAAGGAGCTATTAGGTTGTAAAGATCCTATCCCTTCCATGCTCTTTTAAAATTATGACCTACTCAAGCTTGAAATCAAAGGCAGAGCTGAAAGGAATAATTCAGCTGAAACTCTCTCATTGGGTTTTCAAGTCGCCTAACTGATAAATATGCAAACTAGCTCCCTTTTGGCGATTCAGCTGCATAAACAGGGATTAACTCCAAATGCAGCTGAAAATTCAGAAACTAAAAGGTTGCACACAAAATGTTCTTAATTTCAGCTAGTTCCAAGCTGTAAATAAACATGACAATAGAAGTTTAAAATTCTAACCCACAGTTTAAGACGCTGCTTTTGAAAGGTATCCAGTGGGTTTATGATGTGTCAGAAGTGTCAAGTGGCACCTGGCCCTCTGCCTCTCCCTGGCTCTGGCACAGCTATGGTGTAGAAGGTTCCCTTGGCAACAGGGCCTGGTGGTCAACATTTGCCAACGCTGACACACAGGCAGAACTGGCATCGTTCAAGAGAAGGTACTGTTAGAAACTGCCTTTTATTTTCCTTCCCTTCCTCGGGGTCTGCTCTTAGGGAATCTGCTATTTCCACGGGGTGTCGGTGTCGGGAGGGAGGGCAGGAGATATTGGCAAAGAAGCCATCCAATGTGTGGAGCTGGCCACCTCACCCAAGGCTGGTTGCCAAGGAGAACTCAGGCAGGGAGGAGCGGAGGGGCAGGGGAGACTCTCCTGTCCAGACTCCTGAGGAAGATGGCCTTGGCGAAGCTTTGAAATGGCATCACAGTGTGGTATGGCACAAAAGCCACCCAAATTGAAAAGTGTCCTGTTACAAGCTTAAGCATATAATTACCACGTATCTGAGAAGATTGCATATTGTATCCTCTTTCCGGAATTGTACTGCTGCTAGCAGGATGCCACTAGTTGCAGATTTTTATGTTCCTGTACTCCAGACATAAATGTGAACCAAGGGTGGATTTCCAAATACTTGCCCAAGTGGGTGAATTTTACAGCCACTTGCTAATATCCACCACTTGTGCAAAGATGAACGACTGAGTTACAAACGTGAGCATTTGCTTCCTTTTTGTTTGTTTACTTATTTACTTTTTGTGCTGTAAGGAAAACATACAATCCTTTGGTGCTATGTAGTGAGAGAATTCCCATGGGTGCTTTGTACTTTAAAATTGAAAACAAAATAGTGAGCTTGCACGGGTTTGCCATGGCATGGTACAGGCTTAAATAATGCACTTGCATTTTGTAAGACTAGATCTACATATAAAATGACAGGCCTTGATGAAGGAAAACACAGGCATTAGTTATGACAGTGTGGTCACTGCAGCGGCAAAGACCCAGGACTATTCTATAACAGCAGCTTCAGCTTTGACATTGCAGTGAAGACGCATCTTTGCTTTTGTCTAGGGACCTCATAGTCATCATTTTACAATTTCTGATGCCTATGAAAGAAAGGATGCTTGTTCCTTCTGAACTGCTTCAGGATCTTCCTTAACTGAGTGATTCTGATGGTTGACCTGTACACTGGTTAGAGTTCTTGGACGCAGGTGTGCTGTTTATATGTAATTGGTATACCACAAAGTTCCTGGAAAATTCACGTCATCAATTCGGCAATATATATTAAAAAGCCGAGCCTGTGATGGCATTAAGTTGCTTCATGAGCCCTTCCAAACTCGCCATTTGTTCACTCAAGTCATCCTGTTCATATACCTATAGAGAGAATGAGAACATAGAGTTAGTATTAAACAGGGAGACATTCCTTTTATGAAGGCAGGGACCATGGCTAGTTGGTCACTCAGTATTGTCAAGTCTGATGCAGTGGCCCGCAGCCGGGGCTGTCCTCAGAGTATAATCCTTGAAGATGTTGGTAGTAACAGAGGGTGGTGATAAATGGTTGCATACTGTTTCACTGACTCCATCCCTAGGATAAGGAAAATGTTTCAGAGTCCAAAAGATCTTGCTTCAAATCAAGTTCTACTAATTACTACTAGCTTTGTGGTCTTGGGCAAGCTCATGAACCTGTCCGATGCATGGTTTTCCTCATCTAAATTAAAATGATGTTAATGACATCTACTTCATAGGTTATTCTGTTTAGTGCCTATCACAGTGTCTTGCACCTGATGCACAAACATTCAATACACGAGCTCCTTTTCTGTTTGTAGGCTACCTATCAAGGTAACAACAGATTTTTTTTTTTGTTCGTAACATGCAATAGATAATTTTTGGTGTGAGAACTTGCTGAGCTTTGCCTTGACCAATGGACAGTCTGGGGATTATGACTTTAGTTGGTACGTGGAAATAAAATTCATGCCCCAAACCAGAGTCAGTTGTAGGCATAGATGTGAAGAGGCTCTTTTGACAT
>NW_012149396.1:2992985-2994593 GCF_000956105.1 Propithecus coquereli | reverse complement strand
TCCAACATTCCTTTCTTGCATCTGAAAATACACGTTCAGCACACAGTGAGATCCCTTGGCCCATGCCTCTGTGACATCTTGTAGAGTTTTGCTGTTGCACTCCTACCAACAAAAATCATAGGATGACAATGCACAAAGGCTCTCTACTGAGAGCAAGAGAAAAAAATCCTTCGGAGAGTGCAACTGGAAGTCTAGCAAGTGAACATTATCCAATAGTGACAACAGAGAACCCAGATCAGAAGTATAATGACATTCACTTGCTGATGTGGGCATGGTATTTTGTCTCTTGTGTAACCTCATTGACTAGGACATAGGCATTTCTTTTCAGAATCAATACTTTTTGGAAGCAGGAGTTTGAATAGCAAGGCATATTGAAGGATGGGTGCATATAGTCTTTGTTGGAATGGAATATCATACAAAACACTTATTTATGATTTTCCAAAGTATCCAATTTGAATTAAAACACTGGACGCAAGTGAAAAGTTTTTTGTACAATACGAAAGTGCTTTCTGAAAAGTCATGAGAGAAATACAAATTGGGAGTCAAATGTTGCTTGGAATGTGATTTCTAAAACGAGAGAGAGTGTAGATTTGAGCGTATGAATGCTTCTGAAGCTCTAGAAGATTGTGGGCTCTGCATTGTGGATGTGGTTATGAACAGGGTAGGACATAAACTTCTGGCCTGCAGTACTGCCTGTGGTTGTGTGAAGGGAACCAGGTGAGGCAGGGAACGCAACCCTGCTCCCCATGTGTTTTAAAGTTCAGATACTTTTGTTTAGACACACCTAAAACTAGGGAATTTTTCTATTTTCCTTTCTTGTACTGACTAGAAATGTACATTCCAAAACCACAAGAGGTCTGAGTCTGGGATATAATTTTGTCTAAAATAGTAAGATGATATCTTTAGAGGTAACTTTTTGTTGGCATTACAGCCCAGCTGTCATGTCTAGGACACTATTAAATTTGGAGACAACCTTAAGATGCTTATTTAAACAAAGTCAATAGAAGTTTCCAAAGGGTAGATAAGTACCCGCAATCATCTTCACATACAGGCACTGACAGCTTCCAGAAAGACCTGTACTTTACAGACTCTTTATTGGAAAAGCCAAGGAAGGGCAAATTTTACAGTTTCAAAGTGTTGTCTGGACTATCACACTAATGCCAGCTGGCTCTCCTTTTGTACCTGGTACCAAGGCAGGGGGCTGAACATACATCTAACTTTGAATAATTTTTATTTTGAAGAAACTAATGTTACATCCAACAAGAAGCCTTAATAAATCCACCTCATATCACTGGCTTGGTTTTGTTTTCAAGTTGCTCAATTGAGTGTGCATTTTATAATACCCACATGTAAAGTTACCTTATTTAAATTTTCTAGAAGCTTATAGCTCTGTTATACAAAGAGGCCAGTATGACTGATTTCTTACTGGATGTAAATCACTAAGAAATATTTAACTTTTGGCTAGAGCATCACCCAAATATTCTTTATACCTTTTGAGCGATTTGCATTTTTGTGAGTTTAACAAAACGTGGAAATTTCTAGAGGATAGAAAATAGCTTTCTTATTCAGGTGAAATATAAAGAAAAATACCTATTTTTTTTTTTTTTT
>NW_012149396.1:2976839-2982394 GCF_000956105.1 Propithecus coquereli | reverse complement strand
TGGGGATTATGACTTTAGTTGGTACGTGGAAATAAAATTCATGCCCCAAACCAGAGTCAGTTGTAGGCATAGATGTGAAGAGGCTCTTTTGACATGATTTGAATGGTGGATAAAAGAGGAGGTTCAACTGCAGAAAGCTTAGTGAACACATTCTCTGTAACTCTCACTCACTGTGAGTCACTTATATCATGTTAATAATAAGATTATTAATTATCACAGATGCCAGGTCATTAGTCTTAGGAATTCTGATTCAGAAGGTATGGGAAGGACCTAGAAATCTATATTTAAAAAAAAAATTTCCCAGGTAATTTTGATGGTTAGCCAGATGGGGGAAGAAGGAGAAAGAGCGCTGAGGTTGTGATGTTGATTTGAATCTTAAGTCTCATGTACACTTGTACTTTTTTCGAGTCAGTGTCCTTATTTGCCAAATGGGAACAGCAAGTTCACCTCAGTGAGTAGCTGGAGGTGTCAACAAGCCAGCGCTGGCTGTGGTAAGTGTTCGATAAATGTTAGTTTCCTTTGTTCCTTTCTTGACATATCATTTGTTTTGATTTATACAGATGTTCTACTTGATTATTCTTGGCTAGCCCATTCAATTGATTAAATGATTGAACCAATGAGGCCTGAGCCATGATTTCTAGCTCTGCATAGGCAAGAAGCCTTGCTTGCTACCATGGTCAGAAATATATATCTAATCCTGCTCAATAAATACCCTGGATCCCAAAAGAGCATCGAGAGAATCTACATGGTGGAGGAATAGGCACAAAACTACTCCAGCCAGTGAAGAATCAGCTCAAAATGCATGGTATTAATGCATGAGCTTCCCATAAACATCTCAGCATGTCAATGAGTGATTTGGCCACACACTATACAATTTTCAGGGCTTAACAGGGATTGAAAAATATCCAAATTGGCTAAAAAGGATGTTATATATTAATATATATGAGGAGAGAAATTAAGTGAGGTGATTGCTTAGTAACTCATTTCCAAAAATGTTCTAATTGTCTGGACTATCTTTATTGAATTGTCTAGATTTTGTTGTATCATGTGACAATCACTAGCCACGTGTAGCTATTATATTCTCGAAATATAGCTAATCCAAACTGAAATGTGTTTTACATATAAAATACATGCCAGATGCTGAACACTTAGTACAAAAGTAAATGTAAGCTATTTCAGTAACAATTTTTTATATTTATTGTATGTTGACATGATTATAATTTAGAAATATTGGGTTAGATAAAAAATATTAAAATTATTCTCACCTGTTTATTTTTATATCTCTTAACGTGGCTTCCAGAAAATTTAAAATTACACATGTGGTTCACATTATACTTCTATAGGATGGTGCCAATATAAATTGTCCCATTCCTGTGTTTTCTTTAATGTTTATTTCTCACTACTCTTGATACTACATCTTTGGCTGTCACTCTTTAGGGTCAATCTTAAATGAAAAAATGGGCCACCTAACATGATTCCTTATGAGATGAGATATTTTAGGTACATTAGTAATTTGACCTGATTTGAGATATGGCCACAAACCTTGAGAGTAAACAAATATTTAAGTAAACAGCTATATTTTGACAAAAGTACATTAGGTTCTTATAAATTTGAATCTTTTTAAATGTGTGTTAAGTATATAACACTTTGCCAAACATTCACTCACACTCCATACAGATACTCTACTTCCTTAGTTTCAATAAAGTTAAAATATTTTACTGTTTTTAGTGCTGAAAAAGTCAGGAAAAAAATGTATTGTCCTTCATTCAAATGAAATGATCCTTTATTTTTTACAAAACCCAGATTTCAGAAGAAAATATAATTTTGTTAAAACTGGTAGTTGCATTTCTCAGAGAGGATAGATTATATGTGACCTATTTATCTCTCGATACTGTTACAATTTTGTTTATTAATCTATTATTTTGTGATTTTTCAAAAGACTCCATTTGTGTATGAAGCAAACAGAAACTAGATGGATATGTATCACATATATTTTCATTTCACAATTTATGGTAGAAAAAGATCCAAGTGTATTAACCAAATAGAATTTTAATTTGTTCCTTTCATCTTCTTTCTCTTTTAGTTTCCTGATTTTTCAAGGTATCTGATAAGTTAATTCCTTAGCTTTAAGTGTTTTATCTTGAATTACATTCAGAAAGGAACTAAAGTTTTCCATAAATAGCTGCCTTTAGGCAACATCTTTTTGAATCTCCTTTATAGTACATTTTTGGTAGAAATGTTTTTTCCCTTCTCCATTGATTTTCCTTCTGAGTTTTCTAGTTGGATCACTTTTTACCTTCTTTCCTTAGTAACTAATTTTTTCTCTGCTTAAATAACTAAACTTTCCCCTCTTATTTTCTAAATATGCCATCCCTTCTTTTTTTCACTGAAACTCTTTCCTTCATTTCTTCATTTTGTACTTTCTTCTTCTCAATTCTGTATTTCCAGGCTATTTTATGATTTCAGAAGTAATATGTATGAAGACTTCAAAAATCCCTCAGAATATAAATTTTTGTTACTATGTTTTTAATTTTAAAGAATAATGATATAAGCTGGGTGCAGAAGCATGCACAAGCAGTCTCAGTTACTTGGAGGCTAAGGATGGAGGATCGCTTGAACCTAGGAGTTCAGAGCTGTAGTGCACCACGGTTGTGCCTGTGAATAACCACTGCACTCTTACCTGGGCAATATAGTGAGACCCTGTCTTTAAAAGTAAAAACAGAAAGAAAGAAAAAGAATAATCATATGCTCTTATTTCCAGGAATGCCAAAGTATTTCATCTCACTGAAACACACATATATGTGTGTGTATATGCATATATTATATACATATGCATGAAAAAATCACACATTCTATAGCTATCTGCTTATATTTCTAAAATTGTCCTTAACACATTAACTACCTTGTGAGTTGTATTTAACTCACGCTAGTTTTGAGCCCGGGGCCTTATGACACGTATGTAACTCCCACGTTTCTTCACCTTGGGAGCTGTGAGAACTATTTTTCAAGTCACATATAACTCACGCATAGACAACAATAAAAAAATAATTTTTTCATTAAATTTGATGGGATTATTTTGTTTTTGAAATTTTTATTCCATTTTCATAATAAAACACTGTGGCCCCATGGGGAAAAATAATTTCTCTAGTGTGGCAGTCAATGTGTTAAATATTATTAACTTTTTATGTAAGTCTCTAATATAGTTTGTTTTCTATAAAATTTTTTCTCTTCATAAGCGACTGCAGGAAAACAGAGCAAAACAAAGAACAGTAAGAACAACAACGGCCTGGGGTTAATGGAAAGTGCTGATTGGCTTAGATGGTAATACACGGAACCAGTCAATGCTTCCCTTGTTGAGGGATGAATTTCAAAGACGCCCTTACATTGGCTGAATCCTCCGTTGGTTTGTGGCTCTCCTCAGACACTTCAGGGGCTGTTGGCACAGACACGGGAAGCAAAGGGGATCTTGCTTTTCCAGCCAACCCGAGAGAGGCTGTTTTAACATGAGTCTTAGGAAGAGTGGGCCCTGAAATAGAAAGCGCAGAGTGATGAAAGCAATATATAAAACATCCTGGGGAGCAGTTTCTCAAGTACACATGCCAAATCCAGTAGGTTGGCATTCATTTTAGGTTATTGCTCATTCTGTAGCGTAGAGACGCATTCTGACACCGTGAATGGGCTCATTTTATTTCTACTAAATGGAAGACAAAATCTGGTTAGGCTTTTCCAGATGCACCTCCACTAGTCACATGTAATTTCAAGTGGATTCCAAATCACACTGTGAAAAGTTGTCTGGGAGATCCGGACTATTCATCACACCCTACAAAGTCTCAGGCAAGCTTATTTGGTGCCAGTCTCAGCTGACGGCTAGAAAACCCTGTACTAAACCACCTAAATAAGCCCTAAATTGCATAATAGAACCAAAGAAGATTTGTGGAGTTAGAAAATATGGTTGCTCTGGTCTACAAATAAGTATTAGATATCATAGTTAAACAAAGTCCTTCAGACTTTTTCTATCAGTCCTGATAGAATATCATGTCTAATTCTCTTCTAGAAAAAAATACTGTAATTCTGTCCTGATCACTTATAGCTTCTGTCAATAAAAGACATTCTAATGTTCATGAAAATCATTTGAGGAACTGCTAAGTATCTAGATGTAGATGTACCTACATCTATCTAGAAGTAGATGATACTTCTGTCTACTATAAACAAGGGATGCCTTTTCTTTTTGAGCCTAAAATTTACCTTATAAATCCTGCTTAGCTTATAGCAGTGATACAACTTTGTCCCTATAGCCTGAAATAAAACTTTTATAAAGGTTTATTGAATCACCTAGTATACCTCACACAACTAAGGAGTTTTGTCATTCTTGGCATTATAACCAAGAGCTCAGCAGAAGAGTGTTGGAGTAAGCTACGAAAAGAAGTCTTCCTCAGTTCCCTTCTATCATGAGTGATGACATTTTAGCCCTAATGGTCCTAATGGGGATCCTATGTTTTGCCAAGAAAAAGTTGTTTTGACTATACTTTGGAAAACAGAATTCTAATTACTAAAGCTCAGAGGTTAATCTACAATCAGAAAAATAAGAATCATTTGATTGGAAAGGAAACAATTCAAATAAAAATCTAATGAACTGGCAATCTGCTAGATGCTGGTTACCATCAATGATAAATCCTAACATAAGTACCTTTTCCCATTTCATGACCTTCATATTTATACCTTCTTACACTCTTAAACTTCAGGGATCAAAAGTCTGCAATTGGAATGATTTATCACTAGAGGGTGATCTTAGGTTTTTGGTAGCTCAGATGAGAAGAGATACAGAGATGAGAAACATGAGTCATTTTCTTTAGAGAAGGAAATAATATTTACTGAGTGCATACTAAAGTCTAGATCTATGCCAAGCATTTCAGTTTCATTTTAGGCAAAATTGCATAGTAAGGAAGAATTGGGGATTTACAGGTAAATCCAGTCTGTGTTCAAATCTGTGCAATCCCTAGTCAACTAAAGCTGCCTTGACCTGTTTTTCATCTGTAAAATAGGCTAATAATGATTCATGAGAATTAAATGAGATTGTATATTTAAGGTGGCTAACACCTAGTAACTTGTTCAAAGAGGGATAGATATTATTAATATTTAATTGTTGAAACAATATTGCTAATTATTATTCCCAGTTGATACATGAGGATGTCAAAGTACAGAAAACGTAACTTGCTCAAGTTCACACATTTAGAAACAGGCAGGATAAGGGTTTGTACCAAGTTCTTTCTAAAGCCACTGAGCAAATGAAGATTTTTATCACTAAAATGTTGATTCAATTTAAATGAACTTTTTGAAAAAGCAATATAAACGAACATGAAATCTAGTCCAAAAACTATACATAACTTGAGAGTGAAAAGTATTCATTGTGTCATCGTTTCTCATTACTGACTTGTAATTTAAAAGGAAAAACAAAACTTTAATAAACCCCAGCATTAACTTAAACTATTTTTATTACAATGTTATTTAAATATGTACAAAAATAAAATTTGCCCTAAGTTTCATAACTTGTAGTT
>NW_012149396.1:2957250-2958669 GCF_000956105.1 Propithecus coquereli | reverse complement strand
GGTAGTTACCAGTTCACTTTTTTCTTGAGTATCTAGTGGAGATCAGCACAAATTAGTATTTGTTGTCATATTTTAAGAATACCGAGAAGCCCGACGAGAAAAGCTGCCAGGCAGAGGGTCTCTGCAAAAAAGACAGAAGAAAGTGAAAAAAATAAACTAGCAGAAAATCATAGATTGGACGAGGGTTGGAAGGAAGCGTGCCTGAAACTACAGGAGACTCCACAGGAAGACGTTGCAGAGGAGAACTGGAAGGAGAAAGGTCCCCAAGAGGCTTGGAGACCAGCAACAGGAGTAAGTGGAGCAGATAACTTTCCCCTCCTTTGCATCTCGGACTGTTGGTTGGCTCCTGAGCGGGTGGAGAGATCTGCCGACACCAGCCCAGAGACGATGGCAGATGCATCGCTGGGCTCCCAGCTCCCTCAGGGCACTGAAGGAATGTTTACTAAAGAGCCTACTGAGGAGTGTGCACCTTCAGGGGCAGATCAGTGTGCCTGAGGGGCAACCTTCCTCCCAAAAGAGGGCTGTGCACCCAGCTCAGGCTGCAATCCTGGGCAGGGAACCTCCCGGCCCATGTCACAGCCAGGGGAGATCCATTGGCCTGAGGTCCTGCCTGCTGGCAGAGGCCTGGGAGAAATGGAATAGGGGAGGGTGGAAAGGAGCGAGACCTGCTCCAGAGTGCAGGGCTCAGACAGCCCAACCACACACACACAGACTTTTCAGCTGAGTGGAGCCATTTTAGCCCCTCCCTGGCAGCTTTGCACAGAAGCAGAGAACAGACCTTTGACCCCTGCTAACAGCATTTGTGTAGCTTGAGGGCAGGCTTACCCAAGCCAGCTCTGCCCAGGCTCACTCCTGGATGGTGGAGAATAAGGACACACCTGGAAGGCCCAGAGTCCCACCACCCGAGGCATAAGAGGGCCTCTCCAGCGGAACAAGAGCTGGTTACAGGACCCAAAAATAACACTGCAGCTTGCTCCTCCCAGCGAGTGCCACCTACTGAGAGGGAGGTCATTCTGCACACCCTTGTACTGCGTCTAGTGACTCATCATAAAGGGTGTGATCGACTCTGACCCACAAACACCACCAACTGGCTCAGAGACTAAACAGGGTGTGTTATTATCCAAACAAAAAATCTAAAGGCAAGAAGGAACACTTTAGTATGGACATTTTAACAACATTGATTCTACCAAGGTAGGTTTTTCCATCTATTTACATCTTCTCCAATTTCTTTTCTTAGTGTTTCATAGTTTTCCATGTCTCTCACATCTTTTGTTAAATATATTCCTAGATATTTAATTTTCTTTGAAGCTATTGTAAAAGGTATTGTGTTTTTGATTTGAATTTCAGCTTGACTGTTTGAGAATCTGGAGATGAAACCATTAGCATTTGGTAATCTAATCTTTGACAAAGCAGACAGAC
>NW_012149396.1:2955025-2957200 GCF_000956105.1 Propithecus coquereli | reverse complement strand
ATAAACCCCAGCATTAACTTAAACTATTTTTATTACAATGTTATTTAAATATGTACAAAAATAAAATTTGCCCTAAGTTTCATAACTTGTAGTTCTTATGCTATGCTATAAAACCAAAACACATTTAAAGTTGCATAGAAAAGCCCTATAAAAATAGTCTAATTTGAATTATCATCATTAATTTAATATGATAAATGAGGTTGGGCTAAGACAAAACCACCATATGAATTTGGTACTGTTGCCATGCCACAATCATTTGGGGTTTGTTATATATGCTCAGTTTTCATTACCAATATTGTCTAATTTAACAACAGGCAGACCTTCATTCATATACAGACTGTAACGTCAGGGGGTCTTCATCGGATATGAACAAACCATTTGTGTACTAAGTTTATCTCTATTCTTTTCCCTTCAGCCTCTGACCTTCAACACCAAGTTCCCGATGCCATCTTTGCTGTACATCCAAACACAAAGGTAGGCATTAAAATCCCTGGCAGAGCCATGCTATCAAAAGGCCAGCCAGATGCTCCAGCATGAGTACTTTGCATTACTATATTAGATTATTATTTAAGTGAAGGCTCAAAGTTTAAAAAAGAATTCAGAAAGTTTAAAAGCTTAAAAAAGAGGAGTGAATTTTGAGAATATATCTATAAAACCCCTGTTTTGAGTTATGTTGCCTGAATTATGTTTGTATACCCTTCTAGAGTGCTCACAATGTTCTGATTAAATCTGAGTTTACTTTTATTGTCACAAAAGCTGTTCCTCTTAGCACTTTCTAGGGGCCACCTCTCATCCTTTCCTGTGTTTAACACCACAGCTGCATTTGAACAACTCACTGTTATCTATGTGTATCTTTTTGTATGTACCTTTTATTTATTTTCTATGTATGCTGCCTTGATCATAAAATCTATTTTTAATTCTTAGTTTTAAAAAATGTTTAAGGAACTTAACTACTTCTGAACATTTACAATTTAACCCTTTACCAAACACATGCAGCATGTGTTTAATACATACCGAAAACCAATTCACTCTAACATTAAGTATCTATTAATAATAAGAAAAAGTAAAGGGTATTAGCATAGCTAATTACATAAAAAATAAAAATTCAATTAGGGCTAGTGCCTGTATTGTTCCAGGAAACACATAAAAAGAAATATTCTTTTAGAATTTACCAGACTGTTGTATATAATTCCCTAATATTTACTTTATCACAAATTGGCAGTTTCATGTGTAAAGAAACTGAATTCTTGGGCATGGCCTACTGTTATCACTTTAGAAATATATTCTTATGGTGTATTTTCTACCCAGAATCCCAAACACTTGGGTGTATCACACTATGTGTATGATACTGTGTCTGCCGCACTCATATTGTTACAATAAAGCACAGACATGCCAAAGAGTACCATCACTCAAACCCATTAGAAAGATGATTATAAATTGACTTTCTCTAGTGCCCAGGCAACAGAGTATACATTCAGAATGTACTGAGTGTTGAACAAATGTACAAGACACTGTGAGCCTTACAAAAGGAACCGAAGACATTGTCTTAGCTCAAAGACCACACGGACCATTTAAACCTCAGATAACTGCCTTTTTTCAAGTAATATTCACAGAATCACAGAAATTTAGAATTCTGGAACCTGAAGGGCTTGTGGAATTCATCTAGTGACCTTTCCTTTATTGTGCTGAAGAGAACACTGAGGTCCTTGGAGATCAAGAGATCAAAGCAGAATTAATTTCAATAAAATTCCAGGAGAGGCAAAGAATTTGAATAGTCCCCTAGAGTTCATTATTAGTAGAATTTGACTGGTGCCCTCTATGGCCTTAAATATTTCTCTTTTCTTTTCCTGAAAGGGAAATTAAAAAGAAAGAAAGACAATGAAGGAAATTTCCCAGGTGTGATTTATTAACCAATTAGGCAACTTTGGTCTCAAAATTGCCCTTTCATAAAGGAGGATAAATGTTTTAAAACAAAGACGTTCATGAAAACATCCTTTGTTGGAAAGCTGACACCATGTTGTTGGGCGTGCATGACTCCATCCTACATGATATTTGTATTTGCATAGATTCAGCATGTAATGTTTTATGCCTAGACACTGGTGAAGCCTGGGGCCCTACAAGCTCACCGAGCTGTGGTTTTTCCTTTACTGACGTACTTGTAGTTCACCATGTGTT
>NW_012149396.1:2951926-2953715 GCF_000956105.1 Propithecus coquereli | reverse complement strand
AATTTAATCTTCAAGCTATTAGATATAAATATTATACAAAGAAGGGGGATATAACTATTCTACCTGCACTAAACTTTTACATTTGGACTTCTTATCTCTCCTAAAGATTTAGGAAGTATTAGTTAATCCACTGAGTCCAAAGAAATCTCCAGCAAGTGAATGCTTAACTCAAATTGCGATAATTGGGTTTTAAAGCAGTACTTTGTAGAAAGTAAATGTTCTATCATTTTTCTTAAAATTTTTAATGAAAAGCTATAACATCAATTAGGGTTGTATCACTTTTGTAGTTCAAACAATAGACAGTTTAATTAAAAATAAGCAGTATTACATTTCTGTGTGTTAACTGAAAAATTTAAATTTACAAATGCTCTATCTGAAACCACTACAGAGTTCCCCCTACCCAGAGTGCATGTTGGAGAAGTGTTTCAAGTGACCCTTGGGTGGAACGCTGGATGTTGATGTGCAAAATAAATGTTCTTACACCAATATGCAGCTAATTAAGGGAGCATCACTTTGGTTTTAATGTTATCTCCTCAGCAGGCCCCACTAAGGAGGGGAAATAAAGACGGGCTGGAGTCCTGAGATGGGCAGCAGTGTGTATCATGTATGTATCAGGTATACATGAGCGGCCCCAGCAGGAATACTGTTTTAACCTTCATGGCTTCATTTTCACAGCACAGTTATTAAACATTTCATTTACTCATTAGGCTCATATATTATGACTGCCATGTGCAGACTCTTGCTGGCATCTCCTTGCAGAAGGTTCTCCCAAGTAAAATGATTTTTTTGGTGAGAAACATCAGGTTGTAGCAAGAATGGAGAGAGAAGACCCACCTGGGTCAGATCAGAAACCAATGTGTGGCATGGTTCTGATTTCCGTATTAACTCATGCTCTGCCTCCTGCTTCATTTTCTATTCCTCCAGCCTTAAGAATCAAGTTAAAATGGTTATTTTTGAAGAAACCTGGGTTCTCATCTCTAGTTTTTCTCTGACCCATTCTGTGATGGCAGACAAATGAAATGGTGCCTCTCAGTCTAGTTTCCATGTGAACCAGAATATTATTCTTATTAAGCAACTAGTCTGTGCTCAGGCTATCTGGGAGAATATGGAAGTGTCATATTGCCATTTATACTTTTCATAGGCAAGGAGCTTTTAAGGCTATGGGAGAAATAAGGGACATGGATAGAAAACTTTGTGTACTATTACCTTTTCATGTTCACAAAATATTGAACAAAAAGGGAGTAGCAGCCTTTACCTAGATACAGTAGTCACAGGCAATCCTCATAAGTGATCAAATTTGAAACTTAAAAATTTTGCCTCAATCTTAACATGTTTTAGTCTACTATGTGTATTGCATTTTTTTAGGATGACAAACATATCTAAATGCCACTTCTGGGAAGAGAAGCTTTGTGCTCTTCTCCTGGAAGATAAAGGCAGCAGCACACCTGCCCGCGCGAGGGACATGCTGAGGAAGCTGTAAGAGGAGACTATTCTGAGTCACAAAGAAGGTGGCTTTCACTGGGCCACCTCTCAGGGAAAAGTGGGAGGATAGGATTCATGTGCTAATGGTCACTGCTCAAGATTTTAAACCTGCTTGGGCTTGACAACAAAGGCTGCATTTGTTAAGCAAACAAGATGAGGCCTGACTCCAGCAGGGCCATGTCTCTACTATTTGTTCCTATTCACAGCTAGTGGGGTCCAATAGTCTTGCAGTCAGGGAGGGAGGAAGAGGCCTTCCAGCTAATGCTACTCATTTGTTCCAGAAAGTCATGATTCTCTGTGACTTCTG
>NW_012149396.1:2938856-2939986 GCF_000956105.1 Propithecus coquereli | reverse complement strand
GGATAAGCTATTTGAAGATATAATAGAGGAAAATTTCCCAGGCCTTGCTAAAAATCTAGATATCCAGGTACAAGAAACTCAAAGGACCCCTGGGAGATTCAATGCAAACAGGAAGACACCACGACATGTAGTCATCAGACTGACCCAAATATCCACTAAGGAGGCCCTTGTACAAGCTGTAAGGCAAAATAAACAAGTAACATAGAAAGGAAAACCTATCCTAATAAAGCCAGACTTCTCAACCGAAACCTTACAAGCAAGAAGAGACTGGGGCCCCATTCTCACTCTTTTGAAACAGAATGATGCCCAGCTGAGAATCTTGTACCCTGCAAAACTAAGTTTTTTATATGAAGGAGAAATAAAGACATTCTCAGATAAACAAAGACTGAGGAAATTCACCAAGACAAGACCAGCCCTCCTCCAAGAAGTACTTAAAACAGAGTTGCACAAGAAACATTCACAAATGTCAATCCACTCAAAAGCTAGAGATCAAAGGCCAGATACCACAATGGCTCAAGAGAGAAAACAAAATATCAAATTTCAACCCAGAGTTGCTCGACCTATCAGTTCTCTCAATAAATGTGAATGGCTTGAACTCCCCACTCAAGAGACATAGGCTGGCCGAATGGCTTAATAAATACAAGCCAAGTATCTGCTGTCTTCAGGAAACACATCTAACCTGCAAGGATGCATTTAGACTCAAGGTAAAGGGGTAGAAATCAATATTTCAAGCAAATGGAAACCAAAAGGCGGCTGGCGTGGCAGTTTTGATTTCAGATGACTTAGTTTTTAAACCAACAAAGGTAATGAAAGAGGGGCACTATATAATGGTGAAGGGTACAGTTCAACCACAAGACATAAGAGTTCTAAACATGTATACCCTCAACTTAGGTGGACTCAGATTCATAAAGCAAACTCTACTTGATCTAAACAAATTGATAAACGGCAACACCATAACTGGAGACTTCAACACCCTGCTGAAAGCACAGGACAGATGCTCCAAACAGAAAATTAACAAAGAAATAATGGACTTAAACAGAACACTAGAACAAATGGGCCTGATGGACATTCTACCCAAAAACCACTGAATATACGTTCTTCTCATCAGCTCATGGGACATTCTCTAAGAT
>NW_012149396.1:2911357-2936235 GCF_000956105.1 Propithecus coquereli | reverse complement strand
AATTGCAAAGATGTGGAAACAACCCAAGTGTCCATCAATGCATTAGTGGATTAATTAAATGTGGTATATGTATATCATGAAGTTCTATTCAGCTATAAGAAACAATGGTGATATAGCACCTCTTATATTCTCCTGGATAGAGCTGGAACCCACTCTACTAAGTGAAGTGTCCCAAGAATGGAAAAATAAGCACCACATGTACTCACCAGCCAATTGGTTTCACTGATGAACACCTAAGTGCACATATAAGAATAACATTTATTGGGTGTCAGGCAGGTGGGAGGAGGGAATGGGTATATGCATACATAATGAGTGCAATGCACACCATCTGGTGGATGGACACGCTTGAAGCTCTGACTGGGAGGGGGGTAAGGGCAACATACATAATCTAAACATCTGTACCCCCATAATATGCTTAAATTAAAAAAAGAATACTGAAATATTAGATTGGGAGGACCAATCACATAAGTGTGAAATATTTCCTTAGATTTTATTTACTTATTCTATATGTAGTATGATCCTAAGTTTGGATTCAGGAAAGAATTAGAGAAGGCACTAATCGTATGGTATCTAAGAGACAGTAAATGCCATGGAGCTAGAGGAGGAGGGAAGGATGCTGCCTGGGTGGTGGGGACGTCCTCTTATTGGCAGAGGGGCTCCAAGTCAGCTCTCAAGCATTGGACCCTGTGCAATCCACCTAACCCGGGAACTCAAGGAGAAAGGTTACTATGGGACTTCTTTGCAGAAAATTACCAAACCTTAAAAACAAGAGGTTTAGAAATATTCATTTTTAAGCATTTTTCTTAGGGGTATTTCCAATAATTTACCATTGTTCTTCTCTCTAATCTGAAATTTTTCAACTTCAAATACTCCTGTACTGAACGATGCTGCTTTTACAGTACCTGCTTTCATTTAAATTCAGAAACTATACTTCCAAAAGAGGAAATTTTAATGAGAAAGGAGGAGAGAAAGAGAAGAATGAAGGGAGGGCGGAAGAGAGGCAGGCTTTAATTGCTCAAACATTTATTGAAGAAACAGGTCCTTTTTCTCAACCCTTCTTTACCACCACCCAGCCTCCTCAAACACATACTTACTCCTAAATACGTCAAATATTTTATATAAATTATTTATGGTAATATCCTTCAGGAAATCATATAATACAATTTAACTTGACTGCTCAAATAAACATCTTTTAGTCACCTTTTATATTACCATTGTTTATAGGTTCACTTACCCTCAGTTCCACCAGGAAAAAATTTCAAACTTTGTTTTACAGATTGCATATGCTATTCACCCTGGGGTGGCAGTGGCTGAATCAAAAATTTTCACTGAACGATGAGTCATTTGGGGAAATGTGCGTGTCATCACTCAGTTGCTGCTGGAGGTGCACTCCACTGTACCACCAGACTGAGGGGTGCCAAGGACAGGTTAAGATGACCCCCTGCTAAGGAAAACTAACACATCCCAGTTCCCCACAGGAGCTCATCTTTCGGAGAAACTTACCATGGACAGTTATAAATCTTATGTATCAATCTTCATTTAGGCTACACAAATAAGATAGTTTCAGAAGTGGAACCTCTTTTAACACATTCATTAATTCTGATCTAATTCCTTCATCAGGCATTGAAGAATGTACACAAAGGCCTCAGGTGTTTCTACAAAAATGAATGACTGAATTTTGCAGAATTTCATTTGGGCAGGGCACAAGTACTCAGCTCTTGGCCTTAGATTCTAGAAAGTTGTCTCAGCCTAAGGTTTTGGGAACTAGTCTTGAACAACAAGAAATGAAAAACAGTCTTTGGTGCTTACATTTTCCACAGCTGAGCCTAGTGGGAGGGTGATGATAAAACAGCAGGTTAACTTGTTCTTAACCTGTTATAGATAATAATTCAAGATGCTAATTAATAAAAGCTATGAACTCACTTGCTATAAAAATGTACAGCCATGCATGAGCGCACACACACACCGAGAAATATTAAAGTGAGTCACCAAACCCACAAGTTCTTCCATGAACCTCAGGTTAGGAGCACACAATCCGTTCAAAAACAAAACTACTTCAATGTGTGATCTGCAGAGGGGCAGTGTCAGCATCTCCTGAAATCTTTCTAGAAATTCGGAATCTCAGGGTACACTCCAGATCCACTGAATCCAGAGCTGTATTTTCATAAGGTGATTCCAAAGCATACAAAACTTTAGAAGAACTGCTTTAGACAGCCATGTTCATGGTTAGTTTAGAATTTAAAATTTATATCTCAAATCACGTGTGGAAATGATTCATGCCATAACATTATTAAGAAAAACAAAATAAATTATTTGTAAATGAGAGGACAAAGGTCAGTAATGTTTTACACATGTTCATTGAGAAATAGCCTCTTTTCCCCACTTTCAATAGCTTGCTTCCTGCTCCTCACTTCTTTCTTCTGTTTGGAAAGGGTTGGTGCAGGGAATAGCTAAGTTGGAAGTTAGAGCTGGGATCTAGGACATTCCATAAGCTTTAATCACATTAAATTGGTCCATGAGGAGGAGCAATTCAGGAGATGCTGTGTTTCAAAGAGAGAGAAGCCAGGCAATGACCACCAAATCTGTACACCTGTTGGATATAATGCCCTACTGGGACTTAAGCTATTGTAATACAGTGTGGTCATTTAAAGGGCCTTGTGGGAGTGGCTCTCTGGCTGTCAAATGCATTTATGACTTGAGAACAAGCCCTGTTCAAATGGAAGAGGCCACCCTTCTCTCTGGACTCAGAGGACAGCATTCAGACAGTTCTGAGCAGTTCTCTAACCTGCTCTGTTCACCACCTGTCTTCCGCACAAGAGTCCATTTCATTGGCTGCCCTTTCTCTGTTGCACATACTTGTGGGGAAATACAGCATGCACAAAGGAGTTACATCGTGTTTCACCAGCTATCAAGCCATAAAATATACTTTTGAACTCCCTTCCACATGATCCTACTGTTTCATATATAAGGTGTGGGGAACTTCACTGGGCTTAATTTATCAGGCAATGTGGTCTCCAGATTATACCAAGTATTCTAAGGTGTCAGCTCAGACTTGTGTACACAGAGCAGCCTGTTTCTATTAACAGAGGTACCATTCAAGAGTAGTCACCAAGAAAATAAATAAATATCATTTTAAGTGTACACTGACTGAAGCTAAAAGTTAACCTTTTATTTTAAAAGCATACTAGGTTAACACATTATTGTGGTTTGAAAAATGCAGTCTGCATTAGAAAATTATGACTCAGGTGATCTCAGAAGTGAAAAGATACATACAGCATACTGGGTAAAAGCATGAGAAATGTGAAAGAAGAATGTTTCAGAAGGGTACTTCGGAAAAGATGTTGAAACAAGCAGTTGTTGCAAGTACCATCATTGTTATAAGCCTATATGTGCAATTATGTCATCATATGCCTCTCATTTTGAAAAGAATTGGGCTTACTTAGCATTGTTTTTCACCAAACACAAAAAAAGAAGCTTGTCAGAATCCCTTTTACCACAAAAAGGCGAAGGCATTCTCCTCTGAGAGCCCTGACATTCTGGTAAATGAAGAGATTCTGCAATAAGAACATCAATCCTCCTGCAAGCCTGAGATGAAAGTCAGTGCTGGGAAACACACAAGATGTTTAACATGGCATTTGAATTCTTTTCTAAGTCCCTGCCAGTAAGATAAAAGTTCTAAACACCCAGAAGTAGGAGCTTTCAATGTTTTTTACATAATCCTTTAACTATTACAGGTCATATCTTTAGAAATAGTTTGCTGATGGTTAAAGTCTCAGTTTATTTTAATATCACAGAGACTTGTTTGCTTTCAGTGTGTTAGATTTTTCATATGTATTCAATGTGCGATAACAGAGGTTTATGTGAACACTTTTTTGTTTCAGCATCTCCTCCCTGCTCCCAAAGGAAATGAGTAGAACCTGACACTAATTGATGAACTACACAGAACTCTGTCAACTACTTAGAATGCTTGACATGCACAACACAAGCCTCAGAATAGTTGTTCAAACTAAAACCTTTCTCTTATTCATACTCTTTCACGAAGCAAAGAAAAGGAATACAGAGAGAATACTCCTCCTCCTTATTTTGGTAGTAATTAAGATTGTAGAATTTCATGCTTCATTCCTCTTAAAGAGAAAAGACCATCTGATTTCACAGGTGAGAAAAGTAAGATTCAGTAGGATTCAGAGGAGCAAAACTGGTTCCATAGTTGGTGAATTCCACTTACCTGCACTCCCTCTTTTTATGAACACAGTGGAGGCTATTCTTCCCCATTGTACTGTGAGTGCAATTGCATGTCTACTTATTTTCATGAAGGTAAACTATTGAATAGGATTTCCAGGGCCTGTGGCTTCAAACCGTTTTTTCTACTTTACACAATTTATTTGGCTTTAGCATAAGATGCTATTTATAGTTCAGACCATTAAGCATCCTATCATCAAATGGTCATGAATTTGGAAGTTATTTCATCTCATCTGCCTTTATCTTTTCATAGTACCAAATCCTTTTAAATCTAATCCTTTTACTAATTTTCAAGTTGCTTTGCATCACCTAAAATCATCATAGACTTGAAGATCTGAATTCAAATTCTGGCTCCTGTCTTTTTTATTCTATTCGGACCAACTCAACAAATATTCAAGGTTCATTACATGTGAAGGTTTGGATGAAGGTCCCAAGAAAAACGATAACATGATCCTGGAAAAGTTACAAGGTATTCAACCTCTCTGAATATCTACTTCTGTATGGGAAATGGTGATTATTGTTACTTCTCAGATAAAAAGAAATTTACTTGAAAATGTCCTTTATAAACTGTAAAAGGTGATGAAATGTAAAGCATGAGCCTTATTACTTTCACATAAGCTGATTTTTAAAAACACACTGATTTTCAAAATATTTCGCAGATGACAATAAAATCTCTACAATATTAGTTAACTATGTGGACTATCAAGTTTGTAAACAATGTGAAAGGAATATTTACTGCTTTGAAAACAACCATCCTCCAACCCTTCCCTTCACCATTCTTTCTGTCACTCATGAGGCCACCTGAGCCACAGCATAATCTAAGGACATTCTTCATCAATCACCTATTTCAAATTATGTTGTCTATTAGGTCACGCATTTCTGAAAATAGATTATTTTTTCACTTTCTCTTGATTATCTGGATGGCAACTTTAATACTTAAACCCTATAATTTAATTGTATTAAGTTGATAGTTAAGTTCAATTTCATATATGATCTAACAATTCCTGATGCAATACTTTCTCTTATTTTTTAATTGGGCAAAACTTTGATGAAAAGTTCTCAAATTTTGATTCAGCTGTGGTCATTTGCTACGCCCCAATAGCTTTTGCAAATCTGAAAAATACTACCCATTCATTTTTTGTTCTCATTGACCTACTGTCATGTTCCTCAACCCACAATGTAATATTCCTATGTGTGCTTTTATTTTTATTTTATACTTCTTTATGCTCATCTTCAATTTTTAAATTGGATTCCAAAGCCCTGACCATCAGTGGTGCTGGAAGTAACAGATGGCAGCACCCTGGCTTCCTGCCTTACTGTAAATAGATACTCGGCAGGTTGGACAGGTGAGTTTAAGACAGGTGGTTGCTATTCCAGAGTTCTCCAGCCAGTTGCTACTCTTTCTATAACTTCTTTTCTTCATCTAATGCTAACATAAAGGAATGAAACATTTACTCAAACACTAAGCTAAATGACTCAACCTACCTGCTATAATTCTTTCTAAGGGATATTTAATAATTAGGATTCTAGATGACCCCTCCTGGGGGAAAAAAGTCAATCTAAGAATAACCGTTAACATCATAAAAAAGCTAAATAAGATCCTTTGTTTATCTTTACTATTATATTTCACTGAATCCCTTAAATCTGCCTGTTAGCTCATTTGTTGACCTTGGGAAAGCTGCTTAACTTTTTTAGGCCTCAGCCTTGTCACCTATAAATAAGGCTTTAGTCACATGGCTTACTCATAAAGTCTCCTCTAGGAATTGTTTCCCTCTCTTTGGGGAGCAATTAACAGAGCTCTTTTACCCATTTATATATTAAAACACCATAGTAGAAGAAATATTAACTTATTAAAACACCAAGTAGGTTCCAGAGTCACAAATGTTAGTGATGTCTAAGGCAAATTTGCCTTAATTACATTTTATCAAGGGATAATTTAGTATGACTGAACCAAATCAAATTTCATCTATTAAAAAAAAATCTATCAGGAGTGAGGACAGAAATATTACAAGGATAGATCTACAAGAAGACACAGATGGGCTTCCCCACGAGATGAAATTTATGTAATAGGATGCAGTGTAATTTTCCAGTCTAGAATTGATTGGAGGTATTGGCTCCAATGACACCAAATCAACACATCTCTCCTACTTATCTGTGCCAATGATTTATTCAATCTGACTGGCCTTAGAAATGACCCTCTTGTGTCACCTGCTAAAGGATATCTGATCTCTCATGACCTTTGCCTGTGACTGATTTTAGCAGATTGGAACACTCAGGTGGTATCCTTGATGAATACCCCCAGTGGTGGCCTACAAGTGGCTCAGGGAAAGCAATTGTATTAATGTATTATAGTAATTTATTGGCAGTTTTGTGTGATAGCAGATTTACTGAAATAAGGCCTGCCAGAAAGATCAGGTTACAGCAGGAATACATGATTTCCCAACCATCCATAAAATATAAATCAAACGCCTTTTCTGTCCACTGTCAGCCACCTCCACCCACTCCTTGTCCTCAATCCTCAGATAAATTGAAGCACATGCCACAATTTGCAGGGGGAAAATCAAACTCAATTTCGCAGTACAATGAAGTGAGTTTTGGTCTCGTCATGTCCACTGACATAATGATCCCTCAAAGATTGAAAAGATCAGCATGCTCTTGGTTTTTGCTCTCGTAAATATATACGTGTAGAAATGCAATGTGTAAATGGAGAACAATCTAGCACTTATGCAGCTTTGTAAAGTTGCAAGAGCTCTAGGGGGCTAATGTTATAAAAGAGTGCTCTGATGTAAAAGTCACTATTTAAGAGGTCACATTTTCTTTCCCTTTAGAATTACAGCCCTGGAAGACAAATGGTCTTCTAACCCAGGTTCATTTAAAGTGCAGCTGATCATTTCACAGCTAAAAGGAATTTTCACTAGTAAAGAAAAAAAAAAATACCCTATCTTGGCCCTTTGTAGAATTTATGTCAGATCTATAATGCAATAAGCCCAACACTCTATCAAACATTTTCTATTTAACCTGAAAGGGACTAAGCCAAATCACTTATATGTCCACGTTTGTGATTTGCAAAGTGTAGTGATTGCAGTCTCCGTGAAATGTGTAAAGACCACACAGTTATGCACATCCATAGATAAAGCATTAAAAAATGAAACCGCTTATTATAAGATGATGATGAAATTGTAAGAAACACCATAAATATCCTAGAGTCTAGTAGGCTAAATTTTAAACTCAGGAGGTGGAAGAGGAAAAAAAAATGAATGAATGAATTTGTTTTCAGGTAGGCAGAATTTTAGCTGTTTTGACAACAGAATAGCTTTCTAATGACGACTTACTATAGAAATACTGCAAAATGCTCTACAACCCCATGGAGATTGTTACTGCATAATATGTGTTGCCCTATACCTCATATGACACAGCTGCAAACATTGCTCTGAGTGCCTTACTGGGGGGTAAATTGAGGCACAGAACGAAGATGCTGCCTATGCAAATCCACATGCAGGAATTTTGAGTCCAGAAAGGGTTTCTTTCATTGATCTTAAGCTTTCAAAGCAGAAGTTTCTTATTTAGCATGATCTTTAAAAATTAGAGCAATGCCTCACATTACCATATTCTAAAGTAATTACTTTCAGTAAGTAAAGATAAATTCATTACTAATTATGCAGTCCTTTCTTGCAAAATTCAGACTAAAATTATTTGAGGTATTTTTTTTTTTTAAGCCGACAAGAGAATGACTTTACTTCATCAATCAGTTTGACTAAAGTAATGATTTTCTTAGAATTAAAACTTGTTGAAAGCTCTGAATATTTCATCTTTTAGGCTAAGAAGCATGTAGTTAATGTCACAGTTAATACATTTGTCAGTCTGCTAATTTTCTTTTTCTATTAGAATAAGTAAACATCAGCCCTTTTTAAAAAGCATACTATTTACCATGTGTCAGAAGCAATGTAGGGAGAACTTATTAGAAAATCATGAGGTAAGACATTATGAAATGAACAGGAATTACAAGGAGACAATAAAGGAGAAACACGAAAGGGAAGGCATTTAATAATTCTAAAGTGATGGTGCGGTATGCCTCAAGTTGAGTGGGGGAGGGTGGTATTTAAAAGGGAGCTACGAAAAATATAATAAAATCAACCCAGAGCTATTGGAAAATATGTAAGAAGAAATGGCTTAGGAGAAATAGTTCAAATAAAAACAAGAGTGGTAGTAAAACAAAAGAAGGCTCTTAATGCATACAATGAAAATAAAATGAGATTTTGGTTGCTTGACATTAGATCAGAGAATGCTTCTTCCGATATGCTTATTATTTGATGGAGTAGGTGCAGAGACAACACAACTAACTCCGCTTCCCTTCTCTGAAGGACATGATCCACTCATTTATGCTACCTTGTGTCAGAGTTCGTTTAAGGCAGCATTGGTATTATGTATTTAGAAGACAATAACAGCTAGTAAAAAAAAAAAATGCCAGCTCTTTGTTCCATCCATCAGATGTTCTTTCTAAATTGTAGTTCTTTTTGATTATTTTGTTATCATACAGCTCTAGGACATAGGTTGATTTCCAAACCTCGTGTTCCAAACGGAACATCACTGCGCTAGTAAATTTTTTCATTTAAAATAGCCTCTAGAATATCATTTTCAGTTTTTTTCCATATATAACATAGTCTAAAAAAAAAAGCTTTTACTTCCAAGCAGAGAGAATAGTTCACAATATAAAGTGTTACAGCACTTTAGTTTCTTGATGCTATAAAATTGATCTTTTTGAGTATAGAATAGTTAAGCCTCTTACCTTTCCTCATTAAAAATGTAATTGAAGAAGGCTGGTGAGGAAATGGTATTCTTCAACTCAGATGTTTTTCATTTTTTTCTTTTATCGATTTTGGAATGATTTAATCATTAAGTAAGATATACACTAAGAGGCATGAATGGGTTTTGAATATTTGAGAACTCATGCTTTCTAAAGTTAAAAAAATGGTGGGGGGTACATCACTTACTAGCTAAGCATACTTAAATAAGCTACTCATATTCTCTACGTCTGTTTCCTTATCCATAAAATGGGGTTAAGACTAGGCATTACCTTACAACGTTTTGAGAATCAAGTGAGATATTATAAGCCTTCTTTAATGAATACGTACTATAGGCATGTTCATTAAAAATTCATTAAAATTTAGTTATTATTAGCAGTTGCAATTAACCTGTCACTATCCTGAATATGTCTCCTTTAAGGTCTGTTTGTTTGGTTGAGATTGCAGTGGGGAATCAACTGCAGCCAGGAATCCCCAGGCAGCACTCTCTTGACACAGGAATTTCATTAAATGAATTCTCTTGCTTCAAATCATCTCTATGTCAGTTATCAAAGACCTCATAGTTCTGGGACAATTTAAATAGCAGATCTTTGCCATGACAAGTGTGTGGAGTGTGTATATGTGGGAGGCTGGAGAGAGGGGCTTGGGCAGTACAGACCTGCTCTAAGTCCTAGCATGGGCTTTGCTGGAGTGAGAAAGGCTATCTTCTGTGGAATGAAGTCATGACCTGTGCTGAGCCTGAGAGTCAGAGAAGACCCAACCAATGGAATCCCAAATGCCTCCATGGTCCTCCTAGGGCTAGTAGCTGAGCACCCATACTGCACACCACATAAACGTTAAGAACATCAGAGGTGACCTACACAACTCAACTAATATGATGCCAGGAACTAGATATATTCTCAATATAAAAATAATTAATATGCATACTTCATAGACGATCTTATTTTCCTAGTTTTCATACTCATCATGAGGCTTGTGTACTAATGCAATGACAGAAATTGCTGTAGGTATGGATCTGGTAAAAGAAAATTACTCAAAGGTATTCGTACAATGTAGATTAATCCAGTCCAGCTGCCTGAGTTTATTAAGGGTGCCATCTCTGGTTACTTAGAATTGCTGAACTTTACTATCTTATGTCTGATATACTGAGGTTATTTAGAATTATTCTAATATTTCAAATAATGTTAAGAACTACATATTTCTTTATCTCTATTTACCTACTTATCTATCTATCATTCATTCTGTTTCTTCTTCTTTTCTTCTTCTTTTCCTCTTCCTCCTCTTTCTTCTTCTTTCCTCTTTCTCTGTTTCTGTCTCTGTCTCTCTCTCTCTCTCTCTTTCCCTCCCTCCCTGGCTCCCTCCCCAATCCATAACAAAAACAAAATGGACCTCAGGCTCAGCCTTTTTGGATACCAGCTGGGGTAATAAAATTAGCACTGCATTGGGAATCCGGGGCTCTGGTTCTCATCCCTGCCACTTGATTTTCTTAGAAAGGCATCACAGATATGTCATTTCCTATCCATCTAAATTTTGGGTTCTTCATTTCTAAAACTAGGAATTTGGTCTCAACCCTGGTTCTGGCATTTCTTTCTGGCCCTGGTACTCTGAAATAAGTAAGAACCCCTGGGAGGTGACTATTGAAAGGCACAAAGCATAATTATGAGATTAAATGCATTTCTTTAAGAAGTGGTTTTGCAGAGTTTAACTCTAGTCTTGGAATCTAGCTTTAAATCTTAGGACCCATGTTGCAGAATGAAATCAGGGCATCAGGAATGTTTCCAGTATTGGCTGGTGGGTATACCTACAGCACATATTAAAAGTGATGGACTGCTGGCATCCATGATTCATGGCCAGCTTTCCAAAGGAATGAAAAGCACCTATAACTAGCCATCTGTAAGGCAGATGATTAAGAACTGTACTGCAAGCTTCAGTAACAAACATGAGCACGCTGGGCATGTAATCAACATCAAATAGATATTACGTCGAGACCTTTTCAGGCAGCCTCAAGCACTTACGTAGTCAACAATGATAACAGTAATTTTAAAAGTGAATGAATGGGTACTTTACCTGGCTGAGACAAAAGCGGTGTGTAAGGGACTTTCGGTTCTATTGCACTCATTGGTGGAGGTAGCAAAGGGTTAGCAAAGCTGCGGAGTGGATGAGTTGGTCGAACGCAGGCCGTGGGGATGGTTCTGCTTGGTGCCTCCTCACTGCTGGGATGCTCTGGTTGAGAAGGGGGCAACATGGGTGGTTGTTGGGTGGTTGGTCCTTCACTCACCGCTGCAGTGGAGACAAGAAAAGCCATTCATTATTTCGAGACAGAGTATGTTTTCCCTAAGTCACCTGAAGGGCCCCCGGATCAATTCAGAGAGATATAACAGGATCTGACCAATATCTTTTCCAAATTGTGACCATTCTCATTCCTCCACCCACATATATTTATGGGATATGATAGCACTTCCCCTTTAAACAATATAAATAGATCCAGCAGGACAGAAATTTATCTTTGGGAAAGAGTAGTAAAATATATTCAGCACTGACAATATTGCCTGAACTGTCTGGTCCCTCTAATCATAAGTGATGAAGCGAGAAAAAAGAGTTATTTCTCCTTTCCTAAGTAGCAATGTAAGTGAAATTCAATGTACCAAATGCTGTTACAGCTGCATTGTTATCTACCAGCCAATATGACAATTTTTCTGTGATTTAAACATGCCATGTCAACTGTCAAACAAATCAGAGTTACAGGGTGCTTGGAGGCATTGCTAATAAAATGATACAAATAATAACCACTATCATTATCTTCCATAACAAAATAGAGGCACATCTAGCTAAAAAGTTATATGAGAGATGACTCTGCTGGAACAAGTTGCCTGAATGCAGAATTGCAATTTTTCCTCTTTGGTAGTAAACCTTGTAATTTTCAGGCAGATTACTATAGTTGAAGGGTTCCGCATAGTCATTGTGACAGCCTATGGGCATTTGGACAGCTTTGAATATGGAAATACATCTTTTTTTCCTAGAGAACACAGTTGAGTCAGACTAAAATATTTTCAGGGCAGTTTCTTTTGCTAAGGAGTGTTACTCAATTTCATTGATTCATATGCAAAGTCAACAGGGCTATGTTAAACTGCAAATGATAAGAGTTGCACAGTAGGTGTAAGTGTTAACAAAATAAGATTATTTCTGATGACTTCTTCCTTAAGATTTTGTTAGGCAAATTAAAAAAAAAGCAGCAATAGAAGATAATATCTTACTTTCACAAGAGAATTTTTAACCAGGAAATATTTCAAGATAATTAGTGAGATAATTTTGAGATAGCTCTCTGGGAGGCTCGAGAAGGTCAGCAAGGGCAGAGGAGATAGAAAGAAAATCTGATAATGCTCAAGGGAGTAGAGATGAAAGATACAAGAGATCGAGACGTAATATTAAAGTTACACAGCAGTGAAAAGTGTCTTCAGAGGGTACCTGTATTCATTCTTCCATATTCAGAAGAGGTCCTGGGTCATTGAACCCCAGGCTTATTCCATTTAAACATGAAGGTGGGAAGATACAGGTTTGACTGAGGACGGGGTGTAGTCATATAGCAACCAGGGCCAAAAAGTAGGCAGAGACTTGATAAAAGATTTATTCAAATAATGCAGATGTAGTCAAGACAGCAAACTGGAGAGAACCCAGAGTGCACAGAGGAGTTTGAACTTAAGCGCCTTATCTCCAGGTTAGGAAATTCTATCAAAGAAGGAGGGGAAGGGCAAATGCATGCACAATCTCAAGGTTAAGGTGTGGGGCTTGGAGGAAATCATTAGGCAACTTGTTGGTGATGTTGGCTATCAGATAAGGGACCATAAGATGGGGGCTTTGAGTAGGTGTTGTAAGGAGCTAAACTGCTTATAAAACTGTAAAGGGGAGAGCAACACTTGCCTGTTTGTATTCAATTAGAGTTGTGTGCTGAGATTGTTGAGAGCATAGTTTTAGAGGCAAAGAAAACTGTGCAGGTTTTACTCTGGACTCATATTTAATCTAAAGGAGAAAATGACCAAGGATCAATTGTCCAAATAAAGGCTTCATTCTTAGCCAATACCCAACCTTGGGCATCTTTGTGCCACTGGCCTGAGAGTGATGGCGTGAGTCTTGTGCTCACTCCTTGTTCACGTAAGGAGGTCTGCTTCAGTGTGGGTCTCCTCACTGGCACTTCTTTCAAGCCACAGGTCTCAAAGGATACTTACAAAGTGATAGACTGCAGGAACTGCCTAAGAGGGAAAAACAGGCTCTTTCTGAAAGGGTGCTCTAGAGGTGATCCTTGGGATGGAGAAAATTATTCACCACAGGGGTTTATAATCTCATGGGGAAAAGTCTGGACAACTTAAAATGCTTTGGCTTCCACTTGCAGAGAGTCTCTCTCATTTCTCTGTGAACTGCATGTCTCACCCTGAGGTTCCTGAGGCTGCTTCTCTCTGATCCCCTTTCATCTCCAATGGGCTGGCTTTCATTAAAGGGTCCATAAAATCACATTTAAAAATATCCATCCAGGGAAAGAAATTTCATATTTTTCCTTAGAAATCTGCCTTATTTTTATTCTTTCTATTGCAGGTGGATTGTAATTAATCCACAATATATTTTAAAAGCTGCTTTAGCTATTAAAGGAACAATATATTTGTGATGTGTCACCTCTCTTACTATATTCCTTCTTTCCTTCATTTTTTTCTTTTTTTCCTGCATCTTCACAATGAAAGAGATCTATGTTAAAATATTGTTGTGATCACACATTTAATAAAATTCACATATACTTTTTATTCCTTTGAAATTCAGTCTATTTTGACCAAAACTCCATATTTCACGTGAATTCTAATGATGTCACTGAATTTTTTTTTTTTTTTGTGGTCCATTCTCAATCCTACCCACTTTTAATGGCATTGTTTCTCATTAGCATCTTTCAAAACAAAAATTACCTGCATGCCTAGTTCTCCACCCCCAGGTTTTCAGCCACTAGGGTCCCCACCGCAAACATCATGATGTGGCTCTTCTTGACTTTGAGGCAAGTAATGGTGGCTTGATGCAGATGGGCCAGCTCTCTTCTGAAACCCACCCTTAGGATCACACATGGTGAAAAGGAAGGTGCCAAACGCACTAGATGGGAGTGGGAGGGCCCAACCTTGGGACTGAATGCATCGCAAACCCATAAGGGACTGTTTTTGTTGTGTTCAAAATGAATACTATGGGCAGGTATAGGTTTTCTGTAGATAATTCATAATTCTTATATTTTCAGTGGAGCAAAACAAATGCTTTACAGAACTGGCTGACATTTAAGGCAGCAAAAACCCTTAAACAAACACAATAGCACCTGCCCCACCACAGCAATGTTCTCCTTTCAGATGAGCTCGTTTGGCCAGTTTAGGTGCCGGCTCCAGGACACCTATGTGGAACAAATTGGCTCTGTGACATGACATTTAGCTGTCCTAAGAGCTCTGAAAGCAAAGAAAAGCTCCTTTCACCCATGAAGCACAGCCTCCCTGCAATTCAGAGTGTGGAATGAGAATCAAATACGTGCTGGCAAGCCACTTGTTTTCAAATGATGAAACAGTCAGAATTCATCGCACGAATAGCGTACAATTACACGGCAGAGTCAGATCTCAAGGCACTTTATAATAATTACTGTCAACACACATAAATAATTGCTACAGAATAACTGCAAAAATATTGCAAAAATGGAAATGAGAATTTTTCTTCTATCTAAAACTACCATATTTGATAGAAATATAGCACACCAATAATTATGAGCAAAGATTTGAATAACTGTAGGAACCCAATTTACTCTTTAATCTCAGAACAGCATCATGCAATATTCCTGAGTAATCCCAGTTCCTCACGGCCTGAATTTCTGACAAGACCCTAGAGAATCATCCCTGGACTCCACTGCATTACTGATTTTACCTAGGTCGATTTCCATTTGTCAGTCAATTTCCAATTTGGGGGAGAACTGGGGCAGAAAAATAGCATGGATAAGTTGACCAGCCTTCCCACTAGCTAAGACAATGTCTGAACTGAACGGAATAGTGAAACTTGCTTAATTTTCTCTTCTACCACCTACCTGTTTCAAAGATAAGAAAATGGTGATAGAAATGAGCCCCCCAAGACTACCTGTTTATTGCAGTTTTCAAATACAATACTGCTCGCTGTAATAGGTCATTTGCCTACTGAGGCTAAGAGCGGAACTGCAGTTACTTAGTAGGAACAGGAAATATTTGTCCATCACAACTATATAAATCTTTGTGTCACCAAATATGTGTAATGGAAATGTATGTAGTATATCTTTCCTTTCCTTATGGTAAGAGAGAAACCTGCTTTATTTGTGCCTTCAGAAAGCAGCAGACCTTTGGGGCAGGAGTATAATGATTCATTTCTTGCACAACTCAAAGGTCTATCAGATAACTTTGGAGGAAGGAGAGTCTTCACACTTGGCGAGTCAACTTTTTTCTTTTCCTACGTGTGTCTTTCTCTGTTTCTTAAGGTGACTAATAAGACATCTCTACCCAGAGTCATGAAATGTTTTCTGCTTGAGCAAGAATAGGGATGTTTAGCGTTCTCTAAGACATTTAGAAACCAATACTGGATGGCTGCCAGTTAACTGTTTCTGACAGTGACTTAGAGAATATTTAGTTTCTTAGAAAAGAGGGTGCTTATATATTTTTTCCTTTTCTAAGCAATCACTTGCAACACATTTGAGATTCTATTCCTTTTGCATTACACACAGCTTTGTTCAAAATATACTTGATGAATGACTGAATATATATTTTAAAAACCTATAAAACTTGGCCAGGAGTGGAATGTCCATTGCCTTGTGATTTTAGATAAAGTTCAAAAATGACTAAGCACTTTGTCAAAAGTCTCTTATTTATATAACTTGATGCAATAGTTATCTATTTTATATTTATGTTATATAATAGTTACATAATTACCTTATTTAATAATTCTTTTAAAAGCATTTTCAAAACAAAAAAATCTACTGAAGAAACTAAATGTTTTAAATTGATTAATTAATTTTAATAGACTTTATTTTTTAGAGGCATTTGAGGTTCATAGCAAAATTGTGCAGAAGGTACAGAGATTTTCCATATGTCCCCTGTCCCCAAATACCCACAATCTCCCTATTGTAAAAGTCATGTACCAGAGTTGTACATGAGACTAAATATCTTTTAACCACAGATAAACACAAATTTTATACTAGCCAGTTTCTTTTATTCATTTTCATCGAACTTTAACTTTTGGAATCATTTTCCCTGTAATTCAATAGGAGACAGTGAAACTGTCTGCTGCGCCAACTCAAGAGAAAAAAAGAAAGAGTAAATGGGATGTTGGACCTCAGTGAATGAATTTTCCAGAAGAGGATTATGCTTTTAAGGAAGGAAAAGAAATGAGGAACACATCATGAATAAAAATAGTTAATTACTAATAAAAAATGTAGTGAACTTTGGCTCCTATCACTCATGCTAGAGGGACCAGATAAAGGTCATTCTACAGATACTAAACTAAAACCAAAAACTTATCTTTTTTGTTAGGAAAAGTTCATTTCACAAGTGAAGAAGAGACTTGTGAGTTCTGAATTCTTTGGCTGGAATCACAGTTCTAGTTGTCTTGAGATTTGGAAATTTTGGGTGGTTAGACTTTCCACATCTTTCTCATTTAATCCCCTCAGTGTGGTTTGGGGGACTATTTTTCCTTGAGTTTTTGCACACAACTCTATTCTGTAGATATGATGCACAATGAGAAAGAGAAAATAAATCTAATTCTCTCTTGGCAGATCTTTGATGTCTTTTAATTCTAACCTTGCTATATCTAGACAATTTATGATTTCTTAGAACTGTCCCTGTTGGGTTGGAAAAATATACCTTACCTCACAAATATATTTTATTGCTGTTACCACCATATCTATTACAAAACATCCTATCTCACATGAGCTGCTGAGTCACCTGTTCTTAACTAAGAGATGAAAACTATGAAATGGATTTTAAAATACCATGCTCAAAGAAAAAAAAAAAGTCGAATGACATGGGAGAAATCAGCGGAGTGTGTATAATAGCTTGAGAGTCTCTTTCCATTCCCACCTTCCCTCAAATAGATGAAATACTCCTCTGGAATTTTTTTCCCAATAATTAATTTTTAAAGCTAAAAAAGTATCACTTAACCAATTAAAGAAATCTAAAGCATCCATCCAAGTACTGGTTCATCAGAAATCAATGAGACACCAACAGATACTAAATAGGAACATATTAGAAGATATCACTAGATTATTAACTTCCTAGTTAACAGGATGTATTAATTTCAAGCACCCACCATATCACTGTTTTATGAAACCACTCGTCCTTTGTTTCCCCACCATTTCCCCCCACATTGTCAGCTGTGTGTGCTGTGGAAAGACTCCTAGGGAAACAGATTAAAAGCAGATGAGCTAGGAGCCAATGAACTATGTTGAAAAATTGAATTCTAGTATCAAGGTCATAGGTAAATCAATCTTTTCATGGGATAAGAAAGTCAAAGTGTCGCACATTTGACAAGAGATCCTGGCTATTATTCATTTGTTCTTATTAAAAAGAAAGGAAAATACATTACACTGACTTCTTCCTGCTCCGAAACCTCGGTCCACTGACAGCGTTGGGAATGGCACCGGCCGGAGAGTGAACTGCGGGTGGGGGTATCCACACGTGGGAGATGGGAGGATCCCTGGGTACTGGGCACTTTCTAGGGTTGGCACAGGGATGGCGCTCACGACAGCTGCAAAAGAAAGATGTTAATGTTTTTTTTGAATCTTATGTATCCACCTAACAAGCCAAAAGGACATGGCTAAATTTTCAGAACCTCAAATCCATGAATTACTCTTCATGGATTTTACAGGTTCCCTTACTTACCTCTTTCCACCCACCTCCCTTTTTGCTTTAGAAAAGACAGCTCTCTCCTCAAGCATCTTACTGTGGAACATTAGCCTACAGTTTGAACATTCCAGGGGTCCATACAAAGAAACAGTTAATCAAGTTACCATAAATTCACCTCAACATTTTGGTGTTTTATTTTATTTTGGTCTTGGTCTTATTCTTTCTTCTAAGGATGAACTGTGGCGATAGAAATGTTAGGTTGTTCACAAATCAAATATACTGTGTAGAGTAGGGTGAAAAGTGTTGGGAATTTTCATTAATTCTGTAAAAGAAGGTATTGCTGTTGAAAGAGAGTCTGGACAGAGATGCAAAGTGTATTCTCAGTAGTCAGACTTAGGATTTATCTTTAAATAAAAAATACCTTCAAATAGCTAAAGCAGTTGCAGGTAAGTGACACATTGTTTTAAATGTAACCAAGTGTTTTTGGGGAATACCAACTTTTTGTTTTAGTTACTTGCCTGAAACCCACAGATAAAACTCTTAGTATCTTCTATTCAATTTCATTATTCAGTAGCTATTCAATTATATCATATTATGAAATGTTTATTCCAATTTTAGTCAATCTTCAACTTATATTATCTTATAAAATGTTTAGTTTATCTCTTATTATCAAAAACAAAATTTAAGCCAGGGAGTGGAATGATCAGTTTTAGCAGTATATTCCTGTCTATGAATTGATGAAGTCATTTGTTATACATGTGATTTGTGTTTAGTTATACCCTAAAGCCAATCACTAGAGTTCAACATGCACATGCATACATGCATATTTACCAAAGGAAAACCTTTAATTTTGTAAATATATTCCTTACTTCATAAATAACATTATAATTATAGATATAAATCATATCACACTATTATGAATCAATGAGAAACAACATACAGATTTTTTTTTATATTTTCTAACTTAAAATGCAGATTAACTATATTAAAAATACAGGGCTTTAAATTAAAAGGGCTGCTTCTAGTAAACTACTTTAAAATTGCATTCCAGAACTTATTTTGTACTATATTCACAATATTCCTTGAAATACATATGAATATGTTTATTTGAATTGAAAAACAGAGTCCGGCTTTTTCAGATAAAAAGTTTTGATTGACTGCTATGACAATGAAAAGTGATTATGATGGCTATTTCCCATAAATTGAATAAAGATACAAATTATTTAACAAGATAAAAACATTTAATCAAGAAATTGCTTTAGTAAAGGTACATTATAAATGATATTTAAATTTTTCCAATTCTGTCATTATTTTTTTACAGGAAATAATTGTTGGGTTTTATTGAGTTTTTGTTCTATCACAATTTCTTGCTTTGGAATGTAGTATGATGACATTAATAGAATATTTTATAATACATTTTACTGTGTATATTTGAGGTTTGCAACAGATATTAAGGGATACATGTAGCAGTTACTATAGTGAAGCAGATTAACATAACTATCATTTCGCATAGTTACTTTTTCTTGTGACAAGAGCAGCTAAAACTACTTATTTAGCAAAAATTCATAGTATGGTACAATTTATTAATTTTAGTCCTCATGTTGTATATTAGTTTTCTAGGCTTGTTCATCCTACGGCTCTACTATTTGGTATACTCTGACCTATATCTTCCCATTTTCTCTCCCCTCTCCACTTGTAGTAAACACTGTTTCATTTTCTATCTCTGTACATTTGAGCTTATATATGTGTGCATGTTTGTCTGTGTGTGTATATGTGTGTATCTATATCTCTATCTATATATTTTCCACATGTGAGATTGTTAAAATGCTCCTAGAATCCAGAGCAATATATAGATTTAACAAAATCTTTATCAAAATTCCAATGGCATTCTTCGTAGCAATAGGAAAAATCCCCTAAAATTAATATGTACCCCTACCCCCCCCCACAAACTGAATAGCTAAAGCAATACCAAGAAAGAAAAACAAAGTTGGAAGCATCACATTTCCTGATTAAAAATTATATCACAGAGCTATTGTAATCAAAACAGTATTGCACTGGCATAAAAACAAAGGCAAAGACCAATGGAACAGAATAGAGAGCCCAGAAATAAGCCTAAAGATATATGGACAACTAATTTCTGACAAGAGCACCAAGAAGACACCATGGAGAATGGCTGGTTTCTTTAATAAATGGTGCTGGGAAATATGGATTTACACATGCAAAGAATGAATTTGGTCCCTTATCTTACACCATACACAAAAATTAACTCAAAATGGATAGTAGACCTAAATGGAAGGGCTAGAATATAATTCATAGAAGAGAACACAGGGGAAAAGCTCTTCGGCATGGACCTTGGCAATGATTTTTGGGGTATCACGCCAAAAACTCAGGCTACAAAAACAAAGATAGATAGATGGGACTACATCAAACTAAACAGCTTCTGTGCAGGAAACAATAAACAAAGTGAAAAGGTAATTTAATGCAATATATTGTTATACAAGATGCCTCTAAGTGAAAAAAAAATCTGCAGGTCTATTTTGTAATTACTTGATAAGTCTTGGTATAGCTTTTTTGGTACACCTCCTAGAAAATCAGAAAGTAAATAACTTAAATAAGTAACAAATACTTTTGCAAATCAGGTAATTTCTAAAATTTTTCCCACAGCATAATTGAAGGAGGACCTCAGCTAATTGTTAGTTGAAAGATTACTAAAAATAATTTTGAATGAAAGGTCACAGT
Organism: Propithecus coquereli; assembly: GCF_000956105.1. Taxonomy (NCBI): domain Eukaryota; kingdom Metazoa; phylum Chordata; class Mammalia; order Primates; family Indriidae; genus Propithecus; species Propithecus coquereli. Next base: position 2,915,591 of record NW_012149396.1, on the reverse strand, counting down.
ATGATTTTCACATATAATTAATGCAATTAGTGTACAGAAAAAGCCCTATTCATGTCACTGTGATAAAATTCCAAAAAAATATTATTTTATATACAACTGTGCAAAAACTCTAATTGCAATGTTAACTACATCCAGAAGAAAGAAAATTAACAGTTAAAGACTTATGGTCACAGGAAGTAACAACATAAAGTAAAATTTTGGTTTGTAAAAAGTTTATGCTGCAAAGATATTAGATAAATGATCGATAAAAGACCTTCAATCATAAAAATAGATCACAATTGCATGTTATTCTGTGGGGAAAATGAATTGAAGATACTAGTTCTAGGAGAAGAATAAGTGATGTAAACTTTTCTCTGTTAAAGAAAGAAAAGAGGAGCTTCCTTATGTATTTTGTGAAAGTATGATGGTGTATATCAAATCACTACAATATTTTTATACAATGGATTTATTTAAAAGAATTGTAAAACCAGAAAAGTCTCATCTTTCACAGGTATTTAAGTTTAAAAGGTATTTTAAATGTTAAATTTAAAACGTATGAAGGGACACATAATTTTTCTGAATTGTTTTAGGGAGCCCTTGAATGAAAATTTGAGAATAAATCACAGCTCAGTGCCTCAATCAAGATATTTTGTAAAGAGTAAATTAAGGATAGAAAAACACATGAACAGACTCCAAAAAAAGAAAAAATTAAAAAATAACAAGGAAACTTTTAGATAGAATCAGAGCTTGAAACCAGATACCAGCCAAAATGATTATAAATTCCTTAAAGAAAGAGGTTATAATTTTGTTGTCTTTGTGTTTTTCCTAGTACAGTGGTAGAGATACTTCATATTTTTCAAGTGAGTTAATAAGAAGGATTTTCTAGAAGTAACATTTAGAAATCTGTCATTTTAACCCACTGGAGACTCTTTCAGTGGTTTGAGGTATTATTTAGTTTCCTGTGGTGTACAGTTACATAGCTCTAATAATAATAATAATAGACTTAAGTACATTTGTAAATAAGAGCCATACTATAGCATAAAGTCTGTTTTTATATAACTCAAATTCCCAGGCTCTGAAGAAGTCAATTCAATTATTTCACCATCTTACTGATCAAATGGGATCACTGCATAGCCATTATGATTGATTGACAAGTTGCAAAGCATCCCCTGTATTGACAATTTCTACTCATAAATAAATGGGACAACGATAGTGTCCTTTAGATTTGGAAGGTACTCACTCCACGAATTGTGCATACTGTATTTCCTTATCAACATTATTATATTATTATAATACAAGCAATAATACAATTAACGAGTGTTTTGCAATACATTTAGAAAAACAGTTTCATATGTATTTTTTGGTTCAGGGCCAAATAAATGTAGCTAGGGAAATATAAATCATTTGGTGAGCCACAGAATCCATAAGATAGAGAACTGAGAGAACTCAAGGCACTAAATTTATATTCTAGTTCCAAGTCTTTCGTTACTGAAGAAAAAAATTTTACTCTCTAATAATTTTGCATTTTGGCTACTGACCTGATTATAAAGGGCTTTCAAACAGTAAAAGATCTTTAAAAAAGAATAAATCTATTATGTGTTTTTGCATCTCAAAAATGCTCATTATTTTATTTCTTGACATGAAATAGAATAGTTCATATTCCAAAGCTTTGGTCTTGAAATATTTTTATCCATGATTCATTTCTGAAAGGGCACAGAAGTCTACATTTACTTATAATAAAAATAATCTCCTAAAAAAGTAGGATAAAACACTATATATTAAAGTATCTTTTGGTATTTCCCCCTAGATGTCAGTTTTGAGATACAGACACACACACACAAATACACATGCACACACACACACACACACACACACAAATACTTCAATATAAAGCATTCATTGCACTGCTATGTTTATGTAAAACAGCTCAGAGAGCAATATTATCAAGTATTTTCAATAAATCTCTGCTCTGTGGCCAAATATGACAAGAAATCTGTTCTGACACAGCTTTCTGACAATTGAATTTATATCTGACACTGATGCACAAAGATTTTTCAAGTAGAAATTCCCTCACCAAGTAACTTAACTCCCTGAACAGGGCACTTTGCTATTTGAAAACTTTTACAACATTCTTTAAAATGTTAGCACTAAATGCTATCTTTAGGAAATCTAAAGTAAAGATTTTTTTTTAAAGCTACAAATTTTAAGAAATAAAACCCTCCCTGGGTATTTCTCAACATGGTCCTTGACAGAATTGAAAGATTTGTTGAGAAGAAGGAGATAAATATAAGAATAAAGATAATCGGATATTGAAGTGAAAGAGTTTAACTGAAATGACTTCTCCTTCTGCTTCTTTTTACTAATTCTTTTCCACAATGACCTGTATACATAAACTGGAACATTTGGAAATTTGGTGTCTATTGTCCTTGATAAATATCCATATCTCTTTCACATTTTCAGGTGTTCTTTGACAAGCGAGTTTCACAGAATGGCATTCTCAAGTATCCACAAACTTCACGAAAGGTCCCTTTTGGAAAAGCAATAACATTCACAAAGTCGTGTTTTGTAAGTATTCTGAAAATCGTGGCAAAGAACACAAGTGCTGAAGTCAAACTACCTGGGATCGCTACCTAGTTCCGCCACCTGCTAGTAAATAGGTGTCATAACCAGTATCTATGATGACTCCCATTGATCCCACCTTGAGGGATTCACATCCCTGTGGGGTTCCCTTGCACACTGTACCAGATTGAGCTGCTGACCAGTAGAATGTGGCAGAAATGATGATATGTCACTTCCAAGATTTGGTTAAAAACAATTGCTTGCTCTCTCTCTGGTAGATCACTCACTCCAGGGGAAACCAGATGTCATGGCTTGAGGACATGCCAGCTGAACTGTAGAGAGGCCCATGTGGTGAGGAACTCAGGTCTCCAATCCGAGAGATCATGAGGAACCTCATGACACAGCTTGAGACTCTAAGCCAGAACCACCTACCTAAATTGCCTTTGGATTCCTGACCCTCAGAAGCTGTTGAGAAAAATAAACAATTGTTTTATATTGCTACATTTTGGTGGTAACTTGTTATGCAATAACAGATAACCGTATGTTGACTTGAACATACTATTCAAGCTCTCAATTTCTCAGTGTCCTCATTTGTCAAATGGAGTACCAACTTTATGATGTAGTTGTAAGGATTAAAGAGATCATCCACAGAGAAGTGCAACAGAGTCGGGTCAGGAGTCAGCACCTCATAAATGTCATTGTTATTAATTTGCAAGGCTCCAACAGATCCACCCAAGATTGGATTGAATGCCATTAGTTGGAAATATTGTTTAAAACACCCCATCTCATGCTTGGGGCAGAAAAGAGCAAAACATTAAGATAGAAGCAAATAAATAGTTTTTAATTCAAATTTGAACCTGAGGAAATTATGACTGTGTAAGATTTTTGAGATTAGAAAGAAAAGGTATGCCCCCAGGGCAGGAAAAGAATTGCAAATATTAACATAAAATAAAGTCTGGGTTCAAATTCTGGTTCTGTCATTTATGAGCTAAGGGAAGTCCCTTATTTATTGAAGTCTAGTTGGCTCATTCTAAATGTGGTTTACACATACTTTATGAGATGAGACATGATGTAGAGTGACTGCCTCAGTGCTTGCCACAGGGTGGCTATAAAAATGTATACTGTGAACAGATAACTTTAAGACCTCTACAATCTCCTACAGCCTCCATTCCCATATGAGCCTTCTCAACTGAGATCTTCTCAAACAAGATATGTCTATGAAGTCCAGATATATGAAATAGTTGTGAACATCTGGGTGTAAATTTTGACACCATGTGTATCAGACAGAAGGTGAGGCTGTAGGAAAGAGAGACTCTGATCTGGGTCCATAGAATTCCTTTGTGATGAGCTGAAGGCATCATAGTGCTCCTTCCTAAGAAGACCATAGTGGCTTTCCCAAGACACGTGGGGCCATTTGCTTTAATCATTTGTAAGTTATCTCAGAACCCGAAAAACTTTGACTGAGACAGAAAAAGTTCTGAAATAAAAAACAGTGCATTTTGTTGTAGCTATCACTAAGACATTAAGGAATTAAGAAAGAAATAGATGACTTAAATCTTAAAAAAAAAGAGAGAGATCTGTATTTTTATATTGCTTTAGAAATCCCTTCTAAAACCTAAGTTTGTATTCTTTTAATACTTGATCATCTAAAATTCTTTATTTTCACTGTTTGTCAGATCCCTTCTTGATTAGCCCT
>NW_012149396.1:2908930-2910252 GCF_000956105.1 Propithecus coquereli | reverse complement strand
AGATATTTAGCAAGCACCAATTTTGTGCTAGGTAATAAGCTATACAATGTGTGAATATGAAGATGAATTAGATACATTACCTCCTTATCATGAAGTAATTCACAACCTGTTAGAGGAGGGAAGATTTGGACTTGAATGCCTAAGCACCTGAGGTAGTACTATGTGTAATAAATGCCATAAAACTAGTATAAAGAAATGTTATTCAAACAGAAAAAAGGGAGCCATTATTTCTGGACAGAGTAATCTAAAGAGAATTCATGAGAGCATCAATATATGCTCTGGTCTTTGAAAGTTACATAAAACTTTGTTAAGTTGAGCTATCCATTGAGTCATTCCAAAGGGAAAGAAACGTGCAAAGGGAAAAGCAAATGAAGGGCAATGCATATTTGTGGACTGGCAATTCATCTCACTTGGCATGAGTCTAGGGTCCATTTAAGGGTATAGCAATAAGAAACTAGATTCCAATATGATGTGCTGAGAAGTTTGCAGGGCTTTGTTTGTTTTGTTTTGTTTTGTTTTTTCTTGGCAGACAACGGAAGACATTGGAGAAATTTATGGAGTGAAATGCCACATTTAACTTGTTTTAGGAAGAAATCTGGCAAGCAGGATACCTAAGAGTCTGGAAGATGCTACAGACAAGAAGATTTGTTATGAACCTGTCTTGACAGTTCAGGTGTGAGGTCGCAAAGAAGAGACTATGACTGTTGAAAATGGGAGGGTAGCCAGGGATTGAAAAGATACTGTGAAAGAAAAATCAATGTGATATGGGAACTTACTGGATGAGAAAGATATGTATAGGGCAGAAAGGCCCCACAGATTCTGAAGTACAATGATTTTTGAGAAGCAAGCAATAAAAGATTGGCACAGATAGAACTTAGTTACAAGAGGAAAGCGGGTAGAGGGGAAAAAAAGAGGCTGCTAAGTGCATAGTATCTCTCTATGCAGTGAAAGGCATAAAAGAAAAAGGACAAGAGCTTCCCAGAGTATTACAGCTGGGAACATAATGATTAAGAGCACAGAACTCTGAAATCAGACCTTCTAGTCCAAATTCTAGGTCGACCATGTACTAGCTGTGTGACTTCTAGCTAGTTACTTTAACTCTCCAAGCCTTAGTTCTCTCATCAGTAAATGAGAGAACATTATAATGAGGGGCATAATAATAGTGTCTGCTCCATGGCTTGAACAGTTGGCGTTCATTGTAAAGTATAAGTTTTTTTACACTTATTCTAGGAAAATCGAGAGAAAATGTACCAGAGCATAGGGAGAACATGGCATGTCGTTAGGAGAAAGAAACAACTATTAATTCATTTATTTGACTAAAT
>NW_012149396.1:2907215-2908880 GCF_000956105.1 Propithecus coquereli | reverse complement strand
TGCAAGCAGAAAGCATTTCATTTCTTCATTGAAAGAATGAAATTGTGGTCCAATCTTGACTCACCAGGATTGTTGGACTGCGCGTCCATGGGGATCATAAGCTTGGCCCGGGTGGCTCGGCGTGCAGCCAGTGACCTCTCCAGGGTGGACATGGAGCTCCCTGCTTCCTCGGTGTCCTGACCTAAAAAGGGAAACATACTCTTGAGAAACACACCTTCTTCAGTGATGCTGCACTTCATATAATTTCCAGCAGGGCATTCAAATGCCTTTTTAATCTTGCAGATGTTTTAAATGATAATATCTACTTCCTTATTATCCAAATTATACAACCTCCTTGTACAAATATTAATAAAATTAAGTGTAACTTCATTACCCAGAATAAACTGCTATTTAAATTTTGATGCTTATAATTTTTGCATGTGTATGAATATGTGAAAGTGGAGGGTATATATTAATATATCTTTCAAAAACGGCTTTATGCCATATATACTAATATGTAACAGGCTTAAAAAATAACACAAAGTTCTTTTCTCTGTCAATTGATGTCAGTAATACAATTTTTAACAGCTACATAATCTTCCATTCTATTAATTTACTACAATTTATAAAACTAATACTTTGGGCCAAAGACATTAATTCTTATTCCAGAAAAAAAGTAGGAAATAAATTACATTCTTCAAAAATAACAATGGGCATATTTATGTAAGTTTATGATTCCATAAAATATCATACTAAAAAGTTGTTAAAAGGATAAAAATGATATATGTATATTTGAATGGTAACAATATATGTTAAGAAAAAGATAAAAGTTCTGAATAGTGTGGATCATATGTGCCCATTTGTGTAATATACATATAAAAGCATGCTGTGCACGGATACATTGTATATGCATATGTGTGTGTATATGTGTGTGTGTGTGTGTGTGTGTGTGTATATATATATACATATTATACCTGTGTAAGAAAGTTAGATGCACAATTTTTAACATTGCTTTTCTTTTGTGAAAGGGATTAGGAATTTGGGACGGAGAAGAGGCAAACATCTTTTTATTATTTGGGGTATCATTTTCATAACTTTTTGTACTTTTTTCTTGTTTTTTATCACATGAATTCACTCTGTTTTAAAATTAACATCATAGTTAATAAAGTTTAAAATTAAAAATAATGCTGGGAGAAGCTTTCACATGGGGGAGATAATGGTAGCTGCTTAAATCTGACTGTCTACACATCCTCCAAAAGCACAGAACCATGTAAGACAAATACAACCGTGCAAATCCTTTTGGATCCAGCATGACCAAAAAACAGAAAACAAGACAAATTCAAATTTACTGTAAGTACAAAAATAAATACTTTCCAGCAAAGCTATTACTAAAGCTACAGCTACAAACTCTTTGTGGAAAGCAGGTTGTCTGGAAAAACTGTACAGAAAAGAGAAGAGAGGAATAAAGATCTCAAGACTAATTAAAAATCATCCCTCCCCCAAAAAAGAAAGTACAGCCCAAATATAAAAATATTAAAGAAGTTTCCTAGGAGACCAGAGCATTTAAAGGTGTGTGGGTTTTAAAGTGGCGACGTCAGAAAAGCATCATTTTGGGGGCAAAACAAAAAGGAGATTCTTTTCTGTAGAAAATGTAGTATCCAAAATGTCAATAAAAGAGGAAAAAGA
>NW_012149396.1:2906587-2907165 GCF_000956105.1 Propithecus coquereli | reverse complement strand
CCCTTATAAATTTTGGAATTTATAATTTTATAAGTTTAATGGTTTAAACCCATGTACATGCATTATCTGATAATTTAAAAAATAACAAAAATCAATTGCTGACCATTTTGTGGGCTCCATTTATATAGAGTAAGACACTAGGAGTAGGGGAAGGTTTGTTATTTTAGACACAGAGAAACTCAGAGTTCCAGGTAACCATATGAGGCAGCCCAGTACTGTGAATAGAGCCAGCATAGGTTTTAGGTTCAGACTTTCAGAACCTCAGTTTCCATGTTTGTAAATTGCAGATGTTACCTTTAAAAAAATTTTTAAAAGAAGGCTATGAATAATATAAGGCATGCAAGCCATCCTTGTCTTTGGAAAAGCAGTGTACCATAGCATAGAGGTGAGGGTTGCCCAGGTATATCCTGGAGCAAGTTGCTTAAGCTGTCTGAGTCTTTCTGAGTCTCTGTTTCCCATGTATAAAACCAGGCTGATCTCACTACATCATAATATTGTGAAAATCAAAATGAAACAATAATTTTGAAGGTATTTATCAAGTGGATGATATTCAAAAGTCCTCAATACTTGTTAGGTTC
>NW_012149396.1:2902902-2904982 GCF_000956105.1 Propithecus coquereli | reverse complement strand
ATAATGAGGGGCATAATAATAGTGTCTGCTCCATGGCTTGAACAGTTGGCGTTCATTGTAAAGTATAAGTTTTTTTACACTTATTCTAGGAAAATCGAGAGAAAATGTACCAGAGCATAGGGAGAACATGGCATGTCGTTAGGAGAAAGAAACAACTATTAATTCATTTATTTGACTAAATTGTTTTGATTGAATGCCTACTACATGCCAGGCACTGTTCTGGGAATTGGGGGATACAAAGTGATCAAAATAGGCAAAATCCATGCTCTTATAGAGATTATATTAAAATATAGGAAGCAAATAATACTAAACACAAAAATAAACAGGTAGGATAGTGATATGCAGTAACAAAGAAAAACGAAGCAGAATAAAGAGGTAGAGTAACCGGAGATGTTATGTTGGGAAATGGTGAAGGTAGGCTTTTATGAAGATGGCAGTTGAATGAAGACCTGATTGAAATGAGGGATAAGTCATGTAAATATCTATGAAAAGAGATTTCAGGCAACGAGAACAGCAAGTGCAGAGTCCCTGAGTTGAGATGTGCTTATTATCCAAGGAACAGAGAAGAGGGTTACATGACTGTAATGGATTACAGAAAGGAGTAGAAGAAGAAGTGAGGGTTGAGCCCAAAGGCAGGATCACATGGGGCCTTGTAGGACATGGTACGTTTATTAGATTTTGTTCTACATGTGATGGAAAATCATAGTGGAGTAACATGATCTAATTCATATATTAAGAGACTGCTGTGTAGGGGTAAGAGCTAAAGAAAAGAGACTAGTTACAAGCTCATAGCTGTAGTCTAGTCATTGGTAAGAGACGGTGGTGGCTTGGATAAGGGCAAAACAGTGAAGATGGAAGACAGTGGTCAAATTTGGGGCATGTTTTGAAAGCAGGAATTATAGGATTCCATAAAAGATTGAATTTGGGGTGTGAGGAAATCAAAATAAAGGAGCATGAAACTAGAGTTTCTAACCAGAGTAAACAAACGAACAGTGGTACCATTTATTGAAATACGAAAAATAGCAAAATGATAAGGTTTACAGGTGGGGGAGGAAATTACGGAAAGGCAAGGTTTCTGGTTTGAATGTAGCTGATGTGTCTGTTAGCCATTTGGAGAAGCTGGATTGATAGTTGGAATAGAAATTGATGTGGATTCTGGGAAGAGATTAGGCTGGAGAATCAGCTGAGAGTCATCAGCATTAGGCAGCACTAAGGCCTTCAGTACCGGATGATGTTAGCTAAGATGCTAGCGTGGACGGAAGAGAGAAGAAACCTGAAGACTGAGCTCTGGGGCACTCTCTGACTCTTAGAGACCAGGAATAAGAGGAGAAATAAGTGAAGGATACTGAGGAAGAGCAGCCAGTGGGGTAGGAAGAAAACCTGGGGGATTTGGGATACTACAAGCCAAGAGAAGGAAATGTTTCAGGACAAAGGTAAGAGTCTATGCCAAATCTTGCTGAGAGTCTGAGATTTGATCATTTGATTTGATAATGTGGAGATTATTGGTAACCTTGGCAACCGTGGTTTCAGTGGAGAGGGACTGTAAATATCTTTTAAAAACAATAATAAAGATTAGCAATAGGAGAAGGTGAGTATAGACAGCTTTTTACATTTTTCAGTGAAAAGGAGAAATGGGGCTTTAGTTGGGCAGGGAAGTGGTATCAAGTGAGTATCTTTTAAAACAGGAGTTATGACAGAATGCTAATTGTTTGTGTGCTTATTGCAGTGATGAGTAGGGAAGTAAAACTGCTGGTGCAGGAAAGGAAAGGGGTAGTTACAGAAGAAGAGCCCCTAAGTGGGTGAGAAGGGATGGCAACAAGATCCTCAGATAGGAACACACACAGATCAACCAGATTTGATGGAAGAACAGGATCCCATTTCCTGAATGCTTCTCATTTCTTGGTGATATAAGAAAAAATATTATTAGCTAGAGCAGGGAAATAAGAGAGGCATTGGAGTTTGAAAAGTAAGACTAAATATAAAACATTCATCTTATAAAGTGAAACAATGAAGCACTAGAGAAATGCAGTGCCATTTCCAAAGAGATGAAAGCATACCTTGGACGTGTGGTCCTAAATAC
>NW_012149396.1:2896063-2896647 GCF_000956105.1 Propithecus coquereli | reverse complement strand
GGTAAAACAATTAGAACGACAACAGATTTCTCATCAGAAAACAAGGAGGCCAGAAGTAAAGTGATGCATTTTTTTAAGTACTGGAAAAGAACTGTCAACCCAGAGTTGGATTAACAATATCCAGCCAAAATATACTTCAAGAATGAAGGTGACTCCCCAATGAAGGTAAACAAAAAGAATTTGTCTCTAGTAGATCAACCCTCAAAAAATAGCCAACGGAATTTCTCTATAAACAGGAAATAATAAAAGAAATCTTGCATAATTAAAAAGGAAGAATAAACAACAGAAAGAGTAAAAGTATCAGTTAAATACATAGCCCTTCCTCCATTTTAGTTTAAAAAATTATGCTTGACAGTGAAAGCAAAAATCGGAACACTATCTTATGTGGTTCTTAAAAAAAATAATAATAATTCTAGATTCAACTAGAATAACAGTTTTCTAATAAGCCATTTGATACTACCAAGTGTCTGCATGTATGTTTTTGATTTTGCAATTGCTTTTTTATTCTAAGAATGGACTATACTTGGTATTTATGAGTTCATTGGGAACTTGAACAAAATTGTTTCTTCTATTACTCTTTTTGA
>NW_012149396.1:2893687-2896013 GCF_000956105.1 Propithecus coquereli | reverse complement strand
GCCTTCAGTACCGGATGATGTTAGCTAAGATGCTAGCGTAGACGGAAGAGAGAAGAAACCTGAAGACTGAGCTCTGGGGCACTCTCTGACTCTTAGAGACCAGGAATAAGAGGAGAAATAAGTGAAGGATACTGAGGAAGAGCAGCCAGTGGGGTAGGAAGAAAACCTGGGGCATTTGGGATACTACAAGCCAAGAGAAGGAAATGTTTCAGGACAAAGGTAAGAGTCTATGCCAAATCTTGCTGAGAGTCTGAGATTTGATCATTTGATTTGATAATGTGGAGATTATTGGTAACCTTGGCAACCATGGTTTCAGTGGAGAGGGACTATAAATATCTTTTAAAAACAATAATAAAGATTAGCAATAGGAAAAGGTGAGTATAGAGAGCTTTTTACATTTTTCAGTGAAAAGGAGAAATGGGGCTTTAGTTGGGCAGGGAAGTGGTATCAAGTGAGTATCTTTTAAAACAGGAGTTATGACAGAATGCTAACTGTTTGTGTGCTTATTGCAGTGATGAGTAGGGAAGTAAAACTGCTGGTGCAGGAAAGGAAAGGGGTAGTTACAGAAGAAGAGCCCCTAAGTGGGTGAGAAGGGATGACAACAAGATCCTCAGACAGGAACACAGATCAACCAGATTTGATGGAAGAACAGGATCCCATTTCCTGAATGCTTCTCATTTCTTGGTGATATAAGAAGAAATATTATTAGCTAGAGCAGGGAAATAAGAGAGGCATTGGAGTTTGAAAAGTAAGACTAAATATAAAACATTCATCTTATAAAGTGAAACAATGAAGCACTAGAGAAATGCAGTGCCATTTCCAAAGAGATGAAAGCACACCTTGGACGTGTGGTCCTAAATACCCAGTAAGCAGGTTATATGTTTTTCTCCAGATGCACTCGCTATTAGGAATTGGTGGAGCTGCTGATTTAACCAGGGTTGAGATTTTTTTCAGGTGAGTAAGATGGGGAAGGAGGGCAAGGGAGATGAGACTGAAAATAATAAATGACTATGGGTCCTAAGTTGAGTTTGGAGGGAAATGAGGACATGAGGAGGATGAGGGATGGCAGGAAGGTGGCAGAGTTAATGGATTGGAGGTCCTAGTGGGATTGAAGAATTGTTGGCAAGGGGGCAGTAAAATAAGTGGGCAGGAAACTAATAAGGTGATAGAAAGAGGGATGATAAAAAGTGACATTTTGTATTGGTTTGATATGACATGGAATTATGAAAGGGGGTGGGAAAGAACCAATATCATTGCAGGTAACATAAAGGAACTAACAGGCCAGGGTATCGGATGGATTATCTTCATGAATACTGTAATTACCAAGATTGATCATGGAGATAATTGGAAAGGAAGTGATCCCCAGACACTAATATCTTCAGTGAATGTGGGAGGATGACAGAAAACTTCAATAAGGAGGGGCTAGTTAAGTGGATATCTGACAACACCTGCTTCAAGGGAGCTAGGTTATTTAAGAGTGAAAATCAGACCTACCAAAAAGTAGAAAGAAAAAGTTATAAGACGATCATTAGAATAAGATTAATAATACTAACAGAAATTTTGGCTCTTTTTACATAAATTCACATTTTTTACAATTTCTTAAATATGTAGCCATTTGTTTGTATACAAAAAATAGAACAACAACAGAGGGAGAACTCTGACTTCTAATTATAAATGATATGGTTTTAGTCATTCTTCATTATTTCCATTTTCCCAGAAAGTTCAAGGAAAACTCTAATTATTTTTGATAACGTGATATTTTATAGAAAAGATGCAAGCAGAAAGCATTTCATTTCTTCATTGAAAGAATGAAATTGTGGTCCAATCTTGACTCACCGGGATTGTTGGACTGCGCGTCCATGGGGATCATAAGCTTGGCCCGGGTGGCTCGGCGTGCAGCCAGTGACCTCTCCAGGGTGGACATGGAGCTCCCTGCTTCCTCGGTGTCCTGACCTAAAAAGGGAAACATACTCTTGAGAAACACACCTTCTTCAGTGATGCTGCACTTCATATAATTTCCAGCAGGGCATTCAAATGCCTTTTTAATCTTGCAGATGTTTTAAATGATAATATCTACTTCCTTATTATCCAAATTATACAACCTCCTTGTACAAATATTAATAAAATTAAGTGTAACTTCATTACCCAGAATAAACTGCTATTTAAATTTTGATGCTTATAATTTTTGCATGTGTATGAATATGTGAAAGTGGAGGGTATATATTAATATATCTTTCAAAAACGGCTTTATGCCATATATACTAATATGTAACAGGCTTAAAAAATAACACAAAGTTCTTTTCTCTGTCAATTGATGTCAGTAATA
>NW_012149396.1:2881216-2882902 GCF_000956105.1 Propithecus coquereli | reverse complement strand
AGAAGTCTCAAAACTCAACATGAAAACAAATAACCCCAATTAAAAAAATGAGTTTTATCATCTTAATTCCTGAATATTTTAGTAGGATACTCTATTTGGATGGTTAGAGAATAAAGTAGGTTTTGTTTAAGCATCTTGGATATTAGAAGTAGGAAAGAATGTGTAAAAGCAATAAGAAAATTTCACTTGATGAAATTTATATTGTTGTTAACTCAGCTATTGCTCAATTCAATTTTCTTTCCCATAGTTAAAGTATAAATATTGCAAATTAATTTCTAGTTTTATCCAAAGAGCTAATTTCATGGGCAGAAAATAGGATAAGCACTTATATAAAAGTATTACAAAAATTAATTGAAATTGGATCAACAAAGCTTGAATTTTGGAGTCAGATGGATTTTTATCCTGGCTGGCTGATACTAGCTCTGAAATCTGGGCATGTTACTTAACCTTTCTTAACTTCAGTTGCTTCATTTATTATATGAAGAGAATGACAGCACAGCACCTACCTCAAAGTATTTTGTGAGGATTAAGATAATGTATACAAGTGCCAATCACAGAACTTAACATAGAGTAATCTCTCCTTACAAAGTTATTGTCTACGCAGAAACCCCATTGTTAAAGATAATGCTTCTTGGTAATGCTATTCATTAATGTTAAGTTTTGTTCTTTTAACCAGGAGAACACAAAGAACACAATTAACACAATGTAATGTAAAGTATAACTTGAGGGATTTTGAGGGCTACGTTCCCTGTTCTTACAAAATTGGCAACTAGCTCCTCAAATTCAGGACAAATTGGCACAACTACCCTCTCATTTTAAAGAAAACAGCCATCATTTGGGATTGAACCTTCCCCCAGGACTTGTTAAGAGACATCAAAACTAGTATGGCTGCCCCCAAATGTCATCTCGTTATATAAAAGATGAAGGGAAAAGGCAAGAAGGAGGTGTCCTAGAAGTCATTTAGCAAAACCTTCTGATGGCAAAGAGGTAATTCTTTTCCCATAAGCTGTTCTCCTCTTCCTGAGTCCAGTCAAGAACAAAGTTGCAAGAGGAACCACCTGTGAAATATAGAGGTTCCTGCAAAGGAGGTCTGTTTTTCATTCCTTCCCCAGGTGGAAGCCCGTTCAGGCAGCAGGCTTGCTGGTCTACCCTGTGTCCATCTAAGCAGAGGGAAATGTAGTTGAAGAGAGCAGGGCTGAGAGAGGGCCGGTGGTAGAGCCCACGCTCTCTTACCATTGGGCCTGGTAAGGATATAGGGGATTCCTTAAGGCCAAGTGGACATGTGGAAAGTTGGTCAGGTTTGAGTCCTCTTGCTGGAATTTTCCCAAGTGTGGTGGCCCACCAGAGACCCCATGAGGTAACAGGGTGAGCTATGCCTGGTGGGATGGTGTTAAGCCCTGACTTGGTGTCTCACATCATGGAACTGGGCAATGGGGGAATCCCACAAGGTCCCATTAAGAATCATACTTGTGTTTCATAAGAGACCCAGAATGTGGATACCACACAGTAGCCAGACCATGTGTCCTGAAAAGCAGTGAAGAACTTGAAACAGTCCTTTCTGCCCTCCCTCCGCCCCTCCCCTCTTCACCCCATTCATCTTCCCCCACAGTCCCAGGAAGAGTGGAGAGGTAGGGACAGATGCAAAGGTGCTTTCGAAACAGACTGCGCCCCCATCCTTCTGCCCAA
>NW_012149396.1:2868597-2870321 GCF_000956105.1 Propithecus coquereli | reverse complement strand
GTCAGCCTAGCTCACAGCAACCTCAAAATCTTGGGCTCAAGCGATCCTTCTGCCTCAGCCTCCCGAGTAGCTGGGACTACAGGCATGCGCCACCACGCCCGGCTAATTTTTTCTCTATTTTTAGTTGTCCAGATCATTTCTTTCTATTTTTTGGTAGAGACGGGGGTCTCACTCTTGCTCAGGCTGGTCTTGAATTCCTGACCTTGAGCGATCCACCCACCTCGGCCTCCCAGAGTGCTAGGATTACAGGCGTGAGCCACCGAGCCCGGCCCTATCCCACGTATTCTTGAATAAAGACAAAGCAAAGAATCCTCCAAGGCTCTCTGCTTTCTCCTTCTCATACCATGACATAGCTTTCCCAGCATAATCAAGTGCTAGTGTTCTATTTTTTGTTTTGTTTATTTGTTTGTTTATTTAGCTTCTGCCCAGAATGCCTTCACAGTCCTATTTACTTACAAACTACTTATTCCTTGAGGTTCCCTCTCTCCTTCAGGGAGCCTTCCTGACCATTTAAGTGAATGCAATTTTAGAATATCTGAATTGTTTTCTTCATCTCTCTCTATACCGCACACCCTGGCAAGGACTACCCTCTTATTGAGCTGTCCAGTTGCTCCCTTTGTGATAATCCAATTCCTCCGGTGATACTGGAGCAAACTCTGTTTCCTTCACTTCTCTAACATCATCCATTGTTTTACAATATTTATTCATTTATTTATCCAGTTAATATTTATGGAACATTGGCTATGTGTCAAGAAATGTGCTAAGTACTACAAAATGAAGATGAGTAAGGCATTGGCAGCTTAATCAATGAATAAAAAATGGTGTGGCTCCTGGGAGTTTCTGCATTGTTGGAGTAAGGAGCATGCATGGGAGCATGGTAGGTGTAAGGCTGAAAAAGTAGAAGGGACCAAATTATGGAAGGCTTTGCCTCCAACAGAAACATTTTTAATAATATCAAGAAGTCGGTGAGGCATTGTAGAAAGATTTTTAGCTCATGAGTTAATATTAATCATATTTGTTCCTTTTTATGGTGTGGATCACATACTAAGCATGCAATGATTATTTGAATTGAATAATAAGAATTTTCCATTATTGACATGGAAGTATTTTTGAAAGCTTCTTCTCTGGTTCTTTATTGGTCCACCTGTTCCTTATTTTATACATAACCTATTACTCCAAGGGGAATTTCTTTCTTTTCCACTTTTAATCAGTTGGGGATGGGAATGGGTAAAAACCAACATTGGTTGAGTGTCCATTTTATGCAACTTACGTTAAAATTCTAAAATACTACTATCATCTTATAGATTCTTTTGCCACATTGTAATAAATTAGTTCCCACTATATGCTTAGGTATACTCTGCTACAGTTAATCACAGGAGGCAAACAAACAAACAGCTCTGTACTTTTCCAGTGACCAAAAGACATGCTCAGGATCTGATGGAGATTGAAGCAGGAACATCCTGCCCCACCAGGGGTTTAGGAAAGGCTTTAGGAAGTAAGGAAGCCTGCAGTGAGTGTGAAGAATTGATTACAAATTAACTAGGAAAAGTTATATTGGGAAGTATAAATATTTCCCCTCTTTCTCCAACCAAATAGTTCTCCAAGGTTTCGAACCTTTTTATTCTCTACCTTCATTATTTTTATTCTACTAACTGCTATTCAAAACAAACAAACAAACAAACAAAAAACCAATATTAGAAAATTAGGACAAATTCACAAATTAA
>NW_012149396.1:2863959-2867687 GCF_000956105.1 Propithecus coquereli | reverse complement strand
TATTTTTAGTAGAGACGGGGTCTCGCTCTTGCTCAGGCTGGTTTCGAACTCCTGAGCTCAAACAATCCACCCACCTCGGCCTTCCAGAGTGCTAGAATTACAGGCGTGAGCCACCGCACCCGGCCAACAACGGTTGATTTTGATGGTAATCAAAGTAACCCAATATTTGATTTTTTTTATACTTCAAGTGTTCCTTATCTGATTTTTTAACATAAAGAACTAATAGCAGATTTAGAATCATCTTTCAATTATCTATAGAAATAGGGAACTAAAAAATATATTGGCTTCAAATTGTATTGCCTTGAAAAAAATTTTTGCTTAAGATTTAACAAAAAGCAATCAATTCATTTAGGTTTCACATTTTAATATTTCCCAACTGTATTACTTTTAAACTCTTAGCAGTTTCAAGAATAATTAAAATTATAAAAGGCAGGTAATAGGATAACAGAGAAGGACATTTAGCTGGTTAATCAATCGAATATACATTGGATTATTTTAACTATTGATAAATGACTCATATCAACATTCAAGTTGGTGAGAAAGATACCACTGCAGAACAAGGAGTGGAAAACTCTCTTGTGGGGCTCAGAGTGGTGTGTTCCCTGATGCCAGGGAGCAGATAATTACCTGAATGAGAGGTGCTTTTGCTCCCCAGTTGGGTTTCTGACTGGCTGTGGCTGACTGGTGTGAGATCTTGGCAACTTTGAATGGGAGAGTCCCTTCCTGTGGGGTCAGTGCCTGATGGCTTCTCAATATTTTTCATCTCCATTTCTTCATGATGGATCCAAAGATCAGGGGGTCGGAGGTCCTTCTGGCTGCCTTTCCTTTTGCCAATGCTGTGGGTGGCCCGTTTCCTATGGAACAAAGTTAGAAGGCAAAAGTGAGAGCCTCTATTCAGGGGCACTTCTTTCTCTTTCCTCCATCAATTCAAGTTAGAAGCAGGAAAGGAAACAAAAGGACTCCCAGGAGGAGCCCTGTGAAACCCAGGAATTGGCAGACTCCTCTTGGCTGCCTTTCCTCTTCTTCCCTGGAGCCTCCCCGCATTATAGAAGACGTGGTGCTGAATCCCAAGGGCCTCGGCTGCCTGCCAGAGAGCTCCTCACTCCAGCTTCGCTGGCTGCAGATTCGTGCGCAAGGTGACAATGGGTTGGATGGAGCCATATGCCAATCTTTGGAGCTAGGCATAAGGTACCTGACTGCAACATCTGTTTAGGAGATAAATGAAGGAGTTGCGTCAAAAGGTCAAATGGAAATAAAAAGGGCAGAATTTGTGCCAACAGCTAAGATCAGGGCTTAGAAGAAAGTCTATACCTCAGCTGTATAATTTAATGTGCAATTGGGAAGCTTGCTATTCGAAAACAAAAGGCCGCTAGAGGACATTCTTCGGAGAATAAAACACTTTTGCCTTGGAGTCACTAAGTATCTAGATTCAAACACAGTGAGACCCATCCTTTGAGAAGAGAAAAACACAGTTTGAAAATGTGCTTCACATGTCTTTCATTTGCCTCAATAAGGATTAAGCAACCATAGATTTGTGTTTCTTTTTGTTGATAATCTCTTCTTGGGGCTAGTGAGATTCAAAGGCTCCCTGCATGCATGCTAAGTAGCATGATGCTTCACGCTAGCCATTCTCTACAGCAACGGGTGAGTAGACTATGGTTTGCAAGCCAAATCTGCCTATAGCCTGGTTTTGTAAATAAAGTTTTATTAAAACATGGCCACGCTCATTCATTTTTGCTCTGCCCCATGGCAGAAATGAATAGTTATGACAGAGAACATATGGCTTGAAAATCCTAAACAATGTATTTATTATTTGGCCCTTTTCAGAAATAGTTTTTGACCCCTGTTCTACAGCTTTTATAATTTTTAAAAATCTCTACTTATAACTTCTATGTCTTTTAAAATAATGTCTCCTGTAAGACAAAATGCAAATAGCTAAAATCTAGCTTTGACAGAAGTCCAGAGAAGCACTTCCTTCCCATTTCCCTGATTTGCAATGAATACTTTATTATGATAGCTGCATTCCATGGTTGCTAAATGGTTTAAACAAGCTGCTCTCAGTGAAAATACTTTGTAACCTATGCAAAGCCATTGGGAGCTTTGATTTCCCCATTGCTGAATAAGCAGCTTTGTAAATATTAGGCAATTAATAACTGTTTGGTGGTGTGATTTGTTGAATTTTCCATAACATTTCTTTTTTGACTTTCTTGAAGCATGCTGATGAGGACAGGAGAGAAAGAACCACAGACTTAATATCTATTTTGTAGCTCTATAGAGAAAAAATACAACTACCTGCATTTTGCTGATTTCCTAGTAGCAGCTCCACACTGCTGTGGAACATTTCTAGACAATGGTCTGAAATGACTCCTAGATCTCTTTCCTGTGTCTAAGATAACTCACTGTTAACGGTCCATTCCTCAAGTTCATTTCTATACACTTCATGTGCCCACAGCAAACTCATCTGCAACTCACACATTGCTCTTTATATAATCTATCCTTGGTAACTTCATGGAAGAATGTAATATCAGTCTCAAACTGGGAGGCTTCACCATGTTAACTTTCTCTCTACCAGTTCAAAATGCTAAATGACTTAACCCCAGCATCTATGTGACTTCCCACAGTACCAATTCCCAAATCCAGGACAGCACGGCCAGATGCCTCATGATAACTCAATATGTAAAAAATCCGTGTATTAGCCAAACAATTTTTGAAACCCGTAATAAATCATGAATTCTGGTTTCCCCTTGATTATATCCATTCTTTTCATTCATCTGCCAGTCCCTATGACTCCAGTACCATGCATCCCCAGCCGTCCTCTATTTCAAAAATAGTTTCAAACTTGGGCTAAGGCAGAACTTTTTGTGTGTTGTGATTCAAAACCTCCATCTGGGAAGAAATTATCATTCCTGATAAAATGCATAGGCATTTTTCTTATGGGTTTTAATATATTGAGGCCACTTCCTAGAAGCTACTCATCCACCCAGCTGACTATCATTTAAGAATCTCAAGATCTCTAAATAGACTTATTTTTTCTTTTTGCATATATTCTATTAATGACTTTCTAATCACTTTTGTGTCATGTAATGTCTCTTATCAAAAGAGAAATCTTTGGCTTTGGAGAGGCCAACCCCAATATCCTCACCTCAACCACAGCAGGTTTGTAATAAAACTGACATATGCTCCTAACTAAATTGTCTGAAATTTGTCTTAAAACCTGCAGGAACAGCTGTCACCCTGACCTTTTGCCCATCTGTTGGTTGCTGACATGACTACTGCTCATTGCAGCCCACGGTTCCTCTGTTTCACCACTGGCATCTCCACAATTTGTATGCAGATGCTCTTAGTGCGGTGGTTGTAAAAGTGTGGTCTGTGGACCAGAGGCATCAGCAGCACCTGCGAACTGGTTAGAAATGCACATTCTCAGGCCCCTTCAGAGCTACTGAATCAGAAACCTGGGGAAGTGGGGCACGATCTGTATTTTAACAGCCCTCCAGGTGACTCTGATGCACCTAAAGTTTGAGAAGCACTGTCTTAGTGAATTGTTTTTTTTTTCTTTTATTTTAAAGCCAGTTTTTCTATTAGATATAGAATATTTCACATGTTTATCTCCTCCCCAAATACCCAATACATCTTTTGCCACAGGTACCAATAATCTTTCTGCTTCCAAAATAGCTTTAGAGCAGAAAAGTGTCTTCCTATCCCATGTATTCTTTTTTTTTTTTTTTTTT
>NW_012149396.1:2859101-2861636 GCF_000956105.1 Propithecus coquereli | reverse complement strand
GAAAATTATTTTTTATTTCATATTAATTTAAAGCTAGATGCTACCATGTGAATCTATAATTTAGTGGTATTCCATGGAGGAATTTCTGTGTTTTCAAGGTAGAGGGGATAATAGAAAGTACTTAGTCCCATTTCCTCATTATATTTGAAGAAACTGCCTACCAGGAATTAAGGGTCTTCCCTTAGGTGACATAATTAGTTTAATAAAAGAAGTAGTAGAACCAGGATTAGACCTTGGGTTCTGACTTTTGTTAGCTAGTTTACATTGTAAAAATGAAATCTTACCCACTAGACTGTGAATCAGATAGACTACTTCATTATTAAATACACACACCCACACATACATTTTAAAACACTATAAACCAATGGATAAAATGCATAGACACTAACTTCAATAAGGTATTACTGATAGTCCATAAAAATGTTTCAATCCACTTGGATATAATTCGAATTCCCCAACAAAATGCAAAGAAAAATTTACATTCTCCTGTACTCCCAGCCAGAGATATTAAAGAAGCCCATGAATGTGTTTCCTACTTCACCTTATTAATTACATTAAACTCCCATTTTTCTGAGAGTCCTGTAAAGGATTTTATTTCTGTTTCAGATTGGAATTGATTTTGCTTTCACCTGCATTACTCAATTTGTTCTAAAGGGCTCAATGGTGGTGATGTCAGGGGCTTGGGATCTTCAAGACAAACAAAATTAAAACTCAGAAATAACTTGAAGGAGAAAATTTTCTTTTTCTCTTTCTCTCTGCTAATATATGTAAACAAAGAGACCAAAATAAATATCAGTGAGTCTGTTATATAAAACAAAGTGGGAAAAACCAAGTAAGTATTAAAAGACTCTGAGGGTGGGGTGAGGAAAAACCAAAATGAGCAGCTGTAAATTTACTTTCTTTTGGGTTTTCAGTCATTCATGGAATCATTTATTCTTTAATTCATTTCCTAATTTAAAAACAAGTCATACCCAGGGTACTACTCTTTCCAAATGAAAGCTTTAAACTTTTACCAAATTGTTTAGGGTAGAGGATTTAAGATGATTTGAGAGTTTCTCAACATGGTGTCAAATCCCAATTTTAGGCCTTGAGAAAACTGGTGTTTTCTCTGTGGAGAAATAAAATATATCCAGGAATCCGGCTCATCACATCAATATAACCCTCAAACACTCTTCTCACAGTAATGACAATGGAAAAAATCATGAAAATCAAAAAACTAACCCACGATAGCTGGCTTAGTTAAATTAAGTTAATTTAGTGAATGCACCAATGTTTTAAAAACAATTATAAAGTAGGCCAAGTGGGATTTTGGTGCCTCCTTTCTCCTCTGTTTATGTGAATCCTCAGCTCTGCTTCAGAGACCTGCTCTCTTGATGTTCTATCATTCCATGTTTACACAGCCCCTTTCCTGGGAATGCTGCACCACGTGATATCTTCGTTATTTTTCACCCAAAGCCTTGTTTAAGTGCCCAGTCCTCTGGAATCTCTGTGGGTGATTACGACGTCCCACAATGCTTACGCATGAGGCTGGCCCAGTTAAGCTCATTCTATCAGGATTCTCACTGGAAACCTGAAACCAGTACACCAACTCTTATCAGCTTCCAAATAGTCCAGCTTCAAAAATGCAGGTGAATATAAAATTTGCCCTCCTATAGAAACAAATTAAACACAAAGACTGTGTCTATACCCCCATGTCACTTTCTTCAGTACGGACCTCTTCTCCTACACTGTTTCTAAACATCTCACTTTAGAGTGCTGGAAAATACTCTAGAGATCAACCACTAGAGTTGTAGGATTTTTTAAAATAGAAAGTCTAAGATATTAGCAAAAGAAGTGGGAAAATTATTTGCTATAGAATCTTTGTCCAGCCATTTGTATAGTATATAGTTGTCAAACCAGCCACCTATGGGCCCATGCCTCAGGCTTTCAGAGCTAGCATCATGCCTGAGGCCAAAAAAACAAAAACAAAAACTTCTAAGAAGAGCCTATGGTAGTCAACCCAGTGAGAGAGTGTAGCTGAAAGAGACACATCAGGCTGGATTTGAAAAGGGCTAGAGAGTCAAAGAGGCAGAGAATGGCCAGGAGATTATTGCTAACTCCCAGAACTG
The DNA here is from genome assembly GCF_000956105.1 of Propithecus coquereli. Lineage (NCBI taxonomy): Eukaryota > Metazoa > Chordata > Mammalia > Primates > Indriidae > Propithecus > Propithecus coquereli. The sequence continues at coordinate 2,859,528 of NW_012149396.1, read as the reverse complement.
GCTGACACAAGGCTAATATGCTGGTTATGGGATGTTGCTGTTAGGAGATAAGCTGGATTAAAACCATCTTTTCATTCTAAACTTTGTACTTTGATCTAATGTTCTCTGTATGTGCTAGGATCTAGAGCTGCATCATATGAAAATATTTAAACTGTTAATCTCTGACAATTAACCTCAGACAGCAAATTTGAACCATTTTGAATCTCTGGACTTTTTCTTTGTAACAGAGCGGTCGCCCCTTCTGCCATAGATATGGAAGTGTAAAATTGAGAGTGGGGAATATGTAATAGGGAATGGCCTGAAATGCCAAAAATATTTTCTGTCTCTTTAAAACATCCTCCCACTCCTTTTTGAGAACTAAAACCTACATCCCTGTCTCAGGCCAGTGGTTTGGGGCAGGAGTGGGGCAACTTTTCATGTTGGAAGG
>NW_012149396.1:2855674-2856704 GCF_000956105.1 Propithecus coquereli | reverse complement strand
ATTAATATAATAGCCCAGCACTTGTCTCGAAATTAAAATATCTTTTGACAAGTTACCTAAGAATCATTGCTTTTTTTAAAAAAAGATAGTCATGAAAACATAAATTATTGCTGATTCATTATTATTGGAAAAAACAAGCACTTCTGATATAACTTGAATTTCAGAGAAAGGAACTCACCAAAGATTTTTAAATAGCACTTTCTGTTAAAAAAAATTATGATTATAAATGAAAGAAATAAGATTTCCTTGAAGTAATTTTTACATTTACCATAAAATAATGAAGCCAGCAGTGAAAGGTCAAAATTTTCTGTGTCATAGTTTTACTAATTATTTAAAAAGTTATTTTACAGTAGTATCTTAATATGCCCTTTCCGTGTTTAATAAGTTAATTGATTGGAATAAATTAACCTTTTATGTGAGAACTTACAAGACAGATAGTTGGGCATCTTATACATTTTTATTAGCATGACTTAACAGTTCACCATTTCTGACAAACTTAATTTGAGTCATATATAGCAGTACACCTTGTGAACATTTTCAAAAACGTGGTAAGCTAAAATTATTTAAATTTCTACCCTTACTTCTTTCTTTCCACCCAGAAATACATCATGTTTCAAGCCAAAAAATAATGACTCTGGATTCTACTCAGCACGAATGAGATTAGATTGATGTCATTTGTCTGGGAGAGTTAGGGTTTATGAGGACTCCCATTATAAATATTTGATTCCAGCCCTTATCACTTCCTCATAAAAGTTCTCATCAGTTTAAAATTTGGTATTCGAGGTCTTTCATTAATTTCTCAATTTTGAATCAAAGAATATCTGACATTAAACAGGCAATTAAGAAAGTCTAGTATAATGGTGTCTTTGGATGCAGTCAATTTTTGTTATTTTCAGGAGTTGTGTTTTATAAAGTTGTCATAAACACTGAATTAGTAAAGACTGAACTATCGCTTCTAGAGGAAATACACGATTAGGTTCCTATGAGCCTCGGATCACAATATTTTTATTAACCCATCAATATATACTTT
>NW_012149396.1:2853700-2855624 GCF_000956105.1 Propithecus coquereli | reverse complement strand
TTTATGCTAAAGGAGATGGCTCAGCCCAGACCTGCTAAAGGGAGGTCCTGGGTGGAGGTCACAAGATTGTCTTCAGCAGAGATGGGATGATCAGAATCACCAGCTGTAGTTGAACAGTAATTGCCTGAAGCTGAGAACCCATCCTTTAAAAACTCTGTATTTCTGTTTATTATTAGGACAATGGCATTTCAGATAGGAGTCTCCATTCTCCTCCTTTGCCAGCAAAGTAATAAACTTCTCTTTCCTTCTCCTCAAACTGCTTGTTCTTATTTTTCTGATGCATCCTCAAGGACAAGTGTCTAAGCTTTCTGTAACATCTTCTTTAACTGCTGCCTCCAAACTAAACACCCATAGGATTGTAACTACATTGAGTTTGGTATCCCATATTTAGGCCTCTATTCAACAAGTATTGATTAACTGCCTACAGGCCTCCTTTTCAAAGGTGATAAATAAGTTTATAGAGGGACACACTTCTCCAACCTTTTGTATGTGATTGCAGAGAGGGTCATAAGCAAAGGTGTGGTAGAGACCATTCTCCAAGTGTTACTTAAGGAACAGCTGCCCTCACTTGAAACTGAGAAGTAGTCTGGAAAAGTAAAAGCAAACAGAAATGCAAGTGGGTCCAAATGGCTTTGTTTGTTATTAAATCTCCAAGTTTAGCTTTCACTTACTTAATTATAGGACTGAAATAGACAAAATATAGTTTTGCCAGGGTCAGGAGACAAGGAAATGTGGTGAGTTATGAAAGAACACAGAAAGAGAGCTGTCCAAAACATAATCCCAAAAGATGGTGACTTCTTTCCTCTTGGGAGCCAGCTGTTACCTACTTTCTCTGCTGGGCTGAAGAACGTCGGGTGCAAATCACAGCCACAATCACCACTGCCAGCACTGTGATGATACCAACGGTGACTACAATGATCACGAGCAGGTTGCTGTTCTTCTGAGGGGTGACACTGCCATGTGGGGGATGCATCTGTCCAATGGGTGGCTCTGGGAAAACACAGGCAAATGGAGTTTGGGTTTAGGAAGCTGTACCAGTGGGTGTTTGTCAAGCTTGCTCAGGGTTATAAAGAGTTCCTATTGTTCTGGGCATGTCTGAAGCTGAGTGAGGGGGGGAAAGTAATGAAAAAATGAAAGGAAAGACCTAAACTATCTACACGAGATAAATGAAAATCTATGTTTGCACAAAGAACTTGTGCAGGAACATTCATAGCACCATTAGTCAGAATAGCCAAATATAGAAACAACCTATATGTCTATGTACTCACTAATGAATAAAGTGTGATATATCCATATAATAGAGTATGATACAGCCATAAAAAGAAATGCAGTACTCACATGCTATAATGTGGATGAACCATGGAAACATTACACTAAGTGAAAGAAGCCAGATACAAAGGGAAGCATATTATATGGTTTCACTTAAATGAAATATCCAGAATAGGAAAATACATGGAGACAGAAAGTAGATTAGTGTTTGCCAGGCAATGGGGAGGAGGCCGAATGGGGAAGGACTGTTAATGGATACAGGGTTTCCCTCTGGGTGATGAAAATGTTCTGGAATTAGATATTGGTGATGGTGGCACAACCTTATAAATATACTAAAACCACTGAATTGTATACTTTCAAAAGATGAATTTCTGGCATATGAGCTATATCTTAACTTGAAAAATTAAGCTATTGTATTGAGTGGAAAGGAAGAAGTAGAAGAAAGTTGCAATTTGTACTATTAATATAAGAATTCCAAAGTGACAAGAGCTAGAGAGGCTGTGGTTTATGAGGAACGAAAGACAAACTATTTGATACAAATCATTTACAATTTACTTCCATTCCTTGTAAGATGCTGTCAATAAAGCCCATTTAAGTTTTCAACATGTCAAAGATGAACGAATCCAACTTAAAAGCAGCCAGTGGGTTCAAACAA
>NW_012149396.1:2850987-2851920 GCF_000956105.1 Propithecus coquereli | reverse complement strand
AGAGTACAAATGCTTTGGTTACATGGATTGCATTTGTACTGCTTGAGTGAAAGTTGTAAGTGTGCCAATCACACAGATATTGTACATTGTACTCATTTGGTATGATTTCACTTATCCCTTCCTCCACCCTCCCACTTACATGATTTCCATTGAGTATTACTTCCATCTGTGCACAAGTGCTGATTGGTTAGTTCCAATTTAAAAGTGAGTACCTGTGGTGTTTGTTTTTCCATTCTTGTGAGAGTTCACTTAGGAGAATGGTCTCCAGTTCCATCCAGATTGTTGTAAAAGATATTAATTCATTTTTTATAGCTGAGTAGTACTGCATGGTATACACATACCATATTTTATTAATCTGCTCATGAACTGATGGGCTCTTGGGTTGATTCCATATCTTTGTGATTGCAAATTGTGCTGCAATAAATATCTTAGTGTAAGTGTCTCTCTGATAAAATGACTTCTTTTCCTTTGGGTAAATACCCAGTAGAGGAATTGCTGGATCGAATGGTAGGTCTACTTTTAGTTCTTTGAGGAATCTCCATACTATTTTCCACAGAGGTTGCATTCTATGCAGTCCCACCAACAATACATAAATGTCCTTTTCTCTCCGCATCCATACCTGTGTCTATTGTCTTGGGACATTTTGATAAAAGCCATTCTCACTAGGGTTAGGTAACGTACCATTGTGGTTTTGATTTGCATTTCTCTGATGATTAGTGATGTTGAACATTTTTTCATGTTTATTGGCCATTAGTCTATCTTCCTTTGAAAAGTTCCTGTTCATGTCTTTTGTACATATTTTAATGGGGCTGTTTGATTTTTTTCTTGCTGATTTGTTTGAGTTTCTGGTTATTAACCCTTTATCAGATATAGAGCATGCAAATATTTTTCTCATTCTGTCAGTTGTTTATTTGCTCTGTTGATTGTTTCCTT
>NW_012149396.1:2846713-2848832 GCF_000956105.1 Propithecus coquereli | reverse complement strand
CATTTTACCCATAGAACTTCTTTCAAAATTGAAGTCAGTCCTCTGCTTTCATCAACTAAGTTTATGTAATATTCTAAATCCTTTTTTTGTCATTTCAGTAATGTTCACAGAATCTTCACCAGGAGTAGATTCCATCTCAAGAAACCATTTTCTTTGTTCATCCTCATGAAATAACTTTTCATCCATTCAAGTTTGATCATGAGTTTGCAGCAATTTGTTCACATTTTCAGGCTTCACTTCCCATTCTAGTTCTCTTACTATTTCTCTCACATCTGCACTTATTTCCTCCACTAAAGTCTTGAACCCCTCAAAGTCATTCATGAGAGTTGGAATCAACTTCTTCCAAACTTCTGTTAATGTTGATATGTTGACCTCCTTCCATGAATCACAAATGTTCTTAATGGCATCTAGAATGTTGAATTCTTTCCAGAAGGTTTTCAATTTACTTGCACAGTTCCATGATAGGAATTACAATCTATGGCAGCTATAGCTTTACAAAATGTATTTCTTAAATAATAAGACTTGAAAGTTGAAATTATTCCTTAATCCATGGGCTTCAGAATGGATGTTGTGTTATCAGGCATAAAAACAGCACTAATCTACTTATATGTATCCATCAGAAGTCTTGGGTGACTAGGTTATTGTTAATGAGCAGTAATATATGGAAAGGAATGTGTTTTTTTTTTTTTTTTTTTCTGAGCAGTAGGTCTCAACAGTGGGCTTAAAATCTTTAGTAGACTTTGCTGGAAACAGATGTGCTATTATCCAGGCTTTGTGGTTCCATTTATAGAGTGCAGGCAGAGTAGATTTAGCATAATTCTTATAGACTCTAGGATCTTTGGAATGGTAAATGAGCATTGGCTTCAACTTAAACAGCTGCATTAGGTACTAATGAGAAAGTCGGCCTGTCCTTTGAAGCCTTAAAGCCAGACATTGACTTCTCCTTTCTAGCTATGACAGTCCTAGATGACATTTTCTTTCAAAATCACCTTGTTTCATCTACATTGAAAATTAGTTGTTTATTATAGCCACCTTCCTCACCTATCTTAGCTAGATCTGGATAACTTGCTGCAGCTTCTACATTGGCACTTGCTGCTTCACCTTGCATATTTATGTTAGGGAGATGGCTTCTTTCTTTAAATCTCATAAACCAGCCTCTACTAATTTCAAACTTTTCTTCTGCATTTTCTTCACCTCTCTTATCTTTCATAGAATTGAAGAGAGTTAGGGCCTTGTTCTGGATTAGGTTTTGGCTTAAGGCAATGTATTGGTTGGTTTGATCTATCCAGACTGCTGAAACTTCCTCTGTAGCAGCAATGAGGTTGTTTCACTTTCTTTTTATTTGTGTGCCAACTGAACTAGCACTTTTAATTTCCTTTAAGACCTTCTCCTTTGCATTTACAATGTGACTAACTGGTTGGTGCAAGAAGCCTAATTTTCAGCCTGTTTTGGCTTTTGGCATGCCCTCCTCACTAGCCTTAAATCTGGCTTTTGATTTAAAGTGACCCTTTCTTTCACTTGAATATTTAGAGGCTATCGTGGGGTTCTTAACTAGCACAATTTCAAGATTGTGTCTCAAGGCATAGGGAGGCCCGAGGAAAAGGAGAGAGATGAGGGAATGGCCAGCAAGTGAAGCAGTCAGACACATACAACATTTATCAATTAAGATCACTGTCATATAACTGCAGTTTCTGGCACAACAAAACAATTACAATAGTAACATTAAAGATCACTGATCACCACAGCAGATATTATAATAATTAAAAAGTTTGAAATATTGTAAGAATTACCAAAATGTGACAAAGAGACAGGAAGTGAGCACGTGCTGTTGGAAAAATGGTACCAGCAGACTTGGGCAATAAAGCATTGCCACAAACCTCCAATTTGTAAAAAACTCAATAGATTGAAGCATAATAAAACCAGGTTTGCCTGTATACAATTACAATGATAATCGGTGCCAAAAGAGCAAGTGGAAAGGTTCATATAGACAGATACAATATGAAGATGTATGGTTGTTGGCAGGGGCTTATGAAAGGCTACATTATAGAAGTAACATTTAGGCTGAATCATGGGGTATTGTTAGCAGTTAGTTCCTGTTTCTTTACAAGGGAATGGAGAG
>NW_012149396.1:2845608-2846663 GCF_000956105.1 Propithecus coquereli | reverse complement strand
GATATAGATCCTGTTTAAATTGGAAATAGAACTCCTGAACAGACCAATTAGAGCAATGAAATTGAAGCAGCAATAAAAAATCTTCCAACAAAAAAAATCCCAGACCAGATGGCTTTACAGCCAAATTTTATCAGGCCTACAAAGGAGAAGTGGTGCCCATACTGCAGAAACTATTTCATAACATTAAGAAGGAAGAAATCCTCTGCAAGTCATTCTATGAAACCAGAGTCACCTTGATACCAAAGCCAGGAAAGGACACAACAATAAAAGAAAATTGTAGACCAATATCCCTTATGAATGTAGATGCAAAAATTGTCAATAAAATCCTAGCAAACTGAATTCAGCAGCATATCAAAAAAATAATCCACCATGACCAAGTGGGCTTCATCCCAGGGATGCAAGGATTGTTCAACATATGCAAATCCATAAATATGATTCACCATGTAAACAGAAGCAAAAACAAAGTTCATAGGATCATCTCAATAGAGGCAGAAAAAGCATTCAACAAAATGATTACCCTTTTATGATAAAAACTCTTAATAAAATAGGCACAGATGGAACATACCTCCAAATTATAAAAGCCATATATGACAAACCCACAGCCAACATCATACTGAATGGAGAGAAACTGAGAACATTCCCACTTAGAACTGGAACTAGACAAAGTTGCTCATTGCCACCACTTTTATTCAACATAGTGCTGGAAATTCTAGCCATAGCAATCAGGCAAGAGATGGATATCAAGGGTATCCAAATGGGGAAAGAAGAGGTTAAACTATTGCTCTTTGTTGACAATATGATCTTATATCTAGAAAACCCAAAAGATTCTGCCAAGAGACTCCTGGAATTGATAAACAAATTCAGCAAAGTATCAGGCTACAAAATCAATGTACACAAATCAGTAGCATTCCTACACACCAACAACAGTCAAGCTGATATTAAATCAAACATTCGATACCTTTCAAAATACCTACAAAGAAAATAAAATACCTAGGAATGTATTTAACCAAGGAAGTAAAGGATCTCTACATAGAGAATTATAAATCACTGAGAAA
>NW_012149396.1:2831888-2832821 GCF_000956105.1 Propithecus coquereli | reverse complement strand
TATTTCAGCTTATAACTGGGCTTTAAGTATTCTTTTTGTTATATGCCAAAGAAGGTACATGGGAATGAGATACTAGATTAGAAGTTGGGGGTATAACACAACCCACACTGTCTGAATATTTCCTACAAATGCACCATGAAAGGAAGAAGTCGCCCTCAGTATTATGTTATTGGAAACACTATCTTCCATTAAGTGTTTAAAGTTGTGAAAGTAGTATTTAACAGTATAGAGCCAAGAATTAACCAGAAATAATTATACTATCATCCAAAATATAATTAATGGTGCTTCACTACAGGCGATCCTTTTTTCTGTTGACATATTTGTGGAACTGTAAGTATTTGATTAGATTTCGAGTTCTAGCCTACTTACAGGAAAACATTGGAGAGCTGAATTTATACGCGAACACATACCAGAATATAGCTAATTCTCCAATTCATTTGCTTAAAATCACTATTTCTGAAAGCAGTTATAATCCGTGGATGACATAAAGGAATCCAACTGGGACAGTCAGCCACAACAACATGAGTTGTTTTCTCATATTTATAGATTTCAGTTTTCTTCATCTTTATGACTTTCAAGTCCTGATCTCATGACATTCTTTTGCATAACAAACACTCCTCTTACTAAACCTTTTGCAAGATTTCATCGTTTTATTTGCAAAAGAGCTTTGAAGAAACAACTTCGAATCCTGTTCACTAACTGTACATTTATGATTTTAAAAATTCTTTTGATATCAAGTTAGAGCTGAATTCAGGATGTCAAACTTCCAACAGGCAATAAAAGAAACTAATCCAATTACATTATGTCTTCAGCATAAAATGGCACATTTAAAATCTGCTGGGCCAATGACTGTGAGTGTATAAAGGAGGGGGAGTGAAGATGGAGGCTCCCGTGTGTAGGGGAGGCAGGGGACGTGGTGGTGAGAGAAGCAAC
>NW_012149396.1:2829167-2831838 GCF_000956105.1 Propithecus coquereli | reverse complement strand
CCAATGAGAAAAGCAGGATTATGTCAAAGTAATTTTCATAGTTGCTGTCATTCATACAAATATAAGCTACAAAACACATTTTCAGAAGTTGAAGATTTTTCTGTGTTAAGAATGTGGACTATAATCTGAAATTGAATGCATCATAAAAGAAAAATATTACCACATCACCACATATTAGCCTTGATTCTACCTGCCATCAGAAAATAATTTAGGAAGCTTCTTCAGTTTCTACAATTTAATTAAGGACTTCCAACTACAGAAGTAAACATGAACTATAGCTTTGTTTTTCTTTATTTGAATTCTAAGAGTGCATTTTTAAAAGAGTGGCATGCTGTAAGACAAAGTAAATGATTAGTGAGGTCTAAATTTATTTGCAGCTGGCTTGAGTATCCTGACAATAAGCCATTATTCTATTACAATGCTTTGAAGAATAAATCTAGCAAGTGTAGGGAGAGTGAGGAAACCTCCATAATTCTGTCACTTTAAGGGGAGATGTATGAAATTTCATTGTATGCAAGGTTTACAAACTCAAGCTTTAAAATGTTCTTGCTGATGCAGCCTATTTTATAAGGGTGGGGTGGGACTGGAGTTTTATCACTCAGGGGTCTCACTTGCACATCTAAGTGGAAAATACACCCCTTCTTAAACGTTAAGACATTAGCAAAATTTTTACTAGGAAGCTGGGGTTTTCATATGCCTCTGCTGATTTGCTTGTAATAGCCCAGGCTAAGTCAAATTACAGTCTGGGGAGCTCCCCAGACTGCCTGTTGTGTATGTCAGGGGCTACCATTAGCTGCAACAAGTGTCTAAAACTCAAATACCTACAGGGGGCAGTAATTTTATTTAAATGAAGGGACAGAGACAATAGGAAGTTGTGAGCAACCTGGAGAGAGCGTGCTGGGAATAAGCACAAAGAGTTTCGGTCAAAAAGCATTCAGGAAGCCAGCTATGGTCTGAACGATGGTGTCCCCCCAAAATTCAAGTGTTGAAACACAATCTCTGTTATGGTGATATTGAGATGTGGTGCCTTTGAGAAGTAATTAAGTTATAAGGGTGCAGCCCTCCTGAGTGCCCTTATAAAAGAGGCCTGAAGGAGCTTGCCCCTTCCACTGTGGGAGGACACAGCTAGAAGGTGCAGCAGGAATGGACTAAGAAGTTTAAATGTAAGAAATTGTACTTGTTTCTGGTTGGATAAAAGGCACTAATAGCAGAGGAAGGTATGCAGGTAATTAGCAAAGAAGAGTCAACAAGTGAAAATATGTTCTTGAGTCTATCATTGGCCAGAGGATAGAGGACATAGAGGACACGAAACCTCTGACTCAAGCGTCTGGTGTACTCCACAGACAAACACACACACACACACACACAACCACACACACACACACACACACACACACACACACACGTATATCCATCCTCTTGGGAAAAATGCATGCATTAGATTATCATAGCCTACAATAGAAAATAATCACTTAACTCACCCCTTTATTCTAATTTGACACTCAGCAAACAACTTTTAGATCACAATTTTGGATTACCACCTGGATTTTTCAACAGGAGACCACCCAAATGGAAATTTATCTGTTCAATAATCCAATTTCTTATAAAACTTGCTAAAATGGTTAAATAAATGTTATTTCATAAAACATAATATTGTATAGCAGCAAAGATAAATGAATGAGAGCTATCTGTAGACATATGAATAAATCCTGAAAACAAAGTTAAAAATGAAAGCACATTGCAGCAGGATACATATGGTATGGTACCATTTTTATAAATTTATAAAAACGTAAAATAATGCTGTTTAGTGATACATACAAATACGTAGGAAACATCAGGTTGGGGAAGTGCTGACATCACAGTGAAGGATGGGCAATGGAAAAGAAGTATGTGATAACAATGAGACATACAAGAGATTTCAATAGTATGTTGAATATTTAATGTCTTAACCTTGGTGGTGGGAAACCAGATGCTAGAAGATTTTGAAAAATAAATGTTCTCTGCAGATGAAAAGTACCAGTGACTTTAATTTATGAAACTGAGTGGGTTTTAGCTTTATCAACCTTGGATATCACCTTTCCTTAAAAACATTAGATTTTTGCAAATGTTTTAAATACTTTATAACACATTAAAATCTTATTTTAAAATTTAAAATGTATTTAACGGCTCTGTATCATTATAAAATGCTCTATGTTGGGTTTCTCTTTTTTTAATGCATCTGTCAACCTTCATTGGCATCATCTCCTGGTGGAATGCACTACAGGTTTGTTAATAACTTCATCTATTATCCCACTAAATCCCTAAGTCCAGGGTTCTTGGCACTTATAGTCAATAAAATATTTGCCTTAGACACTCTCAAATTAACCATTTAATTAATATAACTAATTCAATAGAACCTAATTTATATACTTACCATTTAGGGTGCTTCTATCAATCAAATTAGTATCAACGGGCCAATAACCTCCATCTCCATGACGACCTGTTTATTAGGAAAGTATATCAGAGTGTCAGTGGATATACACCATGAAAGCACAAAGGAAACAATATGAACAGACAAAAATAATAAATATTTTAAAATACACAATAACTGAACAGATTATTTTGGCCACCTCCAGGAAAGCCTGACAATATTAATACCCTCATATCTGTGAAAAAATGTTATATTCCATGT
>NW_012149396.1:2827739-2829002 GCF_000956105.1 Propithecus coquereli | reverse complement strand
AAGTGGACAGCTTCACAAAACAGTTTGAAAGTAAATGAGCAAAGCATGGATTGGATACGGGAGAGGAAAGAAAGATGGAGTTTTCAGGCTTACGCAAGAGTCCTTATGTCTGAGATGAGGGAGCAGGTGAAAGAGAAGGCTCAGGAAGGGAAGAAGAAAAGTTCAGTCTTGAATATTTCAGGGTGGAGATCTCATGAAAAATGGTAACAAGGCAGCCAGAGCACTTGTATCTCTCTGCGTGGGAGATATAAATTTGGGAGTTGGCAAATGGATAGAATTTGTAGCCCAGGGAGAGATGAGATCACCAAAATCAAGAGGTTGTGAGTAAGCAGAGAAGCTCTCTCAAGGCTGAGCCCTCTACTGTTCAAATAGAAGGGAAAGCCCCGGCCAGAGGGAACTGAGGGCCAAACCAGTCTTCCAATGCTTATTTGACAATGGGACACTTACTTTTTTTTTCATCAGAGCTTCTCAGGGGACCCATGTATCCTGAAACAACCTTTAGGGAATGGTAATCCAGCTCAGTGGTTTTCACTTGGAAAGATTTTGCCCCTTAAGTGGAGATTTGGCAACATCTAGAGACACTTTGTGTTGTTACAACATGGGGGAGGGGAGATACTACTGGCATACAGTGGATATAAGGCCAGAGATGCTGTTAAACATCCTACAAGACACAGGACAGCACCCGCGGCAAGAAATTATCCAGCCCAAATATCAATGGTGCTGAGGTTAAGACGTGCTGCTCTAGTTTAACGCTTCCCATGTTATGAAAACTGAAATCCAAAGAGTTTCAATGACTTGATTAGTCACATGGCACCAAGCTCTGGCAAAGTCAGTTCTAGAACCTAGGGTTTGACATAGAGATTCTTAAAATCTTTTGGGATAGATAACAGGTGAATGATGGGTGAGCACAGTGTCTTCTAATCACTGGACTACTCTAAGACCACAAATCTCTCTAGTTTTCTTTTCTTTTCATACAGGAAATGACTGCAAAATTTTATTTTCGAATCTTTCTTTTAGCATTAAGATGTCTGCTGAGTACAGCATTGAGTGTGATCTAATAGTTTAGCACTCTCAGAATGATTGTTTCCTAGAAATACAAATAGAAAGAGCTTTGTGTACACATTATTTAGAGTAGTTAAAATGTTATTGAATTCTAAAAATAATACAAGTTTTTCAAAAACAGAGGGTAAACCATGGGCTTTTCTCTGATGTACACTCCAATAGAGTATATGTCAAGTTTTTCTGAGCACTTACGATTCTGCA
>NW_012149396.1:2804887-2814678 GCF_000956105.1 Propithecus coquereli | reverse complement strand
AAAAAAAATAAAATAACTCAAAAAAAAAAAAAGAAAATTAATCTGTACAGGACATGGAGAAAACTAGATGTGGTAGTTCTGATCTTTCCTTTAATCCACATTCCCTGAATGGGTATAACAGAGGATCTTCCAGTATGGTTTCCACACAATCAATCCACACAAAAAATCCAATTAGGAAAAAACCATACGGCCCATAACGTAAATCAAATGGACATACTGATCATCTAACAAATATTTGATAATGCGCATCCTTCCGAGGATGCAGAGCACTGAGCTATCTTTTTGATCTTAGAATTGGTCCTCCGAAAACAATTCTGGTGATAATGATGGAAATTGCATTGATTTTGTGTCTTGTATACCAGTAGATAAAGAATATACAGTAATACCACCTGAATACAGTTTTACTGTCCCCCATACAGATCATATTGAGATATATTTAAAGCAGGTGATTTTTCAGAGGCTGAACATGTTTCTAAGAGATCAATTTATCATGCAGCTGATAGCACTGCTGACTTCAAACAAAGGCATCCAGACATCCAAAACCAGGAAGCAAAATCATAAAACTGACACCTAGGATATGTCAAATATTTATTAATCGAAAAGAACTAATGATCTCTCCTCACCCTTTCCTAAGGCTCAACGTATTGTTTTCAAGTAAACATGAAAGAAAGTGCATTGACTGAGAGAAAATAGAATGTTGAGTACAGCTAATATGCCTACCATATATTGAGCCCTGGTGCTCAATAAATCTTTGTAACTTTCCCTTCTTTAAAACTTTGGGTTATATTTGCCACCTGCAGAAAGTCTGAAAGCAATAATTTGCAGGATAGGGATGTATTTGGTAAATTACTCTGAACCAGACACAGTGCAAGAAAGCCAAATATGCCATTGTCCATTTTTTCCTTAACTGTAAGGGACAGGGGATTTTTGCAATTCCAATTTCTGCCTTTATGCCATGAAATACAAACAGAGTAGACTCTTGTTGAGAAGCAAATCCATTTTTTAAGAATTGTTAGAAATCAAACTAAAAACTGATATTATAATTTCATACACAAACATCATCAAGAGTGACTGTATAGTTATTATGAAAATCAGGATACTTTGAGAGTGAAAGACGATGCTATTATCAATTTTGCTTTGATCTAGGTATTAGGACATTTCTGGACAAAATGTAAACTATGGGCATCTTAGACATAACAATTTAAACAAATAAATCTCTTATCCTAATTCCTGCTCTTGGTTGATATCTCAGCTTGATTCTGGATCTTAACCTCCTGAGGTATATGTGTAGCCTCTTGCAAGCCTGGTAACAGACAGGTGAAGAAAAGTTGCCCAAGCAATCTTCTAAGGTAGGAAAAAAAATTTACTTGCGTTGTTTTTTTGCAAGCACCAAAGTAAAAGCAGCACTATGCTAGATCAACCGGTATTTGGATTCCTGAACATGATGATGGCATCAGTCAATAAGAAGCTTTAACACAAGTATCCTACTTCACTTATCAAAGTGTGTGTATATATATATATATATATATATACACACACACACACACATATATACATACATATTTTTTTTTAGAAGCACACTGGTTACTCCTATGTATCTAACCACTTCTCATTCTCACATTCTCAACGTCTCACAAGGGAGAACAGACAAAACTGAAAAGGTGAATTTTAGGGAATCAACAAGATCTTTTGATTACAGGAAAGTGGTTAACCTCTTTCTTAAAGATTTCAGGTAGGAAAATCTCCTAAGTTTTGGCCTATGTGATGCTAACTGTAATCGGTCTGTCTCCCTTTACCTGATTCCTGGTGGAAATTTGTCGATTGCTCCTAATCACCCATATTCTAATCTTCTACATATCTAAACCCAGTAAGTTTATTGGTTTTTATAATTATTATTCATTTAAGTTTAGAATGAAACTTATTAACAATTGAATTGTTAACAGAATAAAAAATTAAGATGGCTTAATTATATTAATGGTATGGTGGTTGATGGTGGTCTTTGAAGTCTTTTCTCTCATCAGTTCTCCTTGTATGCACTCTTGCCTCTAGTAAATCAAAAATAATGTCCATCATATGAGTCTAAGAAATCACTTTTATATGCAGCCATGTCTTTATTAAAATCTAAAAAAAAAATCTATTTCTCTAAATATGGGCACTTTCTTGGATGACTGGATGTTCTCAAGAGCTAGCTACAATATGGAGGATGAGGCAGCCTTTTGTGGCTTATAAAAGAGCATCTGTTCTCAAAGGCCACTGAATGATTCATGAAAGCCTCCCCCACCTGGGTAGTCCACAAAGGCAGGTGTGTGATACATTTGTGCCTGAGCAAAGTTGCCAAGCAGCACAGGAAGAAGAGGTAGAGGGGCACGAGGGCTCTCTCTTCTCCAAGTGACTGTATGTCTGGAAGTTGCAGCTGCAGTATAAAAATACTTGAACATGAGCATCCTGCTGGCTGTCCTGCTAGTACTGTGTAAGTAATGACATTGTTGGAGTACCATACTTCATCATTCGTGTATCTATCTGCCCATGCTCCATCCATCCACTCAACAGACTCAGTTCTGAGCATTAGAGATATAAAATGACTATTGCAGAAGCTCATAAATTAGTGAGAGGGAAAAAATGTGAATAATTATAACCACATGGTAATCTCCAAAAATTAAAAAGAATTAAGTAGGTGACACAATAAGAAAATAAAGTGATTACATATATCTAGAAAAATGATGGAATGTTTCTCAGAGGAGGTGGCATTTGAGGTGAGAATTAAAAAATGAATGGAAATTTATCAGATAGAGAAGGGTGAGGTGGTTAGGCTCAGAAAGACAGGCAGAGATAAAATAATAAAACTCCCTATTTGCTCTACCAAAGAGTCTAGAATTTATCTTGTAGGGGATGGAGATACACTCAGGGT
The DNA here is from genome assembly GCF_000956105.1 of Propithecus coquereli. Lineage (NCBI taxonomy): Eukaryota > Metazoa > Chordata > Mammalia > Primates > Indriidae > Propithecus > Propithecus coquereli. The sequence continues at coordinate 2,811,770 of NW_012149396.1, read as the reverse complement.
ATTTTAAGCAGAATAGTGACTCAATTAAATATGTATCTTAGAAAGATTATTTTGGATGACTGTGAAGACTAAACGTATGAGAAGAAACTGTTGCAATAAGTAGGGTGAGAATAATATCCATTACGAATCTATGAGGCAGATATTATTAGCCCCATTTTGTAGATGAGTAAACTGCAGCTCAGAAAGATTAACTAATATACTCAGGGGTGTACTTTAAGCAGCTGGGTCTGCCTGACTCTGATGATGGGGAATTTACCATTAGTGGGAGAATGAATAACTACAGGAAGGAATGGGGAGGAGGATGCACAGACATTAGAGCACTTCTAAGGGTTGATCCTGGTGTGTAAGCATGAGGTTTAGGCATGTGAGTGTGACTTGAGATGGTAGCTCCATTTTCAATAGGACTTGCAGAACAAAGCAGGCTTTGGAAGGGAAAAATATTTTTTTTTTTGTCCCTATAGGGCGTGTGGGGAAATGTGAGTGTCCCTTTTGAGAAAAGCGTGTTATAGTTTTGGCAAGAAGGTGTGGAGAACCCTTTTTGGATCTCTGTGACTCTGGTGTCCTTTTTCTTTTTCTCTCCGGGGGTCTTTTTTTGTTTCTGTGCCCCAGTGTCCCCTCTCCCCGCGGGGGCTGTTCTTCTCCCGCGCCCCCGATCTTGTGTGTTTTTGCGGGTCTGTGTATAGGGGCGTGTGTAGGTGTTTTTTTTGGCGTGTGGATATTGTGGGCTCTCGGTGTTTTGAAGTGTGGGAGCTTTTTAGCCCCCCCATTTTAGCGGAGAGAGATATAGAAAGCGTCTCTACCCCTGTGTCTCTCTATCGTAGTGTCCTACTGCTACTCTGCGCTGTGGTACCTTAATTGTCCCCTGAACCCAACCTGCTTTCCTCACTATTTGCCAAACTTCTTGGCTTCCTGATTTCCCCATCCTAGTATTTCTCTAAATAAAGGGTCAACTACTCTTTCCCCCTGAAATTATCTGTATTGATTCAAGTTCTATTCATATATGTAAAGTCTAGTTTTAGGTTTTAAGAAGTCTTTTCTACTACAATCCACAGTGATTTCCCATCTGAAGTCCTATAGCATACATAGGTAGACAGCAACACCTCATTCGGCATTGTGTATTTTTCATGTTTGGCTTGGAGTGTTACCATCCTCCTAACTGCATTGCAAACTTCTTGAAAATGAACCCATGGAACCATACATTTTCTAAAGCTTTGTACACTTAGTACAGAGCTGGGTACATAGTTATCAACAAGTTGTCAAAAGTGAATCCAGTTCTTTTCACACTGCTTATCCACAATTTCGAAAACCCATCAGTGCCCGTTAGTTTTGATTTTCTTCTTTCTGTACTCAGAATTACAAGCAGCTGGTGAAATTCAAGTCTATAAATTTTCTACTAATGGGAAATGACAAGAAGGGCAGAGGTCAAGAAGAGGGCACAGGAGGTCAAAATCATCTATAAATATGACCATTATTTCCTGAGTGACAGAGAACTTGTTGTTTTTCTTTTTTATAGTGGGTGATTATGGAATACACTTTTCTGTGTTGGAAACATACTCATATCTTTTTCATCTCTCCCAAGATCAGTAAATATACAGTATCCAAAGCCATGTTCAGCATTACTGTGGATTCTCCAACCTATAAATTTCATTTGATGGTAAAGTTTGTCTTTCCAGATTACTCTCTGTTTCCCAAAACATTTATGCCATGATTCAATTTAACACTTATCAGGCAACTATAATATGATCGGTTCTAAATTAGGGACCTAGGGATGAAAATGTAAATCTAACCAGTTCTCTGTCCTTGGGGAATTTAAAATCTGGTCAAGAAGCTGGGAATATAAATAGCAAACTGCAAGAAATGTACAACATAGTGAGAATAATTTGTGTGTCATGGACATATAGATGAATAAAAGATCAAAAAGGATCAAAGAAGGATTCTTCATAAAAGGAGAATTGGGAAGGGAGTCTTAAAAGATGAGACTTTACTCATTCCAGTTGAGAAAGTGAAAAAGTTTTAAGGCTGAAAAGAACGGTACCAGTTACAGCACGAAATTGTGGAAAATGTACTTTCTCCAGAGTGATTTGTGACTGTGGCATATATAGAGGAATCTATTGGCGAGGAGGATAGAAAAAAGAGATTGGAATCAGACAGCCAAGGTCTTGATGTCAAAGAAGTGACTTCATCCTGCAAGCAACAGGGACCCCATCTGTGTTTTGGAGAGAAAATTGAGGTGGCAGAGTCTAGGACTGTTCGAAGTGGGCAGGAAGCAAAGCTGGGAAGACCTTGTACTTGGCTAATGTCTACAGCAGGGAAATGACATCCAGCAATACAGTGGGTCTTACAAAAAGAACTTGTTTATGAAATTTTACTTGAGGGCCTATAAACAAAAATGTCTATATTATGGGTCTGAGAAGGTTAAAATTCTAGCATGATCCACATCAATTCCTATGAATACTGAGTATGTTTTCTTCTTTCAAAGTTACCTATTAAAACATAAAAAACTCCTGAGAAGTTGACTTGAGCAGCTACTTGATTGCTTGCTGGGAACAAGATCAGCACCTTAACACTCCATTAAAAGCACATTACTCATTTTCTGCCACTATTAGTGCACCACAGCCATAATTTCTAGAATTGGAAAATTTTGAACCTGAGAAAAGCACAGGTGAGAATAGCTTTTTTTCCAGTAGGTGTAGCAAGCAGTTAAATAATACAGTGAGTTGAAACTATACACAATAATGGGCTAAGAAGAGGTTTTAACTTTCAATTAAACAGCTCCCATCAGAAGGCGCTAAAGGTTTCAATTTTTCAAATTAGCAGTCTGGCTGCTGTAATCCAAACCCTGCGAAGTCTGGATTACATTAACTAAATGCCAAGCTTGACTAGACTGCCTCGAAAACCCTATTTCCCTGAAATTAGAAACAATTAACATTCTGTTTATTCATGAGATTAAAACCGCTGAGGTGGAAAATGGCAGGTGTAGTGTTAAGTACTTTGTCTGAATATCCTATAGAGGAAAGATAAAGTCTTTCAAAGTAGGCGAACTGATGGGGATGTCATTTAGGTTTAACTTTCTTGATAACAAAGTAGGAGCCAGACCTTATAGAGTGGGTAAGAGCAGAGATTCTCAAATTAAGTAGCCTGGGTAGGTATCTGGGTCTAACCACTGTCAACCTGAAATAAAGATGCTTATATACATATACAGAGACAAATCTCTAAGCAAAGGGTTTATTTGAGAAATGAATTGCAATTCAAGACACACAGACCAGAGCATCCCCAGGTGTGTCCAGAGAACAAAAGAAAAGGCTGGAGTTTTACAAGGGAACATGGGAAGGTTATGCAAGTTATTTTGAAAGTAAGGTCATTGGTGTTGGCAGTGTCATATATGAGATGGTAAGTTCCGATTGGTGAGTGTCAGCAGTTGCTGGGTAAGACCTGCAATCTTAGCATCACAGTCAGGTACTTGCAGTTTGGGGTTTGGGCTCACAAGACAGTTCCTGGAATAAATGTACGGGACCTGAGTGCTTTTCCTCATGGCCTCCCGACTCCATTTTAGTTGGGTATATTGTGAATGACTCCATTATGAATAATCAATTTTCACACCGCTTATATACTGTGAGTGTTTGGGCAAGTTTTAACCTCTCTGTGTCTCATTTTCTATACCCTGTAGGTCGTTATGAGAATTCAATATGATAGTACACGCATAGTGCATAGAACAGTAAGTAACATGTAGTCGGAAAACCATAAATGTGAAATGCTATACTATGCAAAGATGCTATGCCTGGGTTTTTTATTCTCGTACCAATCCTAAAGCTTGAGAATCTTACATCTTGAAAGCAAGCAAAAGATCATTTGGGCTAAATTCATCATTTTACCGGTGAGAATGCTAAAAGAAGTTAAGTCACCTGCCCAAAGTCACACAGGAGGTCATGGTGGCAGGATGGTGTCAGCATTGAAGGTGTTTGATTCCACTGCAGTGCTCTTAGAGCACACACTGAGTGACTGATGGGAAAAGCTAGAGCATTATCAGCCATTACCAAGATTCCAAGGAGAGTAATTCTCCCTCCCTCCTGGGAGGGCAGTTCGCAGCAGGCTTTCCTCATCCGGATGTATAACTGGCCTATAAATGGATGCCTCTTCTCTAGGCCTAGTGTTTCAGATCACCCCTCTGCCAGGCCATGGAGAATTAAAGACACTTGAGAGTGCTCAAAGCGAGCATTTACTTCATAATTCACCTCAGCAATGATACGGATCATTTCACAAGAATTCCTGCCCTCTTTAAGCTACTATATCATTGCCAGTGTACCTATTCTATTGCTGCAATGGGCAGGCATGGAAACACGTGAAATCATAAACATCCATGCTCATGTTAAGAATACCAATTCTCATACATACACATCTCAAAGTGGAGAATGATATCTGGGGGTTAAACAGAACACAAAGATGATAAAAATAAAAATAATCCCTTAAGATTAAAAATGTGGTCTAACAATCACTTTCAAGAAATATCTATAGTTTATAGGTATAGCTAATCTCCACTGCAACCCCCAAACCAAGGGATTTTTTAAAATGCTTCTTCGAGAAACTCTAAAAAGTTTAAGCTGATTTTAGAAGAACAGAAATCCAAAATTTTTACAAGTATAGCAACAATCTACAGTGGAAAGATTGCATACTGTAGAAGTAAGAAGGAAACATTTTGGGTTCTAACTCTGCCAACAACTATTTGTGTGACCTTGGGCAAAACATTAACCTTCTGCTTCTTTGTCTGGAAAAATGGGAAGATAATTAGTAAAGAAGTGAAAGAACAGCTTTCTTTTTGAAAGTGGATGCTATGGACTGAATTCTGTCCTTCCCAAAATTCATATATTTGAATCCCTAACCCCCAGTGTGACTGTACTTGGATATAGGGCCTTTATGGGAGTAATTGAGATTATATGAAGTCATAAGGGTAGGAACCTGACTGATAGTATTAGTGTCCTTTTAAGAGGAGACATCAGAATGTTTGCTCACTCCACCAGGAGAAGACATAGTGAGAAGGAAGCTGTCTGCAAACCAGGGAGAGAGCCCTCACTGGAAACTCACGTGCTAAACCTTGATTGGGGACTTACAGCCTCCAGAATTGTGAGAAAATAAATTTCTATCATTTAATCCACCCAGTATATGGTATTTTGTATTGACAGCCTGAGCTGACTAAGAGTGAATTAGCATGATCCCTGTTTTTCCTGAGATAAAGTGTCAGGATCATGTACTCAATGCTATGGTTTCCCATTAACAGGATGACCCCAGATTGAGAGTTATTTGCCTTGTTCTTTAGTATATTCACAAAGTTAGGGAAAGGAAGGTCCATATTAGAAAAATATTAATACATAAAACTTTAGCTATGGTAATTTTACAGACATATATTAAATGTGTTTGTGTGGCTGTGTATGTGTGTATGTATGTGTGTGTATATATATACATATATATGTGTTTGTGTGTGGGTGTATACATAACATATATGTGATAAATGCACTTGGTGCTTAAAAACAGGGATTTGAAACCAAGTTTTTGGGGTTTGAATTGTGGCCTTTCAACTTACTAGCTGTGTTCCTATAGGCAAATAACTTAAACTCTCTGAGCTTCAGCTTCTTCACAGCTAAAATGGAGCTAATAGTAGTATCTCTCTCACAGAATTGTTGTGAGGATTAAATGAGTGAATTATGCAAAGTTCTTAAATGTTGACTGGTGCTAAGAGCTGCATAGGGGTTCATTTTACCATTATATATGCCCACATAGACACAGATACAGACCAACTGAAAAAGTTTTAATCAAAATATGAAAAAGAAAAAAATGTGTAGTAGAGTTTTTTTCACTTCACATAGCCTGTGCAATTTTCCTGTCCTACCCGACACTAAAGAGTTAAAATCTGTGGTTAATTTCTAAAGTCTCAAAGTTTCTTTCAAATATATTGCCTGCTTGTACCTGGTAGAATCTAGAGAAATAATTAAGACATGGAACTAGACAGAAGGGGAGTGCACAAAAGGAGAATTATAGAGTAGATCAAGATTAGAGAATTAAAAAAATGCTAGATATAATCAATTTATAATTACATAAAAGGATTAAGAGTTCTATGTTGTCTATCATTTTCATATTACTAGTACTATTGATCAGAAGAAAATACTTTTTCTCAAATCAAAACTGATTCAAATATAACTGACTTTTTGTTTTCACACTTATGTTCTTCATGGCAGATCTTAGCTTACAAATAATTATAATAATAATTGTGACAAGAATCTAAAAAGACACTTATTTAGAACAATTAAAACTTTCCTCACATTCATATAAGTCAAATTCAACCTCCTGCTTCTCTGTTTAGGATTCATCTTTGCAAGATTAACTCTAGCCCACGGTGCGAAATTTTTTCTCAGAGGGAATTTTATCTCAGCAGAATTTCAACCCCTGTTATAAATGTAACAGTGGATCCTTTCTTCATGGGACAAGGGAAAATAGGTTTAACAATCTGCACAAAAAACATATTCTACTGATTTGCAATGTGCTGGAAGTGGGAACGTTAATAACAGCCTTTTGCTATTCTTTTCATCAATCTCAGAGGGATCTTTAATCTGGGTTATTTCTCCTGCACATGGCCATCAACTCGAAAGACTGATTTTTGTTTATAAAGAGCTTTTGGGGTCCAGGAAATTTTATATGCTTTCTCTGTAAGAATTTAATGATATTATTTATAACCACTAAATTCTACGTCATCAGTCCCTCTCAAGTTTACAAGTGATTTGAGATTAATGTAAAATTTAAAACCTATCAACTTTACCCACTATATGACAGTTGTGATCGAATGAGGCACCAAATATATGTGTAACATAATATGTGACAGAATCTCTCTAAGTAA
>NW_012149396.1:2801969-2803629 GCF_000956105.1 Propithecus coquereli | reverse complement strand
GCCTCCCAGAGAGCTAGGATTACAGGCGTGAGCCACCGCGCCCAGCCGACATATGATGTTTGTAAGTAAGTTCTGCTGACAGCCCATGTGCAAAGCAGGAGACAAAGTATATGAGTTGTAGACTCTGAATCAATAAATACTGACGACACTGACTACAACCCGTTACCAGAATTTTCAAACTCCTCCTTAAATGAATATAACATCCTGAAAAGAGAAAACTCATAAACTATTCTTTTTCTGCCCTCAACATTCTACTAACTGTCCTTTGAGCAAAGATAATAGAATCCTAATTTATCAGTCTATAAATCATGATAATAGAAAATTCATATCTGTCTATAAGTTGATGGATAATTCTTATTTAGCTCCACTTTTCCTTTGTGCAAAATCATCCTTGTTTCTCTATACAAATCAGCTCTTAGCAAAAGAATGGAAGAAGAAAATACTCTGACTCAGACCAGCATCTGATTCACGGTATGAAAGCTTTTTGGCTTCAAAGCAAACAATGATAATGCCCTAAAAAAGTTGATCCAACTTTGTTTTTATTTATTAAAGGAAGCTCATTGCAGAGGCAAATCACATATAATTTATGGTTTTTCTCTGTAGAGCTACATAACTTTAATCCATAGCTCATGAAAGGGTGCAAGAGCAGCTTGAAAATTATGCTGAGCTTAATTATACTTAATGTGAATTATTCACAAGTGCAGACAGAGACTAAAAATTTATTTCATACAAAGAAGCTTGACATTTTAATTGGTCCTTCAGAATAGAGACAAAACAATTTCCTCTCAAGAAATTTACATCTTCCCTATCAGAGCTACAGCCTCAGCCAAGCAGAACTTCATTAACAAGATTAATCATCACGCCACTGTCTGCTTCATCAGGTGTATAGCCCAGATGAAAAGAGGAATACAGAGTAATGACTGACATTTCCAACAGATAGGATTGATTCAAGGAGGACAAAGTAACAAATTGAGCCACTATACCTTGGTCATTAGCCATTTTGTCAGGGTGTTCCACTGTGGGGGAAAAAGAAATAATATTATTAGACTTTGACATTTCATAGCAGGAAAACTGACATATCAAACCAACAGTTTTGTTAGCAAGTTTCCATATCAAAGCTAACACTTTATTGAAATAAAATCTATAAGGACCCAAAGGTATATGTGATTATTTCTATTAATAAGTAACAGAGGAAAAAACTGAAAATAATGTTTTTCCCATATAAATGCATTCTAAAATCACTGTTTGTCACATCGTTCTAAACAGAAACTAAGAATGATCACCATCAAAGTTTAATTAAAACTAGAATTAACAGTTTAAAAAATGCATGTAATTATCAAGTAATTATCACCCATATATATTTTAAGTAAGTTCAGGAAGCTATTTTTTTGTATGTTGTTTTTTTCAACAAGAGAACATAGCCAATTCTTACATGAATAGGGTAAAATAGTGGGAAACAATAGATATGGTATAGTTTAATCTGTTTTTTTGAGGCAGGGTCTCACTATGATGCCCTGGCTGGTCTTGAACTCCTAGACTCAAGGGTACCTCCTATCTCAGTTTCCTGAGTAGCTGGGATTACAGAAGTACACCACCACCCACACCCAGCTACAGCATAATCTAAATGGTTTGATAAATCTTCAGGCTTTGTAAAGACATC
>NW_012149396.1:2797066-2798877 GCF_000956105.1 Propithecus coquereli | reverse complement strand
ATGTAAGGCATGAAACCCTAAGGATGCAAGAAGGAAATTTTGAAAAAACTCTTCTAGATATCAGCCTAGGCAAACAATTTATGAAGAAGACTCCAATGCCAAATGTTAGCAACAAGAAAAATAGATGGGACTTTATTAAATTAAAAAGCTTCTGCATAACTAAGGAAATAATCAACAGAACAAATAGACAACATACAGAATGGGAGAAAATATTCACAAGCTTTACATCTGATAAAGTGCTAACATTCAGAATCTACAAAGAACTCAAACAAATCAGCAAGGAAAAAACAAGTATCATCCAGGCCTGACCCTGTTAGCTTCTGAGATCAGATGAAATCAGGCGTGTTCAGGGTGGTATGGCTAGAGAAGGACCAAATGGATTCTCATAGTTACCTTTTATTAAAAACAAAAAGACTGCTTAAAAGTATTGTGATTTGTGCCTTGACTAACAATTTTTAATTGTTCCTACATTTGTCAAGAAAATCACATATTTTGTTATAAATTAATTTCAAAACGAAACCTTTTTTCTATTCTAGTCCAGAGCTTCCAGTACCATGTTCTTGGTTAGAGGAGAGGCTCATTTCAGAATGATGATTAAAGATGCCCAGAGAATCGACTGTACTCTATTGGGCTCTCACTCTGAAGATTCTGCTTTTTGTGTGTGTAGGAGCCAATTCTCTCCATCTACAAGAATCCTCTGTGGTCTGCTCCATTGGGAGTATCCTTCCTCACTGTTACTTGATAGGCCACCATGGAGAAGCATATTGTATCACAGGGAACTATCCATGGGATATGGCAGTGAAAGACATGTCTTCTGATGGTTTGACAGTGGATAAGCATCCTAATGGGAGCCAGGGAGGATTTGTGGAAAGGAGGTGGGTATTTGTAGAGTCCTATGTGGTCAGAGAATTAAGTCCAAGATTCTTTTAATTAACATTCCAAAGAAAGAATTAGATACATCACATATATGTATGTGCATAATTTATAGTAAAATAATCCCTTTCTAATTATAATTGTCCACAGTGATTGCTGACTGAATTTCTTGTACCTCTTTGGCTGGTTGCTAATACCAAAATAATAAAACTCTAATCTCTGGTAGAAAATGCTGCTGTCTTTGCAAAGACTAAATATGAAAGAAGGAAGCTCATGGACACCTGCTTAGAGCAAGATTTGCCATGAAACTCTTGTCCATTACCCAGTAGACTACCAGGAGTTTTTTCAGCTTCAGGACAACACCTAAGCTTTTCTCTCTGTCAAACAAAGTTACATTCTGATGAAGAGAGGGCTTCTGTTTTGAAGGCAGCTTTGGGAACTGAAAATCTTAAATCAGAGAGTGATAGAATGATTTTATGTCTTTGGTGTGGATTTGGTTCATCGTGGCTTTCTATGTTTTATGATAGGTAATGTATTTGTCTTAGAACATATGTCATTGTCAATGACATGCAAGATGCATGGATTTACAAAATTATTGATAAAGGTGGGCAATATCAATATTTCTGAGTAATTTAAAATCATCAGAAACTTATTTTAACATGTGAGTAAAATTCGTTTTAAAATATGACTATTGTCAAGCATGACATACTTAGGGAAGACAATATTATACATCAAATCAGGGTATTAGAAATAACTCTTGTGGACTATTAGGTCATAGAATAAATTTCTGAGCTTGTTCTTAGTTCTGCAAATAATTTTCTAGATGAGTTTAGGGCACTTAGAGTAAACAGTACCCAAAGAAATATTGAGCTCATTAAATAATCTACAGGATAGCTATCAATGTGCATCTGTAAATCCTGTGATAACTCATCACTGTG
>NW_012149396.1:2795009-2797016 GCF_000956105.1 Propithecus coquereli | reverse complement strand
ATAAACAGAATTTATATCTATTACATCATAGGACATATTTCTAAACTAGAAATCAATTATAATTTCTTTCATTTTAAAATAATATGTAGTCATATTCTCTGAGAAGATATCTTAATAAGTAGTAGACTTTGAATTCTGAATCACATATTGGAAAATAGTGTATATATACAAGGATGCTTATTGTGTTACAATTCTACAAGCTATCTTTTTTAAAAAAAGTTATCAAGATATGACTTACAAGTAAAAAGTTGCACATATTTAATGTATACAATTCAATGAATTTGGGCATAAGGATATACCCAAATTCCTTGATGGTGAAAAGCATCACCACCATCAAGAGTATAGACATATCTATAACTTCTCAAGTTTACTTCCCACTCCTTTAGTTTTTGTGATAATAACACAATATAAGATCTTTCTTGTTGAGAAATCTACAGTTAGCCTGATTGGTTTTTCTTTGTAAGGTACTTGATGTTTTCTCCTCACAGCTCAAAGGAGTTCCTCCTTCATGTTGACTTTGGTCAGTCTGATGATTTGGTGTCTTGGTGATTGCCTCTTTGCAATGAATCTCCCAGGTGTTCAATGAGCTTCTTGTACCTCGATGTCTAAATCTCTAGTAAGACCAGGGAAGCTTTCCTCAATTATTCCCTTAAAAAGGTTTTCTAGCCCTTGTGTGTTTTCTTCTTCATCCTCAGGGATGTCTATAATTCTTATATTTGGCCATTTTACATAATCACATATTTCTTATAGGCTTTGTTCATTCCTCTTAATTCTCTATATTTGTCTGACTGACTTGATTTGAAAGAGTTGTCTTCAAGCTCTGAGAGTCTTTCTTCTGCCTGGTCTAATTAATTCTTACAACTCCCCACTGTGTTTTATATTTCCTTAAATGAATTTTTCATTTCCAGAAGTTCTATTTGGTTTGTTTTTAATATGTTAATCTCTTTAGTGAATTTTTCATTCATTTTCTGAATAGTTTTTCTAATTTCTTTGAGTTGGTTTTCCATGTTCTCTCAGATTTCAATGAGCTTCCTTATAATCCACATTTGGAAGTCTTTATCTGTCATCCCAATATTTTCATTTTAGTTGGTATCCATTGCTAGAGAGCTGGTGTTCCTTCATGGGGGTGTCCTTTCCCTCTGATTTTTCATACTTCTGGAGTTCTTTCACTGATTCCTTTTCACCTGAGGGAGTTGTAACTTCTTATTTTGGGATTTTCTTTTGTTTAGAGGGGCTCCTCCCATAACACACACATTTGTAAAGGAGTATCTGTAGCATATGTTGGATAAGAACCTTTTGCTTTGCCTGTGAGTGCTTTGATGGTGATCTAGGTTCTGGTTGGATGCTTTGGCTATAGATATCCTTAGTGTGGTGGCTTTCTCATTTGCAAGTTGGTTGTACGCTGTAGCAGTGGTGAGCTATGTGTGTGGGCAGATTCCCTGTCTTTGATGAAGGAGGGTGGATGTCTTTGAAATGATTTCCCTTTCCTCAGTCCTGTGTTCTTCTTAATAGTGTAATTGTATTGGCATGCCCAGTTTCATCTCTGAGATAGCAGAAATCAATAAATGTGATTCACCTCATAAACAGAAGCAAAAACAAAGATCATATGACCATGTCAACATATGAAGAAAAAGGCATTTGACACAATTCAGCATCCTTTCATGATAAAAACCCTCAGCAAATTAGGCATAGAAGGAACATATGTCAAACTTATAAGTCATATATGACAAACCCACAGCCAACATCCCACCTGAATAAGGAAAAGTTGAAAGCATTCCCACTAAGAATTGGAATAAGAGAAGGGTGCCCACTGTCACCGCTTCTATTAAACATAGTGCTGTAAGTCCTAGCCAGAGTGATTGGGCACGAGAAGCATATTAAGGGTATCTAAATCAGAAAAGAGGAGGTCAAACTATCACTTTTCACTGACAATATGATCTTGTATTTAGAAAACCCCAAAGATTCCACCAGGAGTCTCTTGAAGTCGATAAATATATTCAGCAAAGT
>NW_012149396.1:2789947-2791139 GCF_000956105.1 Propithecus coquereli | reverse complement strand
TCCTGAAAGAAAATATTTAAAGTTGGCAATAGCATGCTATTCACATAATTCAATGCATTTTAATTTTTATTCCCTTAAATAAAATGGCTGAATGGTTTCATTATATTTTGAATACAACCAATATACATGACATCAATACAAAATTCCATAAGGATTGCAAATGAAAAAAAGTCAAGTTAAATATATCTGCCTTGTGCTGATGGAAGAAAATGTGATAACACAATAGATCTTTCTTTGATATGTTGGCTTTGAGCATAACAAGGTACATTTAATTTATTTTGCATGTCCACTGAAGCCATGTTGCCAAGAAAGATGGTGTGGGGCCACTTCCAACACAGGCTGCAAAGCTATTTTATTATATAACAATCTCACAGGAAAAGAAAAGTATAATAGGAAATGATTCAAACCTTTCAGAGTCCTGAAGAGGATGGGATCAGAGAGGGGCCCCACTCCTTTCGCATTTCGCGCTTGAATTCGAAAGTAATACATAGTGTCAAGGTTGAGATCCATGATTTGATGAGTAAGCCGATCACCGCTGATTGTTTCCATAATCCAGTCATCGATTGGGATGTTCTTGTCCAAAGTATAAAACAAGATGTAAGCTGCATAAATAGACAAATGCAGCTGTGTTTAATGCACTGATTGCATGCTGTAGTTCTGCTTCCAAATACCCGTGTTTCCCAAATATAATTCACAGTGATTATTACATGCCCACAATCTATAAACTGCAGTATTTAGTTTTGCAATGATGTCTTTTATTTTCGTATTTCAAGGATTAGATAAATAATTGCTTCAACGTGCAGAATCAAAACAGAATAGGCTGTTAGCAATAAAAATATCTGCCACGTTTAAAACTGCATGCTTTCTGCTACCTATAAATCCTGATTATGAGTTTGCTCTAATATAGAAACATCATGAAAAATGTAAAACACATACAACAAATCTGTATTATTTTCACCGTACTACAACAATGAAAATAATTCTTACTTTGGCTTGTGCTTACATAATAAAAAATGTATTGCAAACTATAAAATGTCCTACATATTTAAAGTATTATAAAAATAAACGATCACATCTGATTACTGTAATGACTCTGGGAGGTTGTCAGGGGCAATGTTACTGTCCTTTCTTAGATGATAAAACTGAGGGTGACCCAAGCTAGCTGGCAAAAGGACTGGGATGGTATCCTTTA
>NW_012149396.1:2787881-2788387 GCF_000956105.1 Propithecus coquereli | reverse complement strand
ACATCATTCACAACTGTAAATAGTTGCCTTAGAGAAAACATGCACTTCATTTGTATGTGTAAGCTTGGTATATTTGAAATATATTAAATCCATCATTGAAGTCTTATCTTATGGATTTCCACATAACCACATAGGTTGGAACAAATTCATTGGTTTCTCATTACCTTTTTGTACCTATATACTTATTTCTCTGTGTCCAAGTCTTGGGCTTTCTCCATCCTTTTCCCTTTCCTTTTTTTACCTTATTTTTTGTGTCTTATCCACCACAAGTGGCCAAATCAAGAAATATTATATCCAATCAGAGGTTGTAAAATCTTCTGGGATTGTTAACCCATCTGGGCACTCCCACATCGAAATCACATTTGTCTAATGCATGTGAAATGTCACGTCATACATCTGTTATTTTGACTCTACTTATACAAATAGGCAGTTGTAATTTCAGAAGCAAAGTGTCGGAATGTGTTCAATTTCACCTCTTCTCTCTCAAGTCCTTCTCTGTATTTTTT
>NW_012149396.1:2777565-2786831 GCF_000956105.1 Propithecus coquereli | reverse complement strand
TGAAAGAGGGGCTTGGGGAAGAGAATGAGGTGATAGTATGTTAGACACATATAAATGTATAATATGAAGTTGGGTATGTTCATTAGTTCTTCTTGGATGAAGATAAAGATTTCAAAGATAGAAGTGGATAGTCACTGAAGCTCTTACACTAGTATAGCCACTTTCTCAGAGAAAGTACCAAAGGGAATAAAAAGATCTGCATTCTAGGAAGCAACATCAAGGGAACAGGTGGAAGAAATTCCTGCAAATGAGATTGAGAAGCTATAGCTTGGAAAATGGGAAGAAAAGTGGCCTAGGTGATTTTACAAAAGGGAAACAAATCAAACTAAAGTATCAAATGACACAGAAAAAGAGAGTATAACTCTAGCCATTAGACTGTATTGATAGGGAAACAATCTCTGAAAAACCTAATTCTTCTATGTTGATACCTGATCTTAAATAGTGTTGGGAACTGCATTTATTTAGACCAAAGTTTTACAATTCTGGATTTACATTAAAATCACTTGGGAAGCTTTTAAAACTCACCATGCTAAGTCCCTTTTCATATGAATTAAATTAAAAAGTTAGTTGAGAATCACTGATTTATACCTGCAGAATGCTAATGTTGGAGCAAAGCATAGTGTAATCAGTTGAGTATAAACCTGAGTTTTAAATCCTAGCTCAGGTTATTCGGCTTCTTGGTTATTTGACTTTGGACACGTTATTTACCTTACAAAGCCCTAATAGTTTCATTTCAAAATAGAATAATAGGAATATGTGATCACTTACAATACTAAAGTGCTTAGCAGAATGCCAACCTTATACCAAATGCTTAATGTATTTTGAACCATTTTCTTCTGAAAATGTCAGTCCAAATTCCTAAGTTGCCAGTTTTTTATCAGGGAATTTAGGCGCTGGAATTATCTGAATTTCTTCCTTCATCCTCTTTTTTTTTTGTTTAATCATTTTGAAGTACTTATATTTACAAATTGATGATCTGGATTCTATTCAAAGCACATTAACAAAGTCTCACCCTAGAATGGATTTCAAATTGGAATAATAATAGCCAATTTGTTTCAATGCTCACTGGGCATCAGGGACTTCTCTCAGCACTTTATTATAACAATTCTTAGAGACAGGTTCCATTACTATTCTTATTTAATGGATGAGAAAGTGGGAAAGTCAGACTCAAGGAGGATAAATGACTTGATCCAGCATCACCCTTAGAAGCTGGGGCTCTTAACCACCTTGCTCTACTGCCTGCCATACACATGAAAGATTTAGGAAAATAAAAAAAGACAAAGGTAACATAAGGGCACATCCCCCATGGGCACACATCTGCCCTGCCACACTGGGACAGAACTAACATTTTCCTCTGCACTTCCATGAGAAACTGAGTATAGCAAATTTGGGCCTTCTGCCTACTGGTCTGGTATTTTGAATATTTTATCATTTTATTTTCTGGAAGTAATTTGAATCAAAGAATCAAAATACACGTGGAATAGAAGTTCTCTTAAGGGTTTCTAATGTTTGATTCCCGTTAAATTGAGTCAAAATATCTCAACTGGATAATCACAATTTTGTTTTCATAAATGAATCAGGCTTTTAGGGGCAAAAAGTATTGCTGCTCATAATTTTACTTCTCCATTATGAGAGAATGGATTTTTAGTAGAGAGAATTAATAAATACACAACTCTAAATGAAGTATGTGGCCAAGGTTTCTTAGACACGTGCACAGTAATTTTGGCACTATCAAATTTTATTGCTTACTTAATTTGCATTTCTTTTAGGCCAGATTTCTGTTTTTTGCCTGGAAAAGCAAAATTAAGTTTTCTTTCAGAGTTAAAAACAGGTTCTATTGCTTATATCAACTAACAAGATTTATTTAAATAAAAGTGGAGAATTTAAATGAGTGGAGAATAAAAGTTATTTTATCTTTCACCAAAAATATATTTTTTATCAGAACTTGTTTTTGCTTAGACAACTTTTGTTTTATTTTTTCTTCTCAAACTTCCCTGTTGGTTACCATATCCTTATAAGTAACTGCTCATAAGCAAATGAAATATAAACAAATCGAAAGCTACACGAGTACTGACACAGAACCAATGAAAACAGATTATAACACGGAGGGGCAAAGGAGAAAATTGGAATAAGACAACCTCAGTTTTAAAAGGCCTGACACACCGACAGCTAAACATGTAAGATCTTGGGGAGATTTTATGCCTCTCTTCTTTTCTCATATTTGCCAGCTCAAATGAAAATTCTGTTTGCTATTGCACTAAGAGCAATTTCCTAGAGAAAACAAACCTTCAACTTAAATTTAAATCACATTTGGAATTTTCCCATTATCTTTTCATTTTGCAAAATTCAGAAAGTAACTCACATAAAGTAAGCGTGTCATCTGAAACTGCTTGTCTCTGTATCACTGAATGTCTGAATTACTTTGTTAATTCATAATAGTGCTATCCACCTCTTCTATGCAGAAATGAAGAAAAAGGAGTGACTCTTACATGTTCCTTACCCGATGGTTCAAGATAATTAGACTATAATGTGCACATTTTGAGTCATACAATATTTTTCATAATAATTATATGCTATGGAGACATCTATTAAAAGCCTAAAGTGATCATTTAAATGCAAAATCTCTGATAGAACTCCATTATACTTTTCATACTAAATTAACATTACAGGCTTCTAATGGATGTTTTAATTAGGCATTGATGTTATCAGCAATATTTGGCAAAATAAAATCTGTCACTGCAAAATATTCATTATGTTCAATTTCCGTCAGTCAATATTAAATGTTTTCTGAACCTTGTGATTTAAGTAAGAAGCTAAAAGCTAAGTGAGAAACTAAAAATCCCAAGACAAACCTCCTTCACATGAGCCATACGAAAATAAATGGTCACTGGGCATCTTTTGAATTTCATAAGTGCCAAACAACCAGCTTCTTTTTAGTCATTTACACTCAGAGGCACTCCATTAGAAGGTTGTCTTAATTCTGTAGCGAATGAAAAACAAAAGGTCTTTCCTAATTGAAATATACATCTTTTGTGAAGCAACTCAAAGGAAATGTGTGTGTGTGTGTGTGTGTGTGTATTCGCGTGCACCATTAAAAGAATTCCACGGTCAGTCAGGAGCAAGAGGAGCCAATCAGAAAGGGTCAGGGAATCAACTAAGATGCAGAGACGGAAGACAACTGCACAAAAGGCAAGAGCAGTGCATGAGGTGAACAGTTGCAGGCCGAGGCAGAGCTATGCTTGGAAAGAAAGCCGAGGTGCTTACCAGTAATTTTCCCATTGGCTTCCAAGGGAGGCTGCCAGCTCACAATGACAGCGCGAGGCTTCCCTTCCCGGGTAATGACTGTCAGATCTTTGGGAGCAGAGGTCGGGGCTGCAAGATGAGACAGAGACAAGGCCTTGTCATTGGATGTGAAAGAAAACAGACATCAGTGAGACTTTTAATCATGATGGTGACACTCAGGACCTATCATGAAGTGTATCATGTTTATTTTGCCATTTACAATTTATTTCAAGGATTTGAACTAAATAAGCAAACATGGATATAAAAATCAATGATTTTTTCCCTGGAAGTTAAATGATTGCAACTGTATGATTAGAGAAAGGAGAAGAGAATACGCGTGATACAACTGATAGTTTCAAGTGGGCTCATACTTAAAATGTAAGAATCATAATAAGAACAACGAAATGTATACATACTTAGTGAAATTGAAGACTATATATCTTTAAGAGAAAGAATTCTGTTACAACACTAGGATTTATAAATAAAAATATCTCCTAATTCTATATTTCCTTAAAAAATAAAAACTGAGTTAAAACTCAGGACAAAACATCTTGCTTAGGTGACATATTAGCTATTCTAAATAAGAAGGCAAAAGTGAGAAACAGAAATAGAGAAGGTGAAAAAAATCTATGAGTATCTTAGTATCAATCTGCCATGAAATAAGATGGCATGAAACTCTGTCCCTCTTAGAGCTACTTTTCCCATACGTTGTGCTCAAGGGAATTTTAACTATATTTTAAAGGTGGCAGCAAACTGGCTGGGCCAGCCCAGCATCTTCCAGGCTTCTTCTGACCTGCATTCTCACTGTCTATGCATTGAAAGACAGTTTTCCTTCTAGAAAGCTCACAAAGCTCTGAGTCTATTATCAAGAGTCTCTTTGTCACCCTTAGTTTGCCATATGAAGATTCTGAACACATTTGGGCTCTGTGCTTGGGTCCTGGGGGAATTTCCTGGTCTCTACATAGGAATGCTGTGTATCACAAGATAGGCAGAACTCAGTCTCTAATTCTGAACTCCACTCTCTTTGGTTCTTCTGTTGGTAGGATGGGGCAGAATCTGTGCATTATCAATACTCTTTTTCCAGTTTCTCTTCCCAGAGTTTGAAATATGAGGCAAATAGAGGAGACACTAATCATTTCCATCCCTCATACCATTTTCTTTCCAACACCCTGATCCTCAAAGCCACTGGGATTCCAGGTTAACCCAAACTGCACTTAATTTTAATACCTTAAAAAAGTACTTTATTTATTTACATTTCCAAAAACAAAAGAGGAGGAGGAGGACAGGGAGGAGAAAGAGAACTAGAAGAAGAGGAGGAGGAGGAGAGGAAGAGGAGGAAAAAAAAACATAGGTTATGTGTAGTTGATCCCTGAATAAAGAGACTACATATGTACGGTTTAATGAAACCAGATCAGGGTGCTCTTGGGACAAAAGCAGATTTGTTACAGCAAAATACCAAAGAGGTAATGCTACCTTGAAAAAGGGCTAGTCTCACAAAGAGTTCATTCAAGATATTTTCTAGACCATGGATAGGAAGGTAATATATAGTCATAAACTAACTTAGATTAATATAACAGACATAATAAGGAACTTTCCAATTATGGAAATAATTAAAAGATCTGTTTTTTCTCAACTAGTCAGAATAGCCTCTTTTTTCTTAACTGTGTTAAAATTCAAATTGATGTTTATTTAGAAAGCAGTCAAATGATGATGATTAGATTGCTTCACTGAATCTGTAATGGTATTTAAAAAGGACAAAATGACTCTTCAACTTTAGCTATTAAAATAATACATCGAAGAGTTGATTATTAAAAAAAATCTAACAACTAATCTATTTCAGGTACTGTTCAAGTTCTTCTTTTTTCTCAAGCCATGTGAACACTGGTAAATAGAAATTCTATTAATAGTATGGGAATTAATGGCCCAAATGTTTAGGATTATCATATGACCTGCACATTGTTCCCTAAGATTTGGGAAAAAATATGGCCCTGAAAACTCCAGTGATGCCTACTAAGTCAAGCAGAACACCTCTGGCACGCTCCTCCTCAAATCAGGAGTTCTGCCTGGAGTGATTTTTTAGATATTATTCGTTGACTACCCATCCTCTTTGTGTTACACAGAAAGAAAAATAAGTACTAGACCTTCTAGAGTTTATACTGTACTTTCTTTCATATCCCCTTTCCCCTTATTGTCCCATGAACACTGTGCTCCAGTTGCTTTGAGCCAATCAAAAGTGTCTCTTGAACACATCATCTTTCTGACACCTACTGAAGTGTTTTTTTGTTTTGTTTTGTTTTTTGTTTTTTTGAGACAGAGTGTCACTCTTTTTGCCTGGGCTAGAGTGAGTGCCATGGCATCAGCCCAGCTCACAGCAACCTCAAACTCCTGGGCTCAAGCAATCCTTCTGCCTCAGCGTCCCAAGTAGCTGGGACTACAGGCATGTGCCACCATGCCCAGCTAACTTTTTCTATATATTTTTAGTTGTCCGATTAATTTCTTTCTATTTTTAGTAGAGACGGGGTCTCGCTCTTGCTCAGGCTGGTCTCGAACTCCTGAGCTCAAACAATCCGCCCGCCTCGGCCTCCCAGAGTGCTAGGATTACAGGTGTGAGCCACTGTGCCTGGCCCTGAAGTGTTTTTGCGCATGTGGTTTTCTACCCTTTGGAAGTTTCTCTAATGGGTGCCTGATGGCTTACTCAGGCCATAGCTCAAATATCACTTCTTTTCTTAAACCTTCCCTTATTTTTCCAGACAGATTGTGTACTTTGATCTATTAGCTCTGATTTCAACTTGCCCCAAATGTTATAATTATTAATGTTTCTCATGTTACTTCAGTATTTTTTTTAAGTATTTTCCTCTTTACTGGATTAAAATTCTCTCAAAGATACAGACTACATTCTCCTCGCCTTTTACACCAAGTGCCTAACTCGAGGCCTGACAATGATAAATGAACATTGTTGAAAACCCTTAATCTTTGTCTCACTAGACAAGACTTCTCTCTGATTTCTCTGGCTCTTAAATAATTTTTCTCACACTTGTTTTTCTTTATTAAGTACACGAATAGAAGGTAATATTCCAGATTTGGAAGATTGCATCCATAAAAACTGTACTGGGCATTTGTTACTTGGACTTGCCAGCATCTCATTCCCTCCTCTTTCTTTTAGAGAAACACTTGGTTTCTTCCTTTGGCAAACAAGCTCTCCTCTGTGTCATGTGATTTTTGTAGCAACATCAATTGGGAACATTATGGTCTTCATTTCATCTTCTCTTTAGCTGCGTGATCACCTATCTAAAGAGATTCCAATAAGATTCTCTCTTCTAGGTCATTGAATCTTGGTGCAAGAAAGGAAAACAGGCAGAGTCAAACCATTGTGATGGCAGCATCTTGAAGGGACAGACCAATGGTTCTTTCATTTCTAAAACCTGGTAGTAATAGTGTCAACTCTTGCCCCTCTCCAAGGCCTAATTACTTAAGATGTCCTTCCTATTATTTTTATTTTGTGTCAATTAACCAGAATAAAATGAGGGATTTATCTTCGGGCCAGAATGAAATGTTTTATTTCAAAAGAATGACAGTCACCCTTGTCTTTCTCACGAGCCATTTCAGGATACAACAATGTAGCCCCATACAGTCTTGATCTTATTGCAGAATTGGAAGCAAATCCTAAAGTTATTTTATTCACTTCATTTCTTTCTCACAGTTATAAAATCGGCAGACACTTGTGAATTACTTCTTGCTTCTCATCATCACCCAGGGATCTTATTCACATGCTATTTACACCTTTGTCCAGATTATTATCTGATTTGACAATCACCTTTTCTACTAACCACATTTCTAAAAGTTAATATCTTTTCATCAGCAATGGGTCTCACCGTTGGTGTCTGTGCAAGGCTAGGCAGTTGATGAGAAATCCATAGGGTGCATTTATCAAGTCAGATGCTGGTGTGTACTTTATGTTCATGAAAGGGGAAAAATGAATGAATTTGCTTGCATTAAGATGAAAGTACTACTTCTACTCTTTCACTTGGGGAAGACCAGCTTTCTTTCTGGTTCTCATTTTAACTACATTCATCTCCTTTCAAGTACTAGGGAAGAGAAGACTCTTTATTCTCCCCCACAATATGTGACTCATTCCCAGCTAGTCTTATTCTAAGAAGCTGTGAACACTGGCATCTGGGACAGAATTCTGAGAGGAAGAGCTAATATATGTAAAGCACGTAAAGTATAAGAAGAGGATGTTAAAATTAAATTAGGCCAACTAGAAATTTTTGGTTGAAAGAAGTACCCATAAATATATGAAAATACTCACAGTAGAACTCCAATAGTTAAGATAATAACATAAAATAAAAATTAGAACTGCAATGCTGTGGGACAAATTCTAATGCAAAGAGAAATTCAGCTTACCCAGAGAAGAGTTTTGTTGGCATAATTGTTTTTTTAATTTGAAAATATGTGCTGTAGTTTACACACAGATATGATATATCATGAAATCAATTAAAAAGCATGTTAAACCCTGGATTCTTCAGATGTTGGATTTCTGTGAACTATAAATGCCAAGTATACTGCATCCTTGGTAAGATAATAAACTCTACGTTTATGATCCATAGTAAATGTAACTGGTAAAAATTACAGTGAATTGCATTACCCTAGATTTGAACTATTTTAAATTGGATAAAGGTTTTCCATTATGTTGCCCCATTCCCAAAGAGCGAGCAAGGCCACCTAGAAACTTCTCGTATCCAGCTGAGATTATTCAGGGTAAATATTCATGAGACTTCAATTGTAATGCAATGTTTTATTTTATATCTAATTTATTTCAAAATAGCAAATACCTACTATGACTATTATTTAAAGACACAACTGTTTTGGACAGAGTTCAAAGATGGATTTCTGACCAGGCACTGTCTATGGCTCAAGCCTGTAATCCTAATACTCTGGGAGCCGAGGCTGGAGGATCGGTTTAAGTCCAGCCTGAGCAAGAGTGAGACCCGTCTCTACTAAAAATAGAAAAAATTAGCCAGGCCTTCTGGCACAGGCCTGTAGTCTCAGCTACTTGGGAGGCTGAGGCGGGAGGATCACTTGAGCACAGAGGTTTGAGGTTGCAGTGAGATATGATGCCACTGCACTCTAGCCTGGGCAACAGAGCCAGACTCTGTCTTAAAAAAAAAAAAAATGGATTTCTGCTCTTTACTTAAATGTATTAAAAAGACATATCTTCAGATACCCTGAGTTAACACCCTAAAGAAGCCATGTAATAATCATGCAATCAGATTACTTAATCCATTGGAGACTCATTTTCTTCTTTTCTAGAGTAAGGAGAATATTATTAGATATAAATACATAAATAGTTCTAGGAACTACTAAGGATACAATATTTTATATAGAATAAGGTGTAATTGAGACATTATGGTGCACACATGTTTAAATTTCTGCAAAACCTGGGAAAAACCATTCC
Source organism: Propithecus coquereli (assembly GCF_000956105.1). Lineage (NCBI taxonomy): Eukaryota > Metazoa > Chordata > Mammalia > Primates > Indriidae > Propithecus > Propithecus coquereli. The sequence goes on along the minus strand of NW_012149396.1, from coordinate 2,778,094 downwards.
CAAATGTTAAAAGTAGACATTTCCTCACATACCTGCTTCATACGTGGTGGCGTGCGCAGTCATGCTCCATGTGCTGGACCTTCTGTTTTTTGTTACCATGACCGAGAATTCATACATTGTGTTTGGTTTGAGGCCTGTTGCCGTGTAACTTAGAGATGTTGTGTCTTCTGACTATACAAGAAGGAAATAGCAAAGAGATAAAAAATGAACTCTATCAACTTGGTAAATCAAGACATGTAAAAAGACTATCAAATAAGCCAGCAAGAAAGGAATCTACTTTCAAACAGCAGAATAGCTAGGGCACAGCACTGATTCTACTTCTCTTCTATCAACTAGTTTACACTGGCTGATTAGACATACAAAACATGACCAATAAAATCAGGTATTATATTGTCCAAAGGGGCTGCTAACGGATAAATTTTCCTAACTGAGGCAATAACTGCAGCAATAGGACAAATTTCCCCTTCTTCTGTCAACTCCATTTTTGAAGTTGTCTGTATCTGCCTTAAATTTATTTATAATATAAATC
>NW_012149396.1:2770958-2773626 GCF_000956105.1 Propithecus coquereli | reverse complement strand
TTTGGACCTGAAGAAAGCAGAGTATCTACTCCAAATACTCTTCCAAATATTATAATTTCTTCTCTAGTTTTTTCCAATGAATTAACTAGTCATCTTGGGGTTATTTAGGCTCACACTGGAGATAATCTTCTTAGCGCCGTTGGCCCTACTTTGTTGAGTGCTACCAAATTTACATGGTATCTTCCATCATATTTAGGAAAGGCAAACTTTTTCATGTGTACTGTGCTTTGACTTTAAAAATGATTTTTTATCAGTTATCTCAACATTGTTACAAAGCAGATAAGGAAGGGACGATCATTGCCATTTTAGATGTGGAGAGAATGCAGTCCAGTTGCAATCATCTCAGTTGGCGAAGACACGAGTAAGAACTGGGTGCCTTGTTTATGCTCAGGTTTTCTCCTCCGCGATGTCAGGACTAGGTTTGGGCTTTTCTCTGGACCACTCTGCAGAGCAGTCTTTGGTCATCAATTAGAGCAAAATAAACATTCCTTACCTGCTTTGGTTAGTAAGCTGTGCTTTGGCAGAGAGCCCTCAGAGTCAGAAAAATGACTGAATAAATGCTTAGATTACAAAGCAGCTTACAAATGGAGCACTTAATGAAATGAATTTTTGAGCAAAGCTTTACATCAGGAAATTAACCAGAGACAATATAAGCAAACATCCAGGTTTTCCTTTTTTATTCACAGTTCTCAAAAAAGATGGAACTATTTTTGTTTCTGTTTGACCACCTAACGACTCAATAAGTAACACAGATACTGTTCATGTAGTTAATTCAAGCAAATCAGTGATCATTTTAGTTTAAAAAGTCAGCCAAACCGACTCCTTAGCCTAAAGACTAAATGAAATAAAGTGGCTTTTGGCCAGGAACTAAAAGAGGAAGCATATCTTTTTAAAAATGATTGTCATCCCTTCCTCTCCTCCCTCTCCGCCCACTTCCTTTATCCTTTTTCTTTACTTTCTGGTTGCATTCGCTTTCTTGCTCTCCTAACTCATTCCTTTGGGTTTCTGGGGGGAAGAAAGAATCAAGGGAGTGAAGAGCATAGGAAACAGAAGACATGAAGAGAGGGAATGTTAAGGATATAAATACAGATAGGCTGAGAAAGGAATATCAGATGTCTGTATAATGACAAGACTACTTGTTCATGAGGGCCTGCTGCACCAGGTACCAAACTTGAAGTGCTTCACTGCACTTATCTTCATGGGAACCCCAGGAAGGGGGTACAGTAATTGTCCCCATTCCAAGATGAGAAAATCATAGAGGTCATTAAGTAGCAGTGCTCAGATGCAAAGCCAGGTCTGTCCTACTTTCCAGTCCACCCACGGGTCACTAAAAGGTGAATACTGAGTAGCATAGCAAGGTCAAGAGGCCCCAAATTGTTCGTACTCTTCTTTGAAATGGGAAAGTAGAAATAATGACACAAGGCAGAAATAACCCATAGCGTGTTAGCATGTGTCATGGTGACTATCATGTTATACATTCATTTTACCTCTTCACTCAACAAATGTCTGAGACTTTGTATTTGTATACGTGTCATTTGTGTACGCATGTGTGCATTGAACTAGCCTGCTCAGGTTCCTGCCTCCACTAGGTGATGTCTTTGTTATCTGATGCTAACCTTTAATCACCAAGTATGACCGTTAGATGATGCTTAAACACTCAAGTAACATGCAGTCTTCATATACATTTGTCTGTATTTACTTATAATCACAGTTCTCATTTCTTTATGCACTGGTGCTTCTGCTTGCTTTCTTATTCTCAAAGTCCCATTTAAGGTAATCCACTAAATACTATAAAACAGCTATTACTCTGTAGTAGTTTCTGTGATGATGGAAATGTTCTATATCTTTGCTGTCCAATGTGCACACTAGTTACTAGTCCTAGTGACTACTGTTGAGCACTTACAATGTGAGTAGCACAGCTGTGGAACTGACTTGTTTGTTGTTTAATTTATTAAAATTAAACTTTCAATAAATTTAAATAGCCACATGTGGACAGTGGCTTCCATGTTGGATAGAACACCTATATAAAGCTTTGTTTACTTTTCTGTCTCGTGGCGTCACCATAGTTGCTAAGGCCTGTGGACAATGCCAAGGGCAGATGAAGAAGATTTAGTGTAAAGTTTCTTGTTGCTATTTCTCTATTTTTCTCTTCAAATGTAAAGTAACTCACTACATATACACACTATGACTTTGTAGCCTGGGTAAAAGTTTAATTTTAGTAGATTTCATATGTGCATCACACTTCAAGATAACAAAAATAAAGCATTTGCCTTATCTGATTCAATTTCTTATATACAACCTAATTAATTTCTATCCTCATGGCAAAAAGATTGCATCAACTGATGAAACTTCCAAGTACTCATGGTTTTCAATTCTGAGCTCTAAAATGTGGATTTGCTGTGCATTTGAGTAAACATTCGACTCAGGAAAATATAACTAGATTGGAGAAAACTTCGTTAATAATGAAAGGGGTATTAAATCAATGATAGTTCTAAGGTGACTGTAAGATTGAACTCATTTTTAGCTTTATGCTTTAATAAAGCATGATGAAATAATGTTAGAATTATTATGTAAAAGAAAGATCTGGTAAAAATAATAGCTACCAATAATAAATCAAACAAATAATATAGCATTAGGCCATGTGATCATAAATAAATATAACTTCTGA
>NW_012149396.1:2768883-2770908 GCF_000956105.1 Propithecus coquereli | reverse complement strand
TCCTATCTCAGATCTTTTATTCTCATCAAGGTGAAAATTACTGACAAGTTAAATGAGGGCTGAGGGGTGTGGGGTTTGGTAGGAGGGAGAGTTCAAAGTATTAATTAGAGATGGAACTCTCGGGATTTATTTCAAACATAAGTCCACGGGGTCAGAGGTATGGCCAAGTGACTTTCCAATGACTCCGAACAGCCCCGCAGAAGTATTACTTAATCTATTTTGGAATAAGCTCTGCCTTACTAAAAAAAAATTAGCCTTCAAAAATGGCTTGACTGTCACCATCTTACCCATTCCCTTCTCAGTTTCTTGAGGCCTTTTGCTCATGTGTACTGTATTTATAGTCCAATTCATATAGGAATTCCTAGAGGTGATAAACCCTTGGGTCAGCTACTCCCTTCAATGTCCTGAATCCCCAGGCACTGCTGGGGTGACCCATAGGCCCAGGTCAGGAAGATGCCACCTGTGTCAGTCAGCCTAGTCTGCACGACTCCGGGCGGCTAGCTCACTCTTCTCATCTTAGCTTGAAGGGCCCTGTGCAGAGGAGCAAGTGTTCATTTGGAAACCTTTATGCAGGAACTCTCCTGCCTAAATGGCATTGATTTGAGACAAGATGTTCAGGAGTGGTATCAGAATATGAAAAATAGGAAGCTACTGGGAGAAGAGAGAATAAGGTCTATATTCTCTAAGTCTGTATGATAATTTATAGACTAAATTCCTCCTATTTAATTTTGAAAACCAAAGGAATAAAAAATTGTGTGCATTTGTCTGTGTATTCTCACACACACACACACACACACACACACACATAAGGCACAGAAGATAACTGTATACATTCATTTTTGGTTTTTTCCTTTGTATTTTGTTTTGTTTTATATGAGTTTTTCTTTCCTTTTTTCTTTTTCTCTCATTTTTTTTTCACCGTAACTCAAACACTGACTACTTTGTCACAAGAGGATTAACAATTTTAGCTTACCTGTTATAGATCTGGTGGTGGCACTTTCATAAAGAGGAACTCCTTCTCCTGCGTTATTAAAAGCTTTTAGGGAGATTACATAATGGGAACTTGACTCTGGAGAAAAACAGAAACAATACGAATATGTTGATTTATTTAATTTACTGAAATATCCAGGGTAAACATTTTCCTGAAAACAAATTTAATATAATCTGTTAAGTAAATTGTTGTTTAAAAATGAGTGAGTTGTATTCTGGGAAGAAAGCAGCAGTGGTGGTAATATAGATTTTTTTGATCTTCCTCAATCCCCATATGATAAGCGACTGAACCACTAGACAGAAAAAACAAAGAGCATTTAGCATTTACTACAAAACTACGTGATAAGGTGTACCCTCAAACCCTAAAATACAAGTGGGTGTGGTCAATCAACAGTCACATGATCTGTGTGTTATTTACATCTGTATGAGAAAAAACAAAGGAAAGCATCAAACCTGAAAAGAGAATAATTCTACATAACTATCAGGTAATGCTGAAATGTGTGGCAGAGCAGTTTGAGAAGAGCAAATATGAACACTCAAAACTAACCAGCAGTCTCCTCTCCAGGGCAGGGACCAAACTGGAACAAACTGCTGGGAATGGGTGTGAAATCTAAGTAAGACTGAAGCAATATAAATGAAAGGGAGACAAAGCCCAGATAAAAGTAGGAGAGAAGAATAACTATATTATAAGCTTAGAAAGCAAGCTGTAATACATTTTAGTCTGTCTGTTTGAGGGATTGCCAAACTCATCTGTAATGGACCCAGATAGTAAATATTTTAGCTTTGAAGATCACATTGTTCCTGTCATGTATGCATCTATTTGTTTGTTTACAACTCTTCGAAAACATAAAAAATCATTCCCCGCTCCCCCCCGCCCCCCGGGGCTCTTATAAAAACAGAACCTGGACCAGATTCCACCTGTGCCTAGTTTGCTGAACCCTGATCTAATGAAAACAACAAGAAAGGGAGGTCTATGTATTTAGAAGAGATATTTGAACTTCTGGAAGTGCAGGGAAACATCATGTAAATGTGAAC
>NW_012149396.1:2765626-2768265 GCF_000956105.1 Propithecus coquereli | reverse complement strand
CTTACAGACAATTGGATAATACTGTTCTCTGATCCTAGACAATAAGCTTTAGACATACAAAATGACCAGAAGAGACATCAACCTAATAGCTAATTGGTGAATAATAAATTTAATGAACTAAGACTAAGTGAGGGCTAAGTGGAAGAGATTCTTTTTTAATGGCTACATATTCTGATATTGTAGATATAATACAATTGTAAGACAAAATTAAGGAAGAGTAGGGACATTATATGCAAAAATAAATGTTTCAATAATTATTACTTATGGTAATGCTTTTATTATTGTTATTTTGAGATTAATGTGAGATAAAGCAAATGAGTGAACACGAGATGTTCTTATTCAACCATTCCTTGTGTCCTTAAGAATCAGATTCTTGGTGTAGATGAAAGGATCTACAGATATAACACAGAAGAGGTTAAATAATGCCTTATGTTCCTAAAATTGAATTGCAAAAATAAGTTTAAACTCAAAAAGTATTTTATCTCTGCTCTGGCCCTGTCCACTAAAAAAGTCTAGAAACATGGATTCAATAGCAACAAATATCCCAAGCATGCGGACTACAGTTTTGAAGAAAATAATTTCTACTATAAGAAACAAGGGCTTCTTGCAGAACAGGATGATTCCTAGTTTGAAGTAGGAAATGTGCCAATTGAACCTGAAACATCCTGATATACTAGTTGGAAAGGAAGCAACCGAAGCAATTGTTAATGCTTGCTAGAATTCTATTGTGAGGTCATGACCTCAGAAGTGATCAACTATTATTATTCTTTAAAGTGTCTTTGTGAATTTATGCATTTATTTATATTTGATGGGTTTCCATTCAGTATAACTCTTTAGGTATGTTCAGATTATCCTCGTGTTTGGTCTATGGGGCCTCTTCAAATTGACACCTAAATCCTTTTGACATGATTCTATTAGTCTTCCAGAGATATATTTTGTTTTGCCAGCATAAGTTTATTTTAGTTATTTATATTACCTGCCAACCTTGAAAATTTGATGATCTCACATAAAAATCTGGATTTCTAGATAATCTAACAATACTGGGACTACCTTTCATATGCTAATAATCATCTTCGACCTGAATAGTGATCCACTTTTTGGAAGAATCACATACTTTCTAAGATCCTCTCATCCCTGTTGTCTATCATATACTGTGGGCAAGTCTCTCTCTCTTTCTCTCTCTCCCTCTCTGATTAAAAAGCTAAACTAAACTAACTTATAAAAACACACATAAAACCTAACTCCTAAGCATTTGAGTTTGGAATTCCTAATCTCTTTCTCACTCCCTTGATGTATGTAGATAAATACAAATATACAGATGTGTTGATACCCATCGAATCTCTAGTCGTTTGAGTAATGCCAGCTTCTTTCACTTCATGTTTAGCATGGCACAGAGCACATTAACAAAGAACCTAGAGTTTTATAATTTACTAGTTGTTGAGTTAATGAGTCATACTAATCACTAAATTCCACAAATCCCAACACCTTAGAGGATGTCAACCTTAAATTTAAATAAAAAGTAGTCACTGCTTAAACCTGGGAAAGGTAAACAGATTTGCAATGGAGTTGTAACTAGTATAAGAATATCACTTAGAGTTAGGAGTCTTGGAGACCTTTAGGTCCAATGTTTTCTTATTGTCAATGAGTAATTTGAGACTCAGATGAGTTCACTGGTTTTTCTAAAGTAACACAAAACTACCTAGGTAATCAAAGGCCTGGGAAGACTCCACGACCCCTTTCATCACCTTTTTCAAGGAACTTTCTTTTATGCTTTTCATATTTTACTTGCTTGTTAACATCTTTTGAGCTCTTTATGGCCTCTCTATTATGCTTCTGTCAGATTGCATTCTGGACCTAGTGAGGAAATAATAGGATTTTTTTTCTGCTTCCATAAAGCTTGATCCAATACTGAATCTGCCTGAACAACAATAGAAATATTATTCATTTATTGGTTAACTTGTGGGATATATTGCTTTGATCCCCTTTTGTATCACGATGGAAGCATCTTGTTTGAAAGCGTGTTGAGGGGAAAAGATGCTTTTAAGTGAGAATTGGGAGCAAAAGAGAATGAGGGTTTTCTCTCTCCATACTTAACACGAGTGTAATTTACCAGCACACCACCAGAGAGCAATGTGGAACCATTTTCCTGCACATGCTCAGAGCTCTTAAACTTTACAATCAGTAAATCACAAAAGAATTGCCCAGAATTGCTCCTTCTGTAGAAGCATCAGATGAGCTAAACACATTTAATATTAATATTATCATGATGAATTCCAAATGAATTAATCATTAATTATGGTCAGACCCCTTTGTTCAGGAATACACTTAATGACAATTGTGACAGTAAGTTTATTTTATGTATTTGCTGAAATGTTGCAAATACATAGACTTGAAAATGTGTCAATTGCCTCTGCAAAATAAAGCTCAGCAGTATGTCCTCTTTTGAATTCAGTGTGATTGTATCATACTGAAACAATTTGGATTTTGGTGGATGTCCATATGGGAATTATTTTTTAATTATGAATATTCTGAGTTATTCTACAGAGTTGAAATTATTTATCAAATTTTCATCATTTTTTGAGCAACTTTCTTGTAGAGCACATCAGTGTGGGATAAAGAAGGCTGAAGAAATACTTAAT
>NW_012149396.1:2751467-2753406 GCF_000956105.1 Propithecus coquereli | reverse complement strand
AACATTCAACAGATGGTATTTGTATTATTATTATGATTATGGTCTACATTGAATGCTACTTCCTATGAATATTCATTATAGATTTAACTAAAGAATGCCAACTTTCTCTTTAATTCCTATTCTATCTTTTAAAACCCACAAGAACAATCACCCTGGTGTAGCTGTAACCAAAACACTGTCCTTCACCACTTCCCTGCCTATGCAATAACACTGAGAATCACTGTCCACCTAACACTTTGTGGATTACAAGAGGAAATGCAATCATGTTTCCAAATAGTCACCATCTCGCCTTCTGACACTCACCAGCCTCATTCCTTTGAAGACTGTGGACTGGGATTATACTTCTGACAAGATGAACTGGCACTGGAAAAACTTATAAGGCAAGAGATGTCTCTGGTGTTTGCTCCCGGCTATTTTGAGTACCTCATTTAAGGAAGAAACAAAGCTTAAATAAGCTGCAAATAGAAGGACGATCTTGCCATTTTTAGACTTTTTTTTTTAAACTGAAATGTCACTCTATAACTTCTCGCTCATCTTATTTATAACATTTGGCCTTGAATCACTGTTGGTTTCTTATTAAATCAAATCTACCAATAAAATATTTCCATCAATAAATGAATTCAAAAGGATAAGTTATAATTTCTAAAAGCCTTTCCCAACAGTTTCCAAAAGACACTCTAAACAGCAATATCACTGAAATAAGTATTTAGCATTCTAAGGAAACAACTCAGATGAGGCAACACTCACTTGTTTCTATAAATTTTATTCAGTTGGTTAAGCATGAATCATAAAATAAGTAAGCATGAATCATGAGATAAATAAGAAAATAGAGGACTTAAACAATAAACTGATTGGATCCAACAGACATATACAGAACACTCTACCCAACGACAACAGCATACACATTCTTCTCATTTTCTAACAGACCACACGTTAGGCCAGAAATTGAGTCTCAACAGATTTTAAGAAATAGAGACCATATAAAGTATCTTCTCTGTCACAATGAGATGAAGTTAGCAATCAATAACAGAATTAAAACTGAAAAATTCACAGATTTGTGGAAATTAAACAATATGCTTTTAAAAAACCAAGGGATCAAAGAAGAAATCACAAGGGAAATTGGAAAATACTTGGAAACAGGGAAAATGAAAGCACAACATACAAAAATATATGGGACACAGTAAAAACAGTGTGGGGGGGGAATTTACAACTTTGAATGCTTACATTTTAAAAAAAGAAAGATCACAAATTAACAATCTAACTTTACAACTTAAGAAATTAGAAAAAGAACAAAATAAACCTAAAGCTAGAAGAAAGGAAATAGATTAGAGCAAAGATAAATAAAATAGAAAAGAGAAAAACAATAGAGAAAATCAACAAAACTCAAAGTTAGTTCTTTCAAAAGAGGAACAAAATTGGCAAACCTGTAGCTTGATGGACTCAGAAAAGAGAGAAAACTCAGCTTACTAAAATGAGAAATGAAAACGGGAACATTACTACTGACCAAAATAAAAAGGATCATAAGAGAGTACTATGATCAAGTGTAAACCAACAAATTGGTTAACTCAGATGAAATGGACAAATTCCTATAAAAACACAACCTACCAACACTAGATCACCAAGAAATAGAACATATGAATAACTATAACTAGTCAGGAGATTGAAACAATAATCAAAAATGTCCTGGCAAATAAAAGCTCTGGAACTGATGGCTTTGTGGGTGAATTCTACCAAACATTTAAGAAATTAATACCAATCCACCTCAAGTTTTTCCAAAACATTGAGGAGGAGGGAACACTTCCTAACTCATTCTATGAGGTTAGCATTACCCTGATAACAAAGCAAGACAAAGACACTATAAGAAAACCACAGACCAATATCCTTTATAAATACTGATGCAAAAATTCTCAACACTAGTAAATTGAATTCATCTGTATAT
>NW_012149396.1:2745820-2751417 GCF_000956105.1 Propithecus coquereli | reverse complement strand
TCAATAATACGTTAAATAACAACATATAAACCACATTTTATTTCAAAATAAACTGTCTCTACTATCTAGTGCAGTTCTAGGTACATAGTAGGTTCTTGATAATCACTTGTTGATCTCATTTTTGTCTACATCTGTATATTGTGTATATATACTAATGTTGTAGCAGGTTGAGGAGGTAACACAATTGTCTAAGTATATCTGTTAGAATCACTGAGGCTGTCTGGTAGAGATTTGAATATGGTAATTGTAGTGCCTCAAATATATATTTCTAAGGAGCTCTTAAAGAGGTTGTGAGATGACTTCGTGATAAGGACAAGAATAGAGGGCTGGTGTTATTCATATTAGTTAAGGAAGAGTGTGGATTGTGGATTTTCTTCATCACGTGAAGGTGTTTTCAAGCTGAATTGAGAAAGTAGATGTTAACAGCTTAGAGTGCTAAGGACGTTATAAAAAATATCTTCAAGTTATCTACTCCCAGTCATAGTGTCTGTAAGGTGGGTCTCTGTGACATTAATAGGGTTGCCTTTGGAGTCAATCTAGATTCCAAATGAAAAGAAAGTTACCAAAATCTACCCAGAAAACTAACATGGTTTTTTAAAGGCATTTATTAAAGGCATGCTATTTTAAAGGCAAAATGTCATTCCCTTGAATAGAATCAGATTATTTATATAGACTCAGCATCTTGTGGAACTCAAATAACATTTTACAGCTCTTGATGTTTTCCTGCCTTGCCTTAGAATTGTTTCCTAAGATACAATTATTCCCATGTTAATTTTAGATATTGAGTTATTAAAATGCTTTGTTTTTTTCTCATAGAGTCACTGTAGCCAAATGACGCATGGCAATCTAGGAAGCATTTAAAACAACAAATTAAACAAATGACAGTTCAATTTAAGTTTCATGCCATCAGTTAGAAGAACTTCACCTTATATTTTGCACTCGCAGAAAAGCTGGTCCTCCACCGGACAGTGTAAAGTCGCACCTCAGACGTTTTCTGGTTCTTAGGGACAGAGTTGTCTGCCCAGCTGACCCTCACAGCATCATGGGTAAGAGCCACAGCCTGTACACCTACTGGTGGGAGCATGGGGGTGGAGACATCTGGGACCGAGGTGGGGAAATCATCAATCAAAGGATAATAATCAACTGGGTCAGTGGGATCTGGGTTAAAAAACCCACCAAATGAAACAAACAGATACGTAAATAAAAGCGTTCAAAAATAAATATCAGTGGCAACACATCACAATGAGTTAAATGCATGGCAATAATGATGAAAGGGAACATGAGAAGAACAGAAAAAAATATAATTAATTCAATCGGAAAACACATTAGAAACAGTATTGGTACATCACAAAAATAATTGAATATTTTCTATAATTTGTTCATTCCCTTAGACTGGTTTTATCAATTTGGCTGTCACTTCTAGTTATATATTTTTAAAGTCCATTTTTTTTGGAATGTTGCATATCGCTTCCTAAAATATCCAGTATAGAATTTTTCAGTTTTATTACTGTATAGATAAAGCAACAAGACAAAAAAGGGTTTCTGGTTTATATTCTCCTGCAAAGAAAATACTTGCTTATGTGATACTTGTTTTGTTTTCCTCCTCCTTCTCTGACTTGATTGGGTTTCTCTAATGCTCTCATTATTGCTGAGCTTGTATCTGCATAAATATTGTTTAGGCAAGAAACCAACAAACAATAAAGAACAAAGCACCCTGACACCCAAAGCAACCTGTGTGAGGTTGTGATTGCACAAAGCCATGGTGACCAGGTACACATGGTCGCATGGGTCAGTTATATATTTGATAATTACATTTCAGATAGCACCTGGCATGGCAGGCCTTCTTAGATTGGAAGCCTTAGAGAAGGTGTAGTCGTGTGATTTTATCCACATTCTCACAGAGTAATTAGCTAAGTCTTTGTAGTCTTGGCAGGCATTCCTATATTCTATATTACTTGTTCTGAAATTTCAAGTTCAGTGGATAGACTTTATACTATTTAATGGGAAGACAGGATTAAGTACCTGCAGACTGATGAGATGTGCACTGAGGTATATACATGCTTTGATCCATAACATAATGGGGATCTGCATAATGACGTGTATGTTTTACAAAATTCTCCAAAAAAATCTTGTAATCATTTTTATGCCGGGGATATCAGAATCAGAGAAGCTTATTTTGTGGCCATAGTAATAGTCAAATTTTGAGCATTATATTTTATACTTAAGACATTTAACGTTTTAAAAACTTTACCTTTATATTATGCAACATGTATTCTCACTGACAAAAAATAGGGATGTGATAACACAGCTCTGAGGCTGGGCGTATGATGACATTTGGGAGATGAGACCTAGTAACATGCAGAGTGTCTGCAGCCGCGCACATACAGAGTTTATATTTTTAAACAGCCTAGTTCAAAGCGGAGAGGCTACTGGCTGGTTTTGAAGATTGCTTCACTTTGTCCACCGCATTTCAAATGCCTGTCCTCTATTCATCACTCTGTTTTCCAATGAATTATTTAGTAGTTTACTGGTCTGTGGTCTTTGGGGCAAAATATAAAACCCAAAACAAAAACATAACAAAAGGAAAGGAGAGAGAGAGAAATGTGTGTTTAAAATTTAATGACAGAGCCCAGGTTTTCTGTATTTACTTTGACATCTCTTTTTATTAAGGGCTCCTTTAAACCCAAATGGATTTACAGAATGATGAAGGAGGAACAGAAGACACTGCAGCCTCCACGACAACCCCAATCATTCAGCAAGTTTGTGTAGCCGTGGAAGGCGTTTTTGCCCAATCGAAGCAGGTGCTGCCTTGCTGTACTTGTTTCTATTCTTAGCTGGCTTTACGAGAAGAATGTTTTACGCTTGGGGGAAATATAATTCACAAATTCATTTTTTGACCTATCTGTATTAGTGGATTACCCTCTTGTTGTTTCTTCGCTTAATCCAGTTTTGTTGGTAAACATATATTCGCTTTATTATTTTTCACTGGTACCATATATAAGGTTTGGAAATCCAGTGATTCCACTTCAAGAAATGGTAATAGTCAATCATGTCATTTCTGATTTTAAAATAGTATGTTATTTATTATTCACTACTATTGTTACTGAGTTTCTCGCAGTCGGTTCCAGAATGCTTCTCTCAAATTGCAAGCAATGGTGTTTGTTGGTATTTATTAATGGACTTGCATAGTCCAGAATTTTCTACCCTTGGCCAAGTTTTTATTTCCTATTTTAGTGAACGATTTTTTTCAGGTGTGGCTTGTCATTCTACTTGCCAGTTCCACTACAGCAGGGCTCTTTAATACAATAACTACTAGTTATACAAACTATTTAAATTTAAATTAGTAAATATTAAATTTTTAAAATACCACTTCCTATGTTGCACTAGTCAATTTCAAGTGTTCAATGGCCACAAGAGCCTAGTGTGTACCATATTGGATAGTGCAGCTATAGAACATTTCCAGAAAAGCAGAACATTCTAGTGGATAGCAAGCACTACACTGAATACATATTGCATAGTTTGCTAATTGTCTTTTTTCTTCAGGTCAGAAAACTATTTGAATAATTGAATTTAAAACATTCTTTTCATGATAAACAATTCTTTCAGTTTTTTTTTCCTTCCTACTCCTGAGTGCCTTATATGTGCTGATTTTCGTTGGTTACATTCAAAGGAGGGGAAAAAAACTTTTAAAACAGACAAAATATAGCCTCAAACCTTTGGCTAAGAAAGAAATCTATTCAATTCCTAATAGATGTTTTGGTAAGAGCCCATGAATTTTCAGTCATGTTACTAAAGTTCAAAGTGAACTTTAAAAATAATAACACAATTTTACATCTAGATTGTCCTTCATATAAACATTGATAAAACAATTGATCATGCACCAATTCAAAGGGTGTATTTCATTATTCCCCTGATTTTTATTTACCTTCTTCCCTTCCCCAGGCTCAAAATGTCTTGTTCTTGCAACAACAAGAAATGAAAGGTTTTACAGCAAAAATGAAACTTTTAATGAATGCACTTGGCCAGGTGAGACTTTCAACAACTCTAATACTGATATTCCCAGTATGAACTGAGGATCCAGAGCTCACCATCTATGAGCAGAAACCTTCACAGTCTGATGCTTATTCTTGCTTGAGATTTTATTGCCTGTGATATGTTTTGTGTTTACTTTATACTGGCCTTTTTAAAAGATTGCTCATGGGAATACTTTGCAGAAGCTTAGAGACAGAGAATATCTTTTACATGGCACTGACACATTTATTGATAGAGTTTCTCCCAGAACCTTAACCTTTGATTCCATTTATTTATCCTTAGTTCTTCATGACTTGTGGAAACACGATACAATAATTCTGCCACTTCCAGAAAAAGTGTGTTCTTTTCCTTAGTAAAGAACTGGATTCATGTATTCCTCTTCAACACCGTAACTGGCTTTTCCTCAATAAGAAAATTCCTCACACAATTTTCAACTCTGGGAATCATTTCATTTCTCAGATTCATTAGGATTCAGGTCATATCAGGAATAAAAATTGTCTTATGGATCACTGGTGTTTTAGAAACCTTTCTGGGAACGCCATATGCTGAGAATTTTAAAAAATGACAACAAATGCTAAAGGGAAAGAAGTTGATAATGCCTCATGGTTCTTTCTGAGCGACTTACCTTCAGTTTGTTTGAATTGTACTACCTTTATTACTACTACTTTCTGTTCAAAAACTGATTTTTATTTGTCACCTTAATGCTCTTCCTTGTGGGCTTTAGTTTTGGTAAAAGAATAAGAGCTTCAAAAGATTGACCACAGTATCATTTTGTGTGGCCTGATCACAAGCCAAAGTCGTCATGGCAATGAGCAGCTTCTCGGCATCTTTTACCACAGGCCAGAAAGAGGTGGTGTACTGAATAGAAATTATGGGAAACACCAGTACAGCCCGAGTAGCCTGCTCTCTCTCAAAGAATCCTGCTGGTGGCAGAGCAAGATAATAAGGGAAAATGAAAACCCCAGAAACCCACCCATCATGCTATCTCTTAGTTTTCATCCTGGACCTATTTGCTTCATCTGCCTATATTTGAAAATAACGTATTTGACAGTAAATAGTCTCTAGGGTAATTATTTACCTATTTGGAGGAGTCATGAGCCCCTTTGATAACACAATGAAAGATATCTACTGTCTCCACAGATAAATGAATATATTGACATGTGCCCCAAATTTTGTATCCTATTTTAGGTAAATCTTAGACCTTAAAAAAATGGCCAAAGATTCAAGGAGACTGGAATAACAACTTTTCCTTAAAAGAAAATCTTAAAATCAATAAAGTGATGGTATATTCCAGAAACCATCATATAACAACTGTGAATTCATATAACAAGTGTATTCTCTAGATAGTCTATGAATGGAACGTGGGCATCTGGAAAGCAAACTGCACAAAGCTCACAGAAATTTGGGCAGTAGCAGAAACCACAGGATTCTCACTATTTGCTTTATAATCATTTATTCCTACTCATCTGGACTTCAAACTCCAGCAACATTTCATATTCTTTGGTTCTTGCTATTAAATCTGGCAGCTCCTATCTCAGATCTTTTATTCTCATCAAGGTGAAAAT
>NW_012149396.1:2743840-2745770 GCF_000956105.1 Propithecus coquereli | reverse complement strand
AAGGCAGAACATGAGGTCTCCAACCAGTCAAGTCTATTTTTTTTTTTACTTTTTTAAATTTCAAAATATTACGGAGGTACAAATGTTTTTGATCACAATGACCATTTTTATAATGCTTGAGTCATGACTATAAGTGTGCCCATCACCCAGATATTGTTCCCTGTACTCATTAGGTAGGTTTTCACGCATCCCCCCTTCCTCCTTCCCCCTGTTTTATTTCCACTGAGTTTTACTTCCCTCTGTGCACATGTGTGCTCATTGGTTAGTTCCAATTTAATAGCGAGTACATGTGCTATGTGTTTTTTCATTCTTTATATACTTCTCTTAGGGTAATAGACTCCAGTTCCATCCAAATTGTTGCAAAAGGCATTAAGTCATCCTTTTTTATGGCTGAGTAGTATTCCATGGTATACATATACCACATATTGTTAATTCACTCATGAATTCAGGGGCACTTGGGTTGATTCTGAATCTTTGCGATTGTGAATTTTGCTGCAGTAACATTCGCAGGCAAGTGTCTTTTTGATAAAGTTACTTCTTTTCCTTTGGGTAAATACACGGTAGTGGGATTGCTGGATCAAATGGTAGGTCTACTTTTGTTTTTTTGAGAAATCTCCATATTATTTTCCATAGAGGTTGTACCTTATTCAATAAATGGTGCTGGGAAAATTGGATAGCCACATGCAGAAGAATGAAACAGAATCGATCTCTCTCACCATTTGCAAAAATTAATTTAAGATGGGTAAAAGACTTAAATATAAGGCATGAAACTATAAGAATTGTGGAAGAAAATGTAGTAGAGACTCTTCTAGATATTGGCTTAGGCAAAGAATTTATGGCTAAGACCCCATTAGCAATTACAGCAACAACAAAAATAAATAAATGGGACTTGATTAATTTAAAAAGCTTCTACACAGTTAAGGAAATAATCAACAGAGCAAATTAGATAATCTACAGAATGGGAGAAAATATTCTCAAGCTACATATTTGATAATGGGCTAGTAACCAGAATCTACAAAAAACTCAAGCAAATCAGCAAGAAAACAAACAAACAAACAACCCCATTAAAAAGTTGGCAAAAGGCATGAACAGAAGCTTTTCAAAAGAAGATATACAAATGGCCAAGAAACATATGAAGAAATGCTCAATGTCCCTAATCATCGAGGAAATGCAAATTAAAACCAAAATGACACATCACCTTACCCTGGTTAGAATGGCTTTTACTAAAAAAAAATCCAAAAAACAATAGATGCTGGGTGGATACAGAGAGAAAGGAACACTTATACACCGCAGGTGGGAAAGAAATCTGTATTTTTATCTCTACTTTAGCAGTGTGTAAATTAGGATTAGAGAGACTCTATCATGTGTCAGCAGTATCCCAGCTGATAAAAACAAGGGCCATATTCTAAATTAAGTCTTTTATTCAAAGTCTAGTGTTCTTTCTATTCAACCATAATTGGCAATATTTTCCCTCTTTGCTATTTGATACATGTTGATTGAATTGTTGATTTATGGCATTAAACTCCAAACACACTAATGCTCTAATAACTCTAATTAGCTTAATAGACTGATCCAAGTAATTCTATTTTGCTGTTACTACAATGTTAACGATCTTGAACAACTTATTATGATTTTTGCATCTCCGATATGTATGTCATTGATAGTATTAATAATAACCAAACCTAGTCTGCTTGCTGACTCTCAGGGAAGCCAGGAAGAGCACTGGAGGCCCACCCTTAAAAAGGAGGCAACTTGTTTTAGAGAAAATTAATTGTTCTACTTACAAGTTCTCATCCAAGTCATTACTACACAATTCAATACATTTTTAAAATTTAATATGAATGATATACATTCTGTCTATATTATGGGCAAATCTGGAAGCTGAGGTGGAGAATTTAGCTAAGGAGAAAGAAAAACATATAGGAAACAA
>NW_012149396.1:2742371-2743790 GCF_000956105.1 Propithecus coquereli | reverse complement strand
TTGTGTGTGTCCTGCTTACCTTATTAAGCTATAGTGGGAAGTGAGATGAAGTATAAATATGCCAGTGGTCTGACAAGTACAAAATGCAAACCCAAGCACCTGTTACCATTATTTGCAAGATTTAAATTTATTGTATATATTTCTACTAGACCAGATAGGGTCTACATCTGTCCTTGCTACTCAACTTAACCACCTCTTTCCTTTCATCCTCATCTCAGGGTATGGATGTGTGTGTGTGTGTGTGCGTGTGTGTGTGTGTGTGTGTGTGTCTGACTGAAAGAGAGAAGTGGGGTGGTATGTTAGTAACTATAAGCCATATGTCAGAGAAGTTGAAGGGAAGAGGAATAGATAAAATCACACTTCACAGGCATTCTTTGTGAAATTCAATAATTCCAAGTCTGCTACACTAACTATTCTACTGAAATAACTTGCCTCAAAAAATTCTGGAACTCAAACCATTCTGTAAAAAACAATCATTGTCCTTTAGAAGATTTCACATTCTGGCAAAGTAGCCATGGCCATTCTGTGAAATGAATGTATCTATAAGGTATAGCAATTATGACATAAAATTCTTAAAGTAGAGAAAGTAGTCTTTTAAAAGTAAACTTAGAATTGGATAACCTATATATAAAGAGAGTTTTTTTTAATACTCTCATATGTTTCATCGGTTGTCTTTTCTGGTAATGTTATCTTTATTTATAGTTCTTCAGAGTTTTGAATCTACGACTGTGAGGAAATGGATAGGGTACTTACAGCGTATCTTATATCAATGTTACTATTTGGACTTGCCTGGAGAGTTTTCACAAATACCTGACCTAGCAGGGAAGAAATACCAAAGAAAACTGTTTTTTAAATGATTTCAAAATAAAACTGTTTTGTGATGAAATGTGAATCTTATGCCATTTAAAAGTTGGAAGACACTAGAGGCAGATCCAGCTACAGGAAGAAAGAGGGAGACTAACAAAATTACTGGTGGATTTTGCTATAGCTCCGATTTGGAGTCAGAAATTCCCAAAGGATACTTTCACCTCCCCTCCCTGAAAATCACGACTGGCTTGAGGCTGGATTCAGGGGTAAGAGAGTTCAGTGGAAAGAACATCGAGTAAAGTCTGAGGAGATCTAAATTCTCCCTGAGCACTACCCACTAGAGTGGCAAGGAAAAGAGATGAAAAGGAGTATGTAGAAGGCAGAGTGCCAGGGTTGAACTATATGATTCCTTGGTTGGTGAGTGGCATTTATGCTCATATTTTCAAAGCTACCTTCTTTGTCCCCAGTCATCATCCTGGGAAGCTTTAAGTTTTAAATGTGTTTTCAAATATTATCCCACTTGGATAACTTACAAATTCTTTCAAGTATATCGAGCTGAGTATATAATTTATTCCAAATTTTTATATATCAATAATATGTTAAATAACAACA
>NW_012149396.1:2741079-2742321 GCF_000956105.1 Propithecus coquereli | reverse complement strand
AGTTTCAAATATGTCCATTCTTCGGGTGGTGCGCATTGCATTCTTTGTGTATGCCTCCTCCCCCCACCCCCCTCCCCTCTGCCCAACATCCAACAGATGTTATTCTTATATGTGATTCTCCTGCAAGAAAGTTCCTATGATTAAAAAAAGCCACCTGTTTGAGAGAAGGTCTTCCTCTATAAACTGGAATATAAACTACGTAATGACTAGAGCTTTGTCAGCAAAGGATTTGTTGTATTTCTTTTGTGGAATGTGAAAGATACTCATGTTGGTCTCATAAATTTCCTGAGTAATCACCCACTCTTCTTTCAGCCTTTTTGATGTCACAGAAGTCTGTGGTTGACTGATTCTCAAATGAATAATTCTAATAAGAAATGTGCTGCTTTTTTTGCTTATGACTAGAAATAGTAAGGCTAACACCTGATAAATGCATGTTTCACAATGCTCAATGCTAGAACACTCACATATTCCTGGTCTCATCCTTTACCATCAACTATAACAATTTCTGAGCAGATACCTTAAAAAACCATTAAATCTGGTAATGGACTAACTGAGCTTCCATTCACGGGTTTAAGTATTAATGCTCACTGAGGAAATGAAAAGCTTGGTGCTTTTCCTTTATCCTTGAAGTTAGTTCAGAGAGAGTTTGTTGAATATTTAACCTAGTCCCTTAACATGAAAAACATCATGGTGAGGATCTCCAAAAGCAATTGTGCTTTCTATAATACATATGTGTACATGTATGTGCATATGTGTGCGCACATGTGCACGTGTGTGGGGGAGCATATTTAAGAGTTCAAAGACTATCTCTAACATTTATAGATTTTCAAGTTAGGAACTAATGTGTGTGGGAAACCAAGTGGTAAATGATAAATCTGGAAAAATAGATGTTATGATATTATTTACACATATATGAAAAAGAGAGTGTAGGAGCCAATTGGAACAAATGTAAAAATATTTCCTTCCAAATCACCACCTCCATTTATTTTTAATTATGTGGAAATATTTCACGCAGGTTGAGATTTCTGAATTCTCTAAATCACTTGACATTTTGTACTATGGCAGATATTGCAGCTAAAAACCTTAATGTTCTCTCTCTGTCCATTCTTCACTTCTTTTTCAATAAGAAAATCCATGGACATTTGCTGGGCCAATGTTATGGCAAAATAAGACTACATTTCCTAGCTGAATTTGCAGGTAGGTTTTCCTGAGATGATTTCTCTTTAATTATGAAAAAAAAAG
>NW_012149396.1:2737394-2741029 GCF_000956105.1 Propithecus coquereli | reverse complement strand
TACTTGGTAATGAAGGCCGGGAAGAACATCATTATTTTTAATTAATATTTTGTGTGAATTAAATGCCAGTTGCATGTGCCAGATTGACAGTTCACGGTCCTTTATTCTTTACCGATTATGTACTTCACTCAGTGGCCCCATTCATACCAACTGCTTTTTGGGGCCCAGTCTCTATGTCCCTCCATCTTTTGCCCTCTCTGTTAGCATTGCCAACAAGTCAATTAGAGAAAATTAGAGTGGTAGCTGTTTTGCTAATGTAGATACCTGCTCATTGCAATGAACCAGGGCTACTACATCCACAGAATATAGTCCATTGGATTGCTGTCAGCTGGTAAATATTACTGGATACCTTTGACCCCACTGGACCTGAAGTGTTTAATTAAGTGTAATGGGCGGAGAGCAAATACAGCTGATTGCATTGATCTCTTAAAAGGATGAGCAATACATATTTGAGAAAGACGCAATTTATAAAATACATTCAATTTTACCTCATTACATATACTCCTGTTTAAACTTAGTTAATGCCTAATCTAACTAGCACCCTAATAAAGATTTTCTCCTTTACTTTTCTAGGAATAGTGTCCAAAGAATGGTCAGATTATAACATGATTTGCTCATTAACCGGTCTTGCAGATATCTAGCCACTCACCTATTCAGTGTGAGAAAGTATTTGAATCCAAGGAAGAAAAATTAATTTTTCTTTGATCCACTAAGGTCCTTAGAAATTAGGTAAAAACAAATTTAATAAGAAATATTTTAGGTGGGGGTAGATAGAAGGTGCATAACAAATATTTGTTGAATTGATGAATGTATGAGACACAGAAAGGCTAAATTACTTATTGAAGGTCAAACAGCAAGTCCCTAATCAATTTGAACACGGAACTCATATTTCTCGATCCCAGATTGCACACTCTGATACCCGTATGAAAAATGAATCCAAAGACATTGAACAACGCTTCCTACTCTCACTTGCATATTCACGGTCAAGTCTTCTTCATCCATTCATTTATTTATTCGCTCATCAGTCATCATGGTACCTTTTCTGTGTGTAAGACGTGGTTATGAGTTTTCTAGAGTACATAAAAATCAAAAATAAAAACAAAAATAAAAACAACCCTTATTTTCCTTGATGAATCTTTTTAAATGAAGAAACTGTTGGAGGTTTTAAAAAAAAATCAGAGCAAAGTGTTCTGGAATCAGGGCAGCATTGTGGAAAAGGTGGTCGTTTTGCTGAATCCATTGATAAACAAAGGCCAGGGGGAAAGAATGGAATAAGCAAATGCAAGGGAACAGTTTACAGTGGTTGTAGCATCATGCACTTTAGAATCAAAGCTTGAAGACAATGGTAACAACAACCCCTCTTCCTCCTAGTAGTAACATTTGTTGGGTACCTAATTAGGCCCTTTACCTGACATCTCTTATTGACTTTAATTCTCACATTAATCTAGTGTCTGGCATAAAGGAAATATTCAATAAATATTTCTTGGATGCATGAATGATTACCTCATTTTTATTGGTAGGTGATTGCTATGGTTTGAATGTGCTTCTAGAAGTTCACGTGTTGGAAACTTAATCTCCAACGCAACAGTGTTGGGAAAGTGGGAGCTTTAAAAGCTGATGAGGTCATGAGGGCAGAGAATTAATGCTGTTATCTCAGGAGTGGGTTAGTTACTGTAGTTATTGATCCTTTTCTGATAAAAAGGATGAATTCTGCTTCCTTCCTCGCTCGCTCGCTCTCTCTCTCTCTCGCTCTCTCTCTCTCTCCCCTCCTCTGTCTGTCATATGCATGTTATGTTGCCCTTCCACCGCCCATCATGGGATAACTCAGCAAGTAGGCCCTCTTTCGATGCAGTCTCCTTGACTCCGAGCTTCCCAGCCTCCAGAACCATATGAAATAAATTTGTTTTCTTTATAAATTACCCAGTCTCAGATATTCTGTTAAAACAGCACAAAATGGACTAAGATAGTGGTAGAATGTCTAATTCCACAACTCAGCCTCTTATCCTCTGCTCTACTTGTCTTTTATTGAATAAGAGATGTGAGTTGAAGAACATTTTCACCAAGTTCCAAACTGTCCTTTTTAGGGAAATTGATTCCTTACAACTACATAGTCTAGGAAAAGTAAAAAAAGATGTTGAAAGTAGGTATACTACAGAAAGTATTGTAGTTGTCCAGACAAGGACCACAGAGATTTGATTGAAGTGGTATAAAATGAATGAAGAACAAGAGATGGGTGTGAATAACAGTTTGTAGATATATTTGGAGGGATAATGAAGAAATGTAAAAATTAAGACTGACTTAGATTTTGAGTCAGATAATGAGAGGAAATTACTGCTAGCACTAGGAAGTCAAGAGGGGAGTGAAGACATTTCTGCTCTGTCATGTTTGATAAATGGGGACAAAGGGCATCATAGATAGAATTGACTGTCTGCCTAGGCTCATGGTGTAAGAATTTTATATAAATAACCTATGCTATGGTGGCCTCTTTCTTTGGACCTGAAGAAAGCAGAGTATCTACTCCAAATACTCTTCCAAATATTATAATTTCTTCTCTAGTTTTTTCCAATGAATTAACTAGTCATCTTGGGGTTATTTAGGCTCACACTGGAGATAATCTTCTTAGCGCCGTTGGCCCTACTTTGTTGAGTGCTACCAAATTTACATGGTATCTTCCATCATATTTAGGAAAGGCAAACTTTTTCATGTGTACTGTGCTTTGACTTTAAAAATGATTTTTTATCAGTTATCTCAACATTGTTACAAAGCAGATAAGGAAGGGACGATCATTGCCATTTTAGATGTGGAGAGAATGCAGTCCAGTTGCAATCATCTCAGTTGGCGAAGACACGAGTAAGAACTGGGTGCCTTGTTTATGCTCAGGTTTTCTCCTCCGCGATGTCAGGACTAGGTTTGGGCTTTTCTCTGGACCACTCTGCAGAGCAGTCTTTGGTCATCAATTAGAGCAAAATAAACATTCCTTACCTGCTTTGGTTAGTAAGCTGTGCTTTGGCAGAGAGCCCTCAGAGTCAGAAAAATGACTGAATAAATGCTTAGATTACAAAGCAGCTTACAAATGGAGCACTTAATGAAATGAATTTTTGAGCAAAGCTTTACATCAGGAAATTAACCAGAGACAATATAAGCAAACATCCAGGTTTTCCTTTTTTATTCACAGTTCTCAAAAAAGATGGAACTATTTTTGTTTCTGTTTGACCACCTAACGACTCAATAAGTAACACAGATACTGTTCATGTAGTTAATTCAAGCAAATCAGTGATCATTTTAGTTTAAAAAGTCAGCCAAACCGACTCCTTAGCCTAAAGACTAAATGAAATAAAGTGGCTTTTGGCCAGGAACTAAAAGAGGAAGCATATCTTTTTAAAAATGATTGTCATCCCTTCCTCTCCTCCCTCTCCGCCCACTTCCTTTATCCTTTTTCTTTACTTTCTGGTTGCATTCGCTTTCTTGCTCTCCTAACTCATTCCTTTGGGTTTCTGGGGGGAAGAAAGAATCGAGGGAGTGAAGAGCATAGGAAACAGAAGACATGAAGAGAGGGAATGTTAAGGATATAAATACAGATAGGCTGAGAAAGGAATATCAGATGTCTGTATAATGACAAGACTACTTGTTCATGA
>NW_012149396.1:2734432-2735420 GCF_000956105.1 Propithecus coquereli | reverse complement strand
TTTAAATATAAAAACACACATAGTTTAAAGGTAAAATAATGGAAAAATATATGTCATCCTAACACCAACAAAAATATGTAGTCTGGAGTGGATAGACGAATATAAGACAAAGTAATAGATTTCAGAGTAAAGAATATTATCACCGATAAAGAGGGATAGTTCATAAATATTAAAGCAGTTAATTCATCAAGAGGACATAACAATCCTAAATAATTATGTACTTAATAACAGATCTTCAAAATACATGGGGCAGAAACTGATAGAATTAAAAGGGGAAACACAAATCCACAAATATAACTGCTTAATAAAACAAAATGCCCAGATATAGCACCTGTTTTTCTGTCTTTTCCCTCCAAATCAGCCCTAAACCCAGCTCACAGGATAAATAACAATGCTCATACCCCTATGATTAAATTCTGGGACTCATATCTGAAGCTTTGACTTGTATTTGTTAGAAATTTCAGGGCTGTGTCCTATGTTGCTAGATTATATGATTTTGTTGGTGAATTGAGGGATTTAATTTTGTCAGAACACCTTGTTTTTCCATACAGGAAGCAGGGTTTCCCTGCAGAAGTGTGTTGTAGCTGTAAGTTTTTATCAGGTTTGGATTTGATCTCAAGCTCCTCTCTATTTACTAATGAGCCAAGCCTTTACTGCTTATTGCTATATTTATCCGAGGGTGTTCACGTAAAATTTGACTTTTTTACTTAAAAAATAAACTTTGGCTTTTTAAATTTACTATAGTTCTTTCTCTGTCTTCTCTTCTTTGTAAAACTGGTATGACACCTGACGTTACGGGGAGGACGAAGGAATACATGGGGATTTGTAAAGTGCTTGGAAGAAACTCACTGAGCAGCTGTTGTAAACACTAAATGACGTGGGGCGTTAAGGATGAGTTCTGGATTGTTCCAACTAAAATAAAATAATTTTCTGAAAAACACATAAGATGAAGACAAAGATTTTTATCATTTGAATGCTTGAATTTAAC
>NW_012149396.1:2732414-2734382 GCF_000956105.1 Propithecus coquereli | reverse complement strand
ATACCCTCTACTACAAGAAAAATTTTTTTCTTAATTAAGCAATTGCCTACAATATGGAAAATCTACCTATTCAGTGTTTTGACTAATGTCGACTAAATGGTCAAGAACATTTGAAAATAAAACTGATTCGGATAACAACGCATTATATTATATTGAATTCATCTATATTTATAGAAGTATTGAAACATACTAAACTGAATTTCAAAGAAATCATAAAATGCTAAAAAATGAGAAGAAAACCTATTTTTCTCTGGATTCACTAAATTCCATACTTCCATTCACAATGTTTTTAATATGGAAATTGGGCAAATAGTATTGACAGGGAAAAATAAATAATAAATGACATAGATAAGAAGCATATATGATCAAAACTGAGATAAAACTCTATCTTAAAAACTACATATTAAGACTGTAGGAATAAAATTATATTATTAGAAATTACTGATGTAACGTAGTAAGTAGGGATTCCCTGTGTAAATGACATTATAAAATAAAAACAAGGTAAATTGACTTTCTTCTAAAATGGCTTATACAGCATAAAATACATGAATTTTCAGTGATCTATTCTGATCTCCCAGTCTGAAACACAGCTGAAGGCTGAGTTCACTATTGCTACACTGTATGTAAATGCTCTGAGTAAGATATTTTGGGATAAAGAAGGGGGTAAATCTACCTTCCCTTTTTATTTTCTTTACCATTAAATGATTTATTTCAAAAGGGTCTTTGTGATCAAGTTTTTCAAACTTCAGGTCGAAAACCATTCTCCATAATTCTTCTTAAATTCTACTTCAAAACACACAAAGCAGGATTTTGTTAACCAACACCTATAATGTACTTCATTTCAAAATAATAAAATGTTCTCTACATGGTGCTTATTCATTTTTTATTCATGTACGTCAACCATATTTGAGGCTGCTGAAGTGCACTGAATTTTCTGATTTTAAATGTTTGCATGTCATAAACTCAAAGCTTCTATATTCCATGCATGAAGGGTTTTTTTTTTTAATGGGGGGGCAATGCTGAGCTTATCACTGTAATTTACCTTGAATTCACTGAACTTAGAATGCACTCTGGGAGTTATAAAGGTTCATTTCTCCACAGGATAAAAGACCGATTTCTAAGAGCACTCAAGTTAAATTTACTCTCTAAAAATACAATATGACAGTTAGGATTCATTCTGGATGACATTTGTGGCAGAAATCAGGAAATAGATACAATACACTTTGGCATTTTGGGGACTCTTAAAAAGCTAAAAGTTTTGGCATATTGAAATAATAAAATGATTGTTTCATTGTTTATCAAAGAACTTCCACTTCTGGTCAAAATGGATTAATAGGGACTGAATTTATCCCTCCTGCTGCATCAACTTAGAAAGAAACACAGACAAAATATATGAAACAGTCTTCAGACACTGACTATCAGGAAGATCAAGTCAGTGACCTCTGAGAGAAGGAAAATAAAGTGAGCCCTTCGATTTCCCCAGCTTAGTGCTTGGAGAGTTTCCAGGCTGAAGAAGAAAAAGGAGTAATTCGAAAGGAGTCCAGTGGTCTCCCTGAAATGAGGACACAGAGCTGAAAGTCTGCGATGACCAAAGCAGCTGGAGTTTGTGGGGAAGAGTATCAGGGAGAAGAGACATGCTCAGAGAGCACTGGGGGTCTAGAGGGTCTGGCTCTCTTGAGTCTTCATCTGAGAACTGATCAGTGCATGTGTAAGAGGAAACTTCCCACGGTTGAGGAAAGAACCATACGATACTAACAAAGGAAAATATCTCTGGTGCCAAAGGACCAGGAATAATTAGCTTTTCATCAGCCAGATGGATGACCATGTAATTCATGGGCATTTGGGTAGAGCAGTCAGAAGGTATTGCCTCACTAGTGGGACAAATTAGCCCCAGGGCTCCGATAACATCCAATAGATTAAAGGCAAGCCTCCAAAGGGTTAATGTTTTTCCAAGTAACTTAACTGCAT
>NW_012149396.1:2729552-2732364 GCF_000956105.1 Propithecus coquereli | reverse complement strand
AAAAAAAAAAAAAATTGATTTCTTTGTTGTAAATGTGCTTTTCTCTTACCAAGAAAAAGAAAGTCTTTGTGCAGTGTTTACTGCATTCCATCCAAGTTTCTTGCTAGAAAACAAAGACCTTGCCACATTACAGAAAAGGTAGATAGGGATGAATTCAAAATTGGTATTCAGTTTTTAATTTGTATTTCCCGGACATTAACATAAGGCATGCGATTGACCAACCAGAAGAACAAAATTCCTTTGGATAGTTGAGATAATAGTCCCTTTGATACAAAGTTAGGACCATTTTATTCATCTAATTTCACTGCCAAGAATCTTCCCGTATGATCATTCCTTGTCATTCTAATGCTTTCTTTCTCCAATAATATTGCCTTTTGTGTTGATTTTTTTTTCTTAAGTTTTCATTTTTTTTTAGAAACATCCATCATTCTGCTTTAGTACATAGATGGTACCTGGGTCAGAAATTTTTTAAAAATAGTTTAAAAGGAGATTGAGAAAAAAAAAAAATTAAAGAAAACTAAGATTGAGAGTTATTTTTTGTATTGTTTCCTGAGGCTGCCATAACAAATTATACAAACTTAAACAATAGGAAGTGTTCCTTCATGGTTGGTTTTGAAGGCCAAAGGTCTGAAATTGAGTTGTCAGCAGGGCCACACTGTCCCTGGAGGCTCTAGGGCAGAATCCTTCCTTGCCTTTTTTAGGTTTCAGTGGCCATCAGCCTTCCTTGTCTCTGCATCACTCCAATCTAGAGAGGTCTGTCTTATGACTTTCTCTTTTCTTATGCCTCTCTACTGCGTGTCTCTTACAAGGACACACCATTAGATTTAGGGCTCACCCAGTAAACTGGGATGAACTTCCCCAGAGATCATTAACACATTTGCAACTGTAAAGATGCTTTTTCCAAATAAGTTTACATTCACAGGTTCTGGAGTTAGGACATGGACGTATTTTCTTAGGGGGTCCCATTTAAACCACTGTACCTTTCAAGGAAACTTTTCTCAGAAATCAATAATTTCTAAAATGTCGCTTCTCTGTTAATTATTAAGAAGGCTATGTTGACTTTCACATAAATATTTGTGGACAAAAATGATCCCTTGGGTCATAACACTGTGACCCTCTCAGCAATACTTTATTGCAGCACAAAGTTTAACCTCTTCTAATGAAAGACAATGACTTTAAAGGGCATGAAGGCCCACCTTACTGCAGTTTTACTCCTTATTTACACAAATATATAACGGAACAGCAGATACACAACTTGATGTTTTTTAAATGACTTACCACATAATCTGTTATTTATGGACTATATGGCCACTTTTTTCCCTTATTCCAGTGAGATAGCAAAATGCCTAATTGAGGGAAAGGCCATTACTCTTGAATAAATAGAATTCGAAATAACATATAATACTTCCAAGTATGATTAGAATATTTTTCTAAGATTTGGACTGTATATAGCCAATGGCGCTTCCCAAACGATTATGCTAATTACATAAAATATGTAAATAATTCATGTAATAGATATTCCATTTGACTAACTGATAATAGTTTCAGGGTAGACATTGCTGGAAGTAATAGATTCTATTCCATTGCTGTCATTAATTTGCCAAATTTATCTGTATCAGTCACATGACTAGAATATGTCTTATTTTCCACATTTTTACAACAAAGTACTGATTATTAAAACATACATACATACACATATACATGTAATACCTAAAAAACAGAAAGTTCCTAGATGAACTATCTAATGGAATGGTTTGCCATATTTTTTAAGGTGGACTGCTTTAAATTCTTAACTAAATAAACCTTAAGAATCTAAATGTTAACTATCTGCCCCAAATCCTGCTCTTCTCCCAGCACCACCTTCAAAACAATTAAATGTCCACACATGCCTAGTCCTAGGAAGAAGAACTGGATTCATATGATTCGGAGACACATTTATGAAGGAAGGGATGTTATGCAGAGGAAGACAGGAGGCAAAGTCTAGATGGTGGGATGTCAGGGGTCACTATATTGTGGATTGAGTTAAGACTCTCCAAGGTAATGAAGAGGATCAGAAGTTGGACTCTGGATGTCCTCATAAGAATATAAGGGGCTTCAGCTTGGGACATTCTGGATATTGAACAAATGATTTAAAGAGAAGGACCCAAAGGTAGGGCACAATTTCGCAGTGCTAGCTAGAATTAATTAAATAATTGTGGGTTTTCTTTTTCATGGCTCAGTTTTCAAAATAGACGTTGTGAAGAGGGGAAAGGAGACTTCCCAATAATTATTTACAATGCTGGGAAATAATCTCTCATGATGCAATTGTGTCTTAGAAGGGCCTAATCTATTCAAAGACTACTACAATGTAGTCACAGCTTCCCTTTTAACCCTGGATTCTAGTTTTCCCTGAAGTTTTAAAAATGAAGAACATTTTTTGCTCATAAAAGTGGATATGTAACAAAAAGAGAAAAGACCAGTAGGTAAGTCTTACTGACTACCTAAGTGACTTGCACACTAGTCCCCAGTATTTGTGATTCAATTAGTATCTCAACAAAATGACTGTTAAATACACAGCATGGACCCTTGGAATAATTTGGGAAGAGGCAAATCCAAGAATATCAAGGGTTACAATTTTAGGCCTTTCCAAACCTGTACTCAAGTTATGTCTCTATTCATATTAATAACTTCTGCAACTGCCTTATATAAACTTGCATTCTGGATTCAATTGGTTTGTTCACTAGACCTCGAGCCTCCCTTGTTCTTTTCTTGACGCTTCAGTCTTATTTACACTACTTCCCATAACCTTCCATGAGAATGAGTCCTACCCATC
>NW_012149396.1:2727897-2729502 GCF_000956105.1 Propithecus coquereli | reverse complement strand
TATGACAAACTTTTTAATAAAAACTGGTTAAAACTTTCTTTTATGGAAGCTAGTTAATATTGTGCTTGATTTTAAATTTCTACAGTTTCAGTAAAAAAATTAAAAATCTCTGAAAAATTCTTCAGTTACAAAACGCCTATGAAGAAATGACTTAGACTTGAGAAAATTATTCTAGAACCTCAATGGCAGTGGCTCTATTGACCAGATGTGTTTCAAAGCTGTATTTAACTTTCACAAGATAGCATGAGAAAGGTATGCAACCTGATATTATACAGCACTGTGGCTGAGACGTGTTTTTGAGTCAGACAGTTTGAGTCCTGGTTCCATCACTTACTAGCTAAGGGATTTGGTACTAGTCACTTATGCCTTGTTAGCCTCAGTTTCACTTTATGTAATTGGTGTTAACTTATCTGTAAGATGGCATCGAGCAGAGCACTCTCCTTTTAGGATCATTGTGAGAAGCAAATGAGATATGCATATAAAATGCATAGAGCTTGGCACAAAGTAAGTGCTCAATAAATGTTATTTATGACCATTATTATGGACCATGCAAGCCTTCTATTGTTTGTAATGTATGTATTAAGTGAGTTTCCTAGGTATATATAACACAGCAGCTTAAGCGATAATGTCTGCTTGTTTCATTGAACATTATTAGTATGAGAGGATGTTTTCCCCTTGTTTTCTCCTCAAGGTCTAATAATAAAATATAGTTCACAGAAAAAAAAGAGTCTTCACATGATAAAGTTTCAAATGTTTATGATGATAACTTCTTCATAAAACAGAAAAAAAAAAAAAACCCTAAACAAGACTTTGTTTCTTGAAGGTACATGATAACGTGTTTCAAAAATAACTTCATCCTCCACCATGCTGACAAGATCTGTTTTCTCTTCCCACACTTCTTCCTGTGAAGGCCAGGAGTGCTTGTTATGCTCATTTGACAGATTGAAGAAAGCAGGACACAAAGTATAAGTAACTTGACCAAGAACAGAAAAATCACTGCCGTTCATATACTTGCATTCTGGAACTTTAAAATGCTTCTCCTGCTATTCGGACAAGAAAAGTACAAAGGAAAAAAACGCATTCTTTTTTCACGGTATCATTGTCTAGAGATGCAAAAACTTGCTACTCATACCAAATATCCTTTAAATATATTTTATTTGAAAATATATTTATCAATGCTTTTGATTTCTGTATGTGATCCAACAGAGACACATGTCCCACAACTGTGGTCAAAATATTAGTTCCTGAAGTTTTCCTACAAGTTCAGATAATAAAAATTTGTGCGACAATAATACAAGAGATGTGAAAAAATAGAAAGTAACAGTTGAGAATTGAATTATTACTCGCTGGCATGACATAACATTAGAAAAGGATGCTGATATAAATAAAGTATAAAAGGGAAAATCTCACCTTTCTGTCCCAATTCTACAACCTCTCCGTAAGCAGAGTTTTCTCCAATACTTTTAGAATGTTCCCTAATTTCTGCTCAGAAATGACTAATTGTTGTGTAAGCCTTGGGAATTAGATTACCTTAAAGATAAATCACTTGCTTTTACTCTTGTAGGTATAATTCCTAGCTCTCCATTTTCTTTAAAAAAAAAAAAA
>NW_012149396.1:2705749-2707723 GCF_000956105.1 Propithecus coquereli | reverse complement strand
CTGTTTAGACATTCTAGTTTCTCATCACAGAGGAAGTTTATTGGTCAATTATAAAACAAATAGCTTTTTTATAGTCTAAAATATAACCATGATACTTGAAGTTATGGCTGACCCCATACATAAATGGATTATAATTTTCTTTAATTTATTTTTAGTTGTATCACTGTCATACTATCTTTAAAACATAAAATTTCCTTTTGTTAATTATATGTATAATGACTGGACAACTTTGTGTTTCTAAAGCTTTAAAAATTAAAAATAAACATGTACTTATAAATACTTTCTTAAAAGATGCTATGAAACCTGATGTACCTATTTTGATGTTCAATAAAATAGATAAAACAGTTAGTGGTTTCTCTGCAGAGCGGGAATATAGACTTGAATGACTCCTTTATAAAAGTTAGAGCTAAAGGTATATCTCACACACATAGGTATATATCACACACACATGCTTTGGTTACATAGCATAAACACGTTGAAAAAAATGACAGTTTATTTGCATAATCATGAGGATATTTAACGAACAGCATGCTAATACTTTTATTTCATATTTTGTGTTAAGACATGGAACTGTGTTAAAAAGGTATCAACTGGTAGAATTTAAATACGTGTGTAATTTCTCTTTCCGGATAAGTTTTAAAGTGCAAATTCGAGATCATCACTTAGACAGGTTCACATCCCAGTTTACCTTTAACAATTTTCCTAGATCTTTAGAACATATGTAACAAAGAGATTTTTCTTTCTTTCTTATTAAGAATTCAGGGAGATTTGCCAATGTTAGTGTCCCAAACTATTAACTTTGCTAAACTTGGAAACTCTCAGAGAGTTTCTTTGTAATAAAGAGCATCATGATCAAAAGGGCATGGTAAAAGGATGCAGTTTTCCTTCCTGACTTCCTTCTGAGTTTGCACTACATTTTCATTTCCTGGAAGCGTGTGCGCCGCCGTGAGAACTTTCCTTCTCCTGTCTGCTGAGTAGCATCAAGATGAACTGTCAGAGATTGTGTACACTTTATAATGAATAAGTGAAAGTCCCCTAACACAGGTTTGATGGCCATCAGGCCATAAGATACGAATTCTATGATTGTCTTTACATTCAAACTCAGGGACTGATAGCAAGAATATTATTTCTAAATGCAAAGTTAACAAAAGTGTGAAGATTTTCAGTAGGTGCTTCTCTTATTAGTATTTAAAGCAATTATAGAGAGAATGGTCGCTGCAATTTTCCCTTTGTGCTAAGAAAATCTTTTCTTGCTACTACTGCATTTTAGCTATTCAAATTCAAATCAGGCTTCTCATCACAAATATTCTGTTTATGAGAGACAATACAAATAAGTAGTAGATGTCCCCCCCCACCAATCTGGTTGCATTTCCAGTGGGGTCATCATTCTTCATTGCAAGTAATCTGGTATTAAATCAACAGGTAGAATCAATTTGCTTTTTACCTTATGAGAATCATTTAACTTATTGGCATCCTGATATGTTACATATATTTCTTTTTTTTCCATCTGTTAATGATATAATCTATAATCCCTTACAGCAATATGGAAAATCAGATATAACATGAATATGAACATTTTTATACACATTAGATCTCTCTGAATAAACATATTTTTAATTAATTCAGATATATCACAATTGAAATATTGTAGTCAGTAAAAATCTAAAAAAACAAGATTGAGTTCAGCATATTAAGAAAACTTGGATTGGGGAGGGAGCAGGATACAAGCAGGAGGGAGTTTAATAACTCCGATTTACTGGCTTAACTGAAAATTCCTTTTTTCATTTTGTTTTACAGTCCTAGTGCCATAGCCATAAAGCTTTATCTATGAATATTAATGGAAAAGAAAGTACTATAACTAGATAATTCAAGGTTAAAGAAAAATGAACGGAACATCTTCCTAATGAGAACAAACAAACATGACAAATGTGTTGATTTCCTTTACATAAGAATTATTAAGATTAGAAGTTTCCA
>NW_012149396.1:2691457-2693089 GCF_000956105.1 Propithecus coquereli | reverse complement strand
TACAGTGAATTGCATAAGGCAATTGACATACCCACACTCTATCTTTCCCAGCAGGTCTGATATGGACTAATGTGTTCATTTTTATAGGCAGAGCCTGTTCCCACCAATGGACATCATTTCCCTTAGGCCACTGGCCTCCCTAAACTTTGAATGTTCTTTGTTTGTTTATTTATTATAGTAGACTACCATTTCTATTCACTATTGAACTCTATTTTGTATTCTTTTAACATTCTACTCCTACCACTTTCTCAGTATTTGTTTTTTAATATATTTAGAAAACTTATTAGCAGCAAAATTTATTCAGTGGTACATGGTTATATAGGTAACATATTTGACTAACAGGTAAAATCACGTATCCACCACTCCCTTCATGATACAAAACATTCCATCACCCCAAAACTTCTTCAGGCTACCCCTTTGTAGTCAACCCTCTCCCAATCTCTCATTATTAATTTTAATAATGAACTTTAAAGATTCTTTCCTCTAGGAACAGAAAGTATATTCTTTGACTAATCTTAACTTATTGCTTTTCAGCATTAAAATGTTTAAAACCATCTAGGTTTTGTTCTTTCTCCTAATAACCATAATGGCTAAAATTTATGGAGACCCATTATGCATGTGTCATACTCAGCATTTTAATAAATGTTAACTCCTTTAACATTTCCCATATAGTTTGCTCCCTTAGCTATTCTACACATTTTATATTATTTAAGTTGTTACTTTTCAGCATTAAGACTTGTAATTTTAACCACATTTTATCTTTTAACTTCTAATGTTTTCCTTTAATCTTAATTGTTTACACTAATTCTTATTATCTCATTATTTTACTTTATTTTTAACTACTTTTGTTTAACTATCACTAATTTTACTTTATCACTAACCCAAAAATTGAAAATGGATGTAGAAGTTCCAGGGGAGTGAACAGATACATAATCAGTACCCTAAAAAAGGAGTTCTGACAGCCCTATTCCTGTAACACCACAACAATGAATTGTAGTTCTGAAAAAAAAAGTCTCCTAAATTTTAAGTCAATTGAACTGGTAGATCTTAGGGTGGACAATCCTTACTCCCCTGTGTCCTCCAATTCCTGATATCAGCAAAATTAACACCTAGTGACAATAAAGATAGACCCTGGAATGGCATTGTCCCTTCAGGCTCGGTAAACAATCTGACCTCTCCTGAGGAAACCATTCATCAGAATCCTCATCTTACAGCTTCTGCACCTTTATGCATTGGCCTCGGTTCATGTTGATGATAAAAAAAAAAAAAGGGAAGGAAAAAAAATAAAGTATTCCTTAGGGAAAAAATCCTCAATGCTATGCCTCAAGTTTAATCTTGACAAAACCACTAAGAGTCTTCCCTTCCTTTGTCTTCTCTTGCTTAGCGAAGTTGCAGAATCCCAATTCCAGATTACTGAAAACAGAAAACTGATCACTCAAGGTGATCACCCAATAGTTGGAGGCTGAAATCCTTATACCGCAAAAGCAAGAACAGGGTAGCGCATGAACTGTCCAGAGGAGTCTGTAGCTGTACCTCAGTTTCTGTTTATTACTTAAGAACAATTAATATAGTTACGTGTGGTCTTTAGTAGACAACCTGCATCCATTTAAATTAAACATAGTATTTTCTACG
>NW_012149396.1:2689457-2691407 GCF_000956105.1 Propithecus coquereli | reverse complement strand
ATATCTTGATAAGTGCTATGCTGATGGTACAATAACTGACTCATCACGGAGGGTCTGTTAGAGTCTAAGGTGAATTATCAGAAAGAGCCAGTCAAGTAAACATCAAAGTGGTTAGCTTTGCAGGAAGAGGGAATCACTATTGCAAAGGCCATATCCCAAGAATGAGTTTGGTATTTGAAGAAACCAAAGAAGATCATTATACCTGGAACATGGACTGCAAGAAAGGAAATGAAGAAGATAAAAAGAGAGTCAGCCAGTAGCATGTAAAAATGGTACAGCTGCTATGGAAAACAGTATGGTGGTTCCTCAAAATATTTAAGATAGAATTACCACATGATCTTGCAATTCCTCTTCTGGGTATATGCCCCATAGAGTTGAAAGCCAGGGCTCAAGCAAATATTTCTATATCCATATTCGTAGGAACATTATTCACAATAGCCAAAAGGTGGAAATAACCAAAGTGTCTATCAGTGGATAGAGGGATAAAAAAAATGTGGTATAGTCATACAATGGAATAAAATTCACTTTTTCAAAAGACCAAATTGACACATGTTTGAAGATGTTATTTGAAATAAGTGAGTAACAATAGGACAAAAACTGCATGGTTCCCCATCCATGAAGTACCCAGAGTAGTCAAATTCACAGAGACAGAGATAGAATGGTGGTTGCCATGGGCTGTGGGGAAGGGTGAATGAGTAGTTAGTGCTTAGTGGGTACAGCACTTCAGGTTTGCAAGATGGAAAGAGTTTTAAAGATGGATGGTGGTAATGGTTGCACAACAATGTGAGTATACTTAATGTCACTGAACTGTGCACTTAAAATGGTTAAGATGGTAAATTTTTTCTCTATTATAACACAATTTTTTTAAATTAAACAAAAAAGTGAGAGAGTGAGGCACCGAGAGACCAGGTCACCATAATCAAGGCAAGCCAATGTAAGAAACTCAGGTTTTATTCTAAGTACAATGAGAAGATCTTGAATGGTTTTCCCTGAGAGGGGTGGGAGGGGTGAAGTGTGATCTCATTGATGTTTTTGAAAGATCACTCTACTTTCTAGGTGCAAAGAAGCTTGAGGAAGGGGCATAGAGAGAAACAGGGAGATCATAACAATGCTTTTGTACTTGTCTGGGTGGCTGTTGTGAAATGAGGTAAAGTGGGCAGATTTGGCACATTTGGAAGGCATAGTCAACAGCTTTGGATTGGACATGAGTGGTGTGAGAAAAGGCGGACTCAATCATAACTCTTAGGTCTTTGACTTGGGCAACTGGTGGATGATGTTGAGGAAAAACAAGTCAGCTCTCCTTGGGCCATGTTCAATTTGAGATGCCTATTAGTCAAACCTGTGGAAATATCAAGGCAGCAGTTGTATATGTTAAATCTGGGGTTTTGGTGAAAGGCCAGGACTAGAAATGCAGATGTGGAAGTGACCAGCATATAGATAGTATTTTAAATAAATGGTCATGAATATAGATACAGACCATGTGTGTAAGATCATGTTATTGCTCTGCTGAAAATCCCCCAAAGTGTTCCCATGTCACATTGTAAGGCCAGGTTCTTCATGATGGCCTAAAAGGCCATATGTGATCTATTCCTCTTCCCTTCTTATTTCTCTGACCTCTTCTATTGCTTTTCCCTTTGCTCACACCACTCTAGCCATCTAGTCCACATTGAATACTTTGCTGTTCCTCAAACATGCCAGGCATGCTCCAGCCGCAGGGCATTTGCACTTGCTGTGCCTTCTGCCTGGGAAGCTTTGCTCCAGATGTGGCTTCCTCTGTTACTCCTTCAGGTTTTTGTTATTTAATTTCTGATTGCAGCCTTCCCTGACTACCGTAGTTAAAACTGTAATCTTCCCCTCATCATTTCTAATCTCCTCTATTACTTCCCCCCTGCCCTGTAGGATTTATTGCCATTTATTTTCCTACCTATTTAATGCGATTATTTCATTACT
>NW_012149396.1:2688269-2689407 GCF_000956105.1 Propithecus coquereli | reverse complement strand
ACTGATCATTATTCAATTAGTAAATATTATATTTATAAGGCACCCATTATGTTTGGAGGGTGGGGCTAGGTACCTCTAATGTTCAGGATACAGAAGAGAGTGAATATGGACCATAACTATCGGGAAAAATAGGCAAGTAAAAATGCAGTTACAATAGACTGATAAATATTTCAATAGGCTAAACACAGATGCATGTAGCCTATTCTTTGAAAATCAAGGAAATATTCTGAAAAGAAAAGGAAGAAAGAATGTGCCCACCCAAACTTCAATACACGCTTAACATAATTCTTGGCAATTAATAAGCACTCAAAAAGATTAGTGATTTAAATCTTTTTCAAACTATTGTGTTCATTATTTCTGTTCCAGAAATTTGTTTTAAGAAATTCTGAAAATCTCTGAAGATTGCCAAATTATGCAAGGAAATGTAATCACTAAAGGTAATATTATAATACATTTTACCTCTTCAATGTAATAGAAAATAAAGTTGATGTAATTCCCTCTACCAACTTTATCCATAATCAGTATGCACACTTCTAGCTTAAAGTGATAGATGGAAGCATGCTTTTTATTAAAGTTTTTAAAGTAGGTACCATAGCAACAGCATTCCAAAAGATTCTAAAGATGCTACATCAACACAATTTTCTAAAGATGCTTTTTTTTTTTGTAAAGATACCCCTTTGAGAGCAAAAAAGGGCAAACTATTATTTGCCTGTCCTAAAGAAGCCTGTGATATAATATGCAAAGACATCATAAAAGTTATGCCTCAAAATATGAATATAAACCTTAACAGTACAAACACAATCTTTGTGAAGTATTTCCCACTATAAACTCCATGTAAAAGTAATAAAAGAGATGAAAAGGGTGAATTAATACTTTTCAACCCTATCGCTACAGAACCTCATCAGTGTCCTTGAAATATAATGGGCTCTACGATCAATTCTGTTTAACACATTTGAGGTTTTTGCAATAACTATTGAAACAATAGGATAATCTGTCTAATTTATATTAAGAACATAAACTGAATACTATTCAGGTCTTCTGCATTTATGACTTTTTAAAAACAATATGAAAATATAATGATTTGAATGACAAGATTTAACATCTTTTAGAATAAAAGAAAAAAACTATTAAAATATTT
>NW_012149396.1:2668766-2675182 GCF_000956105.1 Propithecus coquereli | reverse complement strand
AAAAGGTGTTTAGTGTAGTTTCTTGGAATTTTCAAATATGAATCATATAATTTATAAAAATAACATTTCTTTCTTTCTGCAATAAAATATTATGGCTTTTTAAGTTTGTTTGTTTTTCTTGCTGAAACCTCTATACTCTTCTGAATAACAGAAATAGTAGGAAGCTTTTCAGGCTTATTTGGATCTTAAAGTAAATGTGTTTAGTCTTTTACCATTTAGCATAATGTTTGCTTTTAGTTTCTTGTAAGAAAAACAATAATAAAATTTTGAAAGCTTGTTTATATTTCTATATTAACATGAGCTTTTTAAAAAATTGGTAATGACTATCTCATTTTACAAAATGTCTTCTTGCATCTATTGATATAATGATATGACACCCTTTTAAATTATGCCTTAATTAGATATGGGCTTTTAAGGTACACTGAAGATATGCTCTCCTTTTGTAACAGACGTGAATACGTCTATTTCCTTAATGCAGACAACCAGGCTTTGTCATGGATGAGGAGAAGCTTCGTAAGACCAATGGTATGAGTATTTCATATTACTGTTCAAAAGAAATGTAGTCAAAGTCTGAAATGTAATTTATCAAAACCAGAAACAACAGTGCACTGTTGAACATTTTACTGCTATTATCCTAGATAATTCTCACAAACAGCCACTGAGATGGATACTGCTGTCGTGCTCTCTTTATAGATGAGAAAACTTTGGGCTCAGGGAAGTTACTTGCTTAAGTTTACACAGTGAGTGGAGCTGGATTCAAATCTAGTCATTAAGACTCACGAACCCACTTTGTTCCTTACATTATACTTAGAAAAAGTCAAGCAAATCAGGGTTATCAGACATTCCATGAGCACATTAAAGTTTGCTATAGCCATGGAAAGAGCTTGAAATTTCTTCAAACATTTATCCATGTCTAAACAATATTTCCCATCTTTCATACACTGGAACTCTGAGATTCTAAACAGCCTCTTTCTTGCTCAAGAACTGAAGCAGAATTTATATTGTTTTCAAAGTCAATTTTGGCTTCATTTGCTATATTCCTTAAGTGTAAAATGAAATCCACTTAAATGATATTTAGGGGCTGGGTTCTTTTATTTTGTGACGAAGTAGCTGCTGTACCACTGGCTCATCTGATTCCCCAAGCCTGTCAATTAGCAACACAGAATATCCTAAGTGGCTCCTTTGGAAAGTCCTTATGAAAGAAATTCTGTTTCGTGACAGCCACCTACACTCTTCTGTGTACACCAAATCCCACACTAACACCAAGTTAAATTGCCAAAAGAACACATTCTTTTGCTCACTGGTGTACACCCAATTCCTTACCATACTTCTCAAATGAAATGAATTTGCAGTGAACCCATCTAACCACTACCAGATCGGGCTAATAGGGCTAATTACCTATTATACCTTCCTGGGGGCAGGAAATTAGAGCTAGCTCCTAGGTTCACATTTTTTGCTGTATTACTCTTGCATTTTCAGAAGTCTCTGCATTGCTGATTTTTGCTAGCTAAGCTCCTCCACTTTAGTGCAGAGGTTTAATTTTAAATCACATCATTATTGATTGTGTATCACAATTTCCACCTGTTAGTATCAAAATTTAAAAAAAAATTAGTAGCACAAGCAAAAACAGATCCCGGAGGATATCTTGTTGAACTTCATCACAAATTCTCTCATTTCCTTATGCAAGACAATTACATAAAAACCTTGGGGAATTCTAATGATCTTGAGTCTTTTTTTAAGCTGAAATTTTGAGGCACAAAATACATATTTTAAAACTTCCCAGCTGTCAGTAATAACAACGTGCTTTCCAGGGAACCTTAAACAGACAGTGTAGTTTGGCTTTATAATTACTTTAACAAAACATCCTAATTAAAAGGGCACTCCATAAGAAATTAGGGTATTTCTCCAAGTTACTGTTATCTTCACACTGCTTAAGCCAAGTTGAGAAGGCAAGAGGACCTACAGGAAGTCACAGGAGACAGAGGGTGGCTTTTAACAATCTGCAAAAAACACAGTCTTTTTTGAGCTGACTTGTGGGCCTAGAGTTACATATAATGAGTAGATCACTCTCTTGGGGTTCACCAGGGGACTCTGAAGCAGGAGGGAAGTTATGCAACACAATGCATCCAGGGAGAGCTAATGCTAAAGTTGCCTTCCAATGTGGATTTCTTCAATCACAGCAAAGAATGCCTCCCATTTCATGTGATTTTCAAAATGATTGCTTTCTCCATCATAATTTAAGGAAAATCAAAGCAATTCTATTTGGAATTTTACTCAGAACGTAGGTTTCATACCTTTCCAGCACTAGCCAAGAAAGTTTTGGTGGAAGTCATTTATATCTCATTTTATGATTTAAAGATTCACATGAATAAGTTAAAATGAGATGAATATTTTAAAAATATACTTTTTGAAATACAGCAAGCCGGCACCCTGAGTATTCTTTTGGAGCAACTAGTGACCACTACTGAACTTGTCCATTCATTCAAATACTAATTTTTATCAAGAGCTACACTTTTTAATATTTGAGTGGTACAATCAAAAGAAGAAAATCAGAAGGAAGGAAAGGAAATCAAAATCAGTTTAAGGAAGTGTCGCAATGGAAAGTGATCAAGAGTCAATAAATTGAGAAGGCCTGTGGTACTATTAATTTCGTATAGCAAGTGGAGCATACCCGTCCCACACTTTTGCATAGTTAAATGCCCTGAAATGGCTGTTAAGTTTCCGTTATGTTTAAAAGTGAACAATCTGAAATCATAATCTATAACAGTATTATGTGCAAGAAGTAGCAACTCTACTGGCTTTCTTCTATTAATTTTTTGTTTACCTTTATTCAGATTGCAAATGTGTATATTATGGGAAAGGATAAGACCATTGTCTTAGCAATTATCAACCATGTGAAGAGATGGGAAAATGAGAACAGAGGCAATGTTTGAATTGTGTGGAAATGTGTTATGACAATCAACCGGTAAAGGAGTAACATTTGGATGAGTGAGGAAGCATTTGAACTAATGGCAATAGACATACGTTTTCTTTTCTTTTCTTTTTTTTTAATATTTCAGCATATTGTGGGGCTACGAATGTTTAGGTTACGTATGTTGCCCTTGCCCCCCTCCCCTCCAAGTCCGAGCTTCAAGCGTGTCCATCCCCCGGATGGTGCGCATCGCACTCTTTGTGTATGCATATGCCCGTCCCCTCCTCCCCCTCTCCCCTCCCCCCTGCCCGACATCCAATAGATGTTATTCTTATATGTGCACTTATGTGTTTATCAGTTAATACCAATTTGATGGTGAGTACATGTGGTGCTTGTTTTTCCATTCTTAGGACACTTCACTTAGTAGAATGCGTTCCAGCTCTATCCAGGAGTATACAAGAGGTGCTATATCACCATTGTTTCTTAAAGCTGAATAGTACTCCATGGTATACACATACCACATTTTATTAATCCACTCACGTATTGACATACATTTTCTTAAGGACACTTTTTTGAAAAGTGTCTTCTGTGCTGTCGCACACACCCTTCCCTATAATCCTATTTGTCAGAATCCCCTTTTCCAGAAGTTTCTAGTTCAAGTGCTACTTGTTTTCACAAAGTTTTTTCCAGTTAGTGGAGCCATTAACTGTTTATGCCTCCAAATATCTGGTCTCATCCTTTTCATGTTTGTACTCCCCATGACTCAGCCCCCTGCAGGTTCTTAAATTATATTTCACAATAACTGCATCCATATTCAAATAAGGAAAAAGTAAGGAGGAGCAGTGCATGTACAAGAGGGCCATTATTAAGCCAAGAGCATAGAAAAGTTCAAACAAATCCAATTAAGCATTTATTAAGACTCTATTCGTGAACACGGTATCGAGATTCTTGATTAAAATAGATGTATGCATTGAATTATATTTAGATCACATGGATATGCAAAGCATGGAGTTAAATGGAAGTTTTGTGCCATCTAAGAAGCAGTGATTTTATATTTTAGTTCCACTTAGATTGTGACTCATTCACAATCAGGAGAAAGAGCATATAAGTCAAGTAGAGAGTCCCTTTTACTCCGGATATTTATGAGAGCTTCAGCACCTCTGCTCCATTTATTTTCACTTCTTCTGGTAAGAGATATAGCCCCTTAGGTTTGGGTAAATGATATGACCTTACTTCTTAGAATCATTTGTTAGCCTTGAATCACTGTCTTTATTGTCACCAAGTCAGTACTATGGGATCAGTGGAAGCTTTGCTCTGGTCACCTGCACTAGACCTCAGTGCCCAAAATGTAGCCTGTGGTTCCCATTCTACAGCTGCTAGCTGACTTGATCAACTTAGCTAAATTTTCTTAGCCTAAGTTACTCTTCTTTAAAGTAAGGCTAATAATATACACTCCATATGGATAGATGAAAAGATAAAGCACAATTACATCAACTTTACATCAAGTAAAATAGAAAAAAATTTAAATATGTGTTTAGCTTATCATAACCACCTTTTATTCATTACATAAGACAGATCATATTCTCATGGCTTTAGGCACAACTCCACTGGCCTCCTTGCCATGCATACCTCAACCAACAACTTGGATCCAGTCTCAGGATGTCTGTTCTTGCTTTTCCTTCTACCTGGAGGGCTCTCGTCTGACCTAGTCACACGGCTGTCCCCTCACTTTCTTAAAGTTTGGGCTCATATTTTACCTAATCAGAGAGACTTTTTCAACCCTTCA
Organism: Propithecus coquereli; assembly: GCF_000956105.1. Lineage (NCBI taxonomy): Eukaryota > Metazoa > Chordata > Mammalia > Primates > Indriidae > Propithecus > Propithecus coquereli. Next base: position 2,670,485 of record NW_012149396.1, on the reverse strand, counting down.
TATAAAACAGTACTCCCCAATCCTTGCCATTCCCTCTGCCATGCGTTAGTTTTCTTCAGAGCATATATCACTGTCTGCCACCATCTCAATAAAACTTACTACACTTTGAGAGTAGAGGCTTTATTTGTTGCTTTATTCTTAGCGCATAAGGTAATGCCTGACATATACAGTCCTTCAATAAGAAATGCATGTTGAATACATACATGAACGTCTCCTAACCTATTAGTGAAGGATATGAACTTTATGAAGTGTGACTTTGCGTAGCTCCATGACTTTTCAATTATATGGGCTAAGACAAGTTGAATAATATCTCTAAGCTACAAGTTACTTTTCTATAAACTCCAATGCTACCTCTAGTGTTGTCCTAACAGGAATGCCTATATTTACCTACTTCTATTAATAATACACCTTTTATGCTTCAGCCAGAGTAATCTCTACAAAATGCAATTCTAATCAAGTTACTAATTTTTTTTTAATTCTTTAATGACTTTTTTTTTAATTTTTATTTCAGGGTATTATGAGGGTACAAACATTATGGTTACTTACTTAGGATAAAGCAAGTTATTGTTTTAATGGCATTCTTAAGACAACATTTAAAATCTTTAATTTGGTCTTGCTAGATTTAGAACTTGTCTGTCTTACAAACCTCATCCTATGTCATCTCTGTGTTTTATCCTTGATAGTCTTTTTTCACTCCCTGAACAATGCCATTGTCTTGACTTCAAACCTACAATTACCTTACTCTCCATTCCTTCTCTTCAATCTCTAATGTACTTTCTTGCCAGCTAATTCTTATTCATCCTTCAAGTCTCGTTTAAAAGCAAGTCTTCCATATATCTGCCTGTCTGCCCACCTATCTATCCATCCATCTTATGTGTAACTATTGTTTTCAAATGCCCAACTATGTTTGAACTATAACAATGGCAATTTCCTATACTTCACCTAAAATGTCTCTCTTCGCTACACTCTAAGCTCCACGAGAAAAGGACCATGTCTTATTTATTTATTTATTATGTATTACTGTCTCCACAGAGCTAAGCACAGTGTCTGATACTTATATTTCTATAAATATTCATTGAATTGGTATGCCGTCACCTGGAAATTATTATTATTATTGAAATATCATCTGTCGACTGTTTTACTGCTACCATAAATATTTTGGTAAATCTAAATCTGTGACTGTAGTAAAATCATGAATGACAGTGAGTTATTTAGAAAGAGAAGAAGGCGGCCCAGGAGGAGGAGAATGAAGAGGAGTTCAAGAAATAGGAAGGGATAAAAGACTTGAGAAAGAGTAATGGAAGGAGAACTAAGATGAGAATAAAAATAAGAAGGGAAGGGAAAAAGAGAGAGAAAGGAAAAGAAAAGGAAGGAATATAGAATTTTTACCCTCCCTTTTTACCAGAATAATTTTAGGTCTATCTGTTAAGGAATAAGAGAATTTTGTTGTTAGTTATTTAGGGAATCTTATTGTGTCTTCACATTTTCAATACACATACGTTTATCTTTTTATCCACCTTTTCTTGGCCCCCATTTTGATTGCCTAGCTTTAAGTATACTAATCATAACTTATTTCTTTTGAGTGCCTCTCATTTTCATGAATTTCTACCTATTTTATTTATAATTGTAATTCTATATGGTATATTTCTGTTTTATCATTTAGACTTTTTTGTGTCACTTCCTTTATCCATTTCTCTTAAAGTTTATTTTTTAAATTAA
>NW_012149396.1:2655881-2656296 GCF_000956105.1 Propithecus coquereli | reverse complement strand
TTAGAAATTAAAATCATGGTCATAGCTTTATGAAAAACATGTATACATAAAAATACATACACATATTCATATATATGTATCTGTATGGAACACATATCGTCACATTGCTTTCCAGAAAGGTTCTAGAAATTTTCTGTTCCACAATCAATATATGAGAGTTCACATTTCTCATATTCTTTCCAGGACTGTGTGCCATCATTTATTTTTATCATTATTACTTTAATCAAATGAAAATGGTGGCTCATTTTTGTTTTAATTTGCATTTTTCTATTTACTAATGAGATTGAACATTTTATGTTTATTGGCTGTTTATGGTTCTGTCAATTGAATATCTAATCCTTAGTCTTCCTATTGGAATGCTCATCCTTTAATTAATTCTTTTATAATGAGAAGTTTATTTAATATTTTTAATCTT
>NW_012149396.1:2653158-2655603 GCF_000956105.1 Propithecus coquereli | reverse complement strand
AAAAAAAAAAAAAAAAAATGGTGTCCTAATCCATCCAAAATAAACTCTTTTGTATTGTATAGAAATATAACTTCATTTTTCTTCAAAATGGATAGACAATTATGTCAATACTATCTCCAACAATTGATTTGAAATACCATCTGTGATGGGCGGTTTTATGTGTCAACTGAGCAAGGCTGTAGTATCCAGTTATTCAATCGAACGCTAATGGAGGTGTTGCCATGAGGGTATTTTGTAGATGAGATTAAAGTCCATATTCAGTTGATTTTAAATAAGAGATACTGTCTTAGACAACCTGGGTGGCCTGGAGTCAATCAGGTAAAAGGCTGAGGCTTCCCTGAAGCACCAATTCTGTCCTGCCATGAACATCAACTTCAGCTTGAGAGCTCCTGCCTGTCTTTCCTCATGACCTGTCCCGTGGATTCTAGAATTGCCCGGCCAGTCATCATAACTGCTTAAGCCAATTCCTTGCAATAAATCTCTCAGTATATATTTCCTACTGGCTTTCTCTCTGGTTGAACTCTGACTGATACACCATTTCAACACATGTAATATTTTGACATGTAATTGGAAATCTTTTCGAATGTCCTATATTCCTTATGTTCCATTCATTTGAATTAAATCAAATGATTATTTGTGCACAGATTCTATCAATTTTTAACAGAAGCTAAAGTATCTCACTATAAAGTAGATATGCAAATTTTTCCTTATAATTTTGTCAAATTTTGATTTATATAGTTTGAGTTCAGCATCAGAGTCAGTAATCCAGTTTTGAGCAAAATAAAGACTGCCAATAACTTGAAGTAAACATTAGAAAGCGGTTTAGAGACCATCTGTTGTATTATAAATGTTTCCCCAACAGGGTCTCACCTGGCCAGCCCGAGCTATTTATCAGAATATCCCTTCCAACCACAGACAGTAGGGGAGCTCTTTATATCATCCTCTCTAACCCATCTGCAGTGAAATTCTAGCACCCATAGAGATTACTGCCTTAGGTCACTCTGCAAATCTTGTCACATTTCTTTTATGTATCATATTTTATCTTTAAAAAATCTTTGATTTTGCATTTTATTCTAGAATTTAGCTGGGTTGTGGAGTCTTTCTTGATATAATAAGCACCTAGAAATGCTAAGTATAAAATATTTAAATATGTATAAAGAATTTCATTATTAAAGGAAATTTTAAGTAATTTCTAGTTAAATGGCTCATATAAAGCTGAACATCTAACAAAGTGATGCTGTAAATAAACCAGGAATACTTTTTGGAATGAGAAATTCACTAATGGAGATAACTCACCTCCAATAGTTCTACTTGTCAAAAAAGTTGCCATAGTATCACCTACAGAGAGAGCCCACCAGTCTATCTTAGTAGGATTTAAAAAAATTAAATCCGTATTTTAGAATATGTTTACTTGAATCTTTGGCTTCTAAATTCAAAAACTTCTGTATCAAACCTTTATCAACAGAATTAAACCTGTGATTTTTTTTTTTTTTTTTTTTTACCCAGGTAAGTGTAGGATGCCAGTAAGAAGCAAAACCAGAAATTCTGGGTTTTCAGTGAGGCAGTCTGGACATTACCTTCAGAATTCTAAGTTATAGATGTTCCTGCTTCTATGCTATAATAAGTACTTTGCTGGGCAAGTTTTAGAATCTTAATTTTCCATCTAAAATGATTAGGTAATAACACATGCTCCTAACTTATAGTGTTCTTGTGAGGATCAAATGGCAAACTGCTTGTAAAAGTAATTTGTAAGATCAATCATTTAACAGATATAAAGATAACTAATATTTGTACTGTGATTTGCAGGTTACTTTCTCACTTAATTTTCAAATACCCTGTGATTTTGGCACAGAAAACATCATTGCTCCTGTTTTAGAGACGAGGGTAATAAGGCTCAGAAAAAGTAAGTAAGTACACTGTGCTGTTTTAATCAGAACCTGTTCTCTCTCTTGCTGGGCACCTGTCTTCAAGGGCCCATTTAATCTAGGCTGGAACCCAAGAGAGACAACAGCAACAAATACAAAGCACTGTGTAGACATGCAAGGAATTTGTGTTTACAATGATTACATCAGAACTGAATAAGGGGCAGGCAGGCAAGATAGAATTGATGATTCTACTATCTTGACAGTGGATCGACCTAAGAGATCAACAATACCCAAAAATTAGTATGAAGAAGAGTTAAATTATTCTCTTTTTTCAAGAGTTTTATAAACAATCACTATGACCAAGGAATTCTGGGAGAACCTGAACTCTGATAGGTGATATCAAAAGATGTTTCCAGGCTGCTTTTATTTATTCATCCATTCATTCATCTATTTATTCATTGAAAGTGGAGTAAAGGGAAGCCAGTCTATCATTAAAAGCTTTTTGTTTGTGTATAGTTCTAGAAGTTGTTATCTTGGGTATGTTTCCTGACCTGGGATAATGGGAATATTAAATAATATT
>NW_012149396.1:2652399-2653108 GCF_000956105.1 Propithecus coquereli | reverse complement strand
GGACCATTTTTCCTCACTGTTCAGAAGGGCCCTGCCTGTAAATCAAGAATAGTCAATCTAAAAATTTATGTCTTCATCATTCATTCAAGGTCAGTGATTATGTTTTCTTTGGGCCAAAAAAAGAAGAATCTAAAGCCAGTGCACTTCAACAGAAAATATTAGAGTTTTTGTCTCTTAAAAACCATCTTTTGAGTATATGTTGTTTTATATCAGCTTTCATAACAGAGATGAACAAAATCAATATCTATAATAATTTGGACACATAATACTGTACACAGTTATAACATTAGGACTCATTTTAACAAGCACAGATAACACAGGTAAATCGGGGAGGCCACAAGGATCATTAGTCTGATAAGTATAAATTTTTGATGTATATAACTTCCCTCTTACCTAAATCTCAAAGTAGCTCATGTTTAACGTAAAGAATATTAGGTTAAAATACAACATTCAACATCATCAACAAGGTGGCAAAGAGATACTTGTGAACATAAGGCCCTTGTCATTCCTCAAATAGGCTTGTACTCACCTCAGTTCATTAACGTGGTATTGATCTGATATTTGTTAATATTTTTCACCCTTTCATAGGCACTGTTGATTACGGGACTTTTCTGGGAAATTAAAAAATTAATCGAGGGAAAACTCTGGGAAGAAATGGTTACCTAGTCATTGTAGCTCATGACTTTCATAGTGGTCTTATCAAAAATGG
>NW_012149396.1:2647039-2648913 GCF_000956105.1 Propithecus coquereli | reverse complement strand
TTCTCATTTTTAGATCTCATGGTAAGAGATGGCATATCATTCAAACAATTTAATTTCCCTTTATTTCCCTAATGTTAACCTTGTTATAAAATTGCTATGCTATTGTTTCCATTTTTCAGTCCATAGAATACCAATGCATGTTTATCATTATGTTCATTCTATATTGGCCAAGAAACACAGGAAAACTCTTAAATTCAATTTCAAACAACCTTCCCTGAAGAGCGATCAAAAATTAAAAAGAGCACTTTAAAATTTAGTTGACATGGGTTCTCACTATAAAACTGATAGCAGCAATTTAAAATCCTTGTTATAACTCTGAATTACTTTGTTATTGCAGATGTCTCATTATCCTGGTAAAAAAAACACACACACAACAAAAAACACCTGTCTAGCAAATAGAGGATTGTAAAAAAACAAAAAAGTTTGAACCTCTACACCTGAATATTTATATCATACAAATGAAGCATTCTGGCAGTTCCAATTTTCTAACAACCAGATCAATATACCCATGTATCTTACAGGCATTGGAAACATGGGGTCAAATCGTTTACATTTTACAGTGCTGCAGATTTATATGGAAAATCAATTACTTCTACTTACTAAAAAATATGTAAGTTACTAGATATATCCTGGGGACAAGTCTAAACCACAGCCAATCTGCCAGTGTGTAGTATTACTTCCTGGTTCCTTAAGGCTTTGTAGCATTGAGGATATTCCCACAATGTCTAAAAATGCAACAGGTATTTCTGAAGCCAACTCACAGAGCAGGGGAGAGGAAGGTGGAGATGTTACAAAGCTTCTTTTTGAATTTTTAAGGGTATGATGTTATCCACTAACTTTTTTTATTGCTTTAATTCAACTAAAATCTTTTTCCTTTTTTTGCAATAAATATCAGGTGCAGTTACAAATATGACTCCTCAGATTCTGTTTGTATTCCTAAATACATCTTTATACCTCATACAATGAAGAATAACAGTATGAATAAAGGCTTCAAATTTGCAGTCCAGATTCCTACAAATCTATAAAGTTGGAGATGGGAATTTGTGAGCTATTCCCAATAACAAACTAATTACACCTCATTTCTTTGCTTTTGGTTGTAATGATAATAAACCAGAGTGAAGATGGGCTACCCCATGCTGATTAGAAGCTCTAATTGTCACACATACGTTAGATGAATAAAAATGTAGAATTCAATTATTTACTTTTGAATAAGCAAAGTTTATTGGAAGATACAATTCAAAATGATTGTTCTAGAGAGGAAAAAATAATTTTAAAGCGTCTGTAGTGGGTTGAATAGTATCCTCCTGAAATTCATGTATACTTGAATCACCAGCTTGGGATCTTACTTGGAAATAGAGTCTTTACAGACATAATTAATTAGTGAGCCTAAGGTGAACTCACTCTGGATTTAAGATGGGGCCTCTATGCAATGACTGGTGTCTTTATTGGAAGAGGAGAGAACACAGAGACACAGAAAGAGAAAGGTGGTGCAAAGATGAGGACAGAGACTAGAACAACGCATCTACAAACCAAGGAACACCAAGGACTGCTGGCAACACCAGAGGCGAGGAGCAAGACATGGGATGGATTCTTCCTCAGAGCCTCCAGAAGGAACCAAACCTGCCAACACCTTGATGTCAGGCATCTGGCCTTCTGAGCTGTGAGAATAAATTTCTGTTGTTTTAAGCCATCGAGTTTGTGGCAAATTGTTTTGGCATCCCTAGGATTAATACAGGATCTTTTTTTTTTTTTTTGAGTCTCACTGTGTTGCTGGGCTAGAGTGCCGTGGCGTCATCTTAGCTCACAGCAACCTCAAACTCCTGGGCTCAAGCGATCCTCCTGCCTCAGCCTCCCGAGTAGCTGGGACTACAGGC
>NW_012149396.1:2631926-2633434 GCF_000956105.1 Propithecus coquereli | reverse complement strand
CCTTGCACTACCATTGGAGGATTTCCCAACCTTTGAGTCTATTTTTATTAGTTCACACTAAAATAAGTAATCACAGGGACACTACTTGGCAATTCTACTCACCTATATTCTCTTACAAAATATTCTTAAAAGGAATAAAACTGAATTTAAATAGTTAGTTTTAAATATATCTAATAAGCCTTCTCATAAGTAGCCCTTGAAAAATCAAGGAGTATGTCTTTTAAGGACTATAGCTTGTTTTCAAAGTCAAAATTAAATTCAAGTAGAAGATGAAAATACAAATGTAGATGTTAAACCTTAGACCAAGAGTTAGAACCTTTTGATTTCCAGTTACTGTTTTGCTAAGGCTTTGCCGAGTGACGTCTCATGAATCTGATAAATGACTTGAATCTCAATGTACACACTGAAAAATGGAAAATAATTGTGCTTAGTATGTCTACCAAATGTATTATAAATCACTTGATAAGCCTGGAGAATTTAATTATACCAATAATTACATGAGTAGTACTTAGTTTTTGACAGATAATAATTTTTCTTTGTCATATTTGAGGATTTCCAGTGATTGCATAAATTATTTCCACATAGCCGATACCTTAATATCAATGCCTGGCAATAATTAATTAACGGAATCAGTTATACACTCTACACGCCAGGAGGTGAACCCCCTCAGTGGTTATTATTCATCTTTGTGAGTAATTTTATCAGTTTTATTCATCCTCCTCTGTGGTAGCAGCTAAGTTTATTAGCATCTTTTATGCTTTCTCATTGATTTCAAGGAAGTGCCAGCAAATTGCAAAGACTTTGGTTGTCACATTTTTTCTTCTTAGGTTCTTCTTTGCAGATGATATGATCGGATGCCTCAAATCCTGTTGTTTTAGGAAGTTAAATAAAAATAATTGTCCGTTTTTTCTTATTTAATGGTCTAATGTAACTTATTTTCTATATGAGACCTATTCTGCCACTGTTCAATTCCCATTCCCTCATCAAGCCACCTAAAGCTGCCACCATTATGGGAACATTCTTTTACAACAACCTAGTTTTCATGGGCCAGCCTGGTAATGATTTTTATTAAAAGTACTTAACATATGACCTTTGACTTCTGAAAAATCGATTCTAGTAGCTATGACTTGACTTTTGGTCCTTTTATTACTTGAGAGGGAGAAATTAATCCTTTTCACCACTGCAGTGTTGTATCTGAATCAAGGATTAATTTTACTTTTTTTTGGATTTGGGGGGAGAAAAAGAACTGCAAAACTCAGCTTCCTCAAATCCCCCCACCCCCTCTTAGATTATCGTAAAAATGATTTATTTTCCAAGTAAGTCTGATGGAAATCAGTTAAATTTATTGATTTAAAACAAAGGCTCCCATTGGCTATATCCCAATAGCCTAGGATAGCCCTGTCCAATTCAGTGATGTGATATTACACTTTTCATGGGCTCCATTAACTATTACTCTAATTCTCCTTCACTCTAGATGCATATTAGTAAATGAGAAAACAGAAAAAAAA
>NW_012149396.1:2629627-2631876 GCF_000956105.1 Propithecus coquereli | reverse complement strand
GAGAAGCAAGAAGTATTAGTGATTGCCACTTAGAGCCAAATTAAATCCATTCTTAGAATCTGACTGCATTCTTACTTGTCTGATTTTAACAAAAATACACAACTCATTTGATTGATGGCATGCATTATCACCTCTCCTTTGCATAGACCACTAGAAGGAGAGAAAAATATTCTAAGTGGTGTAAACCCACAAAAATATAGAGAATAAGACTATATTGGATGAGAGACATCAATTAATATTTGGAAGGTGCAAATTGGAGGGAGATATGGTAACTGAGGGGAAGGGGGAAGCTGAAACCTAAATACCTTCTTAAGAGACACTAATGAAAAGCAAGGCAATGGGAAGCATGACAAAATTCAGGGAAGCCTGGACAAGACATTGTTGGTTCCTAAATAACTTGGGAGGTAGGGCTGAAGCACGGTGCTGATACAGGGATGCTCTGAAAGTCATGAAGATGATTGAGGCCTCCGGTTCCCACCCACACCCAGTAAAACCAGTGCACAACCCCTCCCTGACCTTAGAGCAGCCTGGAGCTTTATGCTCCAGGGAGTATTAAACACAGAAGCCAAAGATTCAGAGATATTATATTAACCACAAAAGAGAACAGGGATGTGGGCACTTGTTATTAAGTCAAAGATGTGAGATACCCATGTCTTCTTCCTTCATCTAATACCGAAAGCAATGACGATGAGATAGAATATCAGATAATCCTTCTCTAGAGAAAATTAATAACTTTAGAGAAGACAACAGTTGGATCTCTGATTAATTCCTCAGTAGTGAGGCTATTAGTTAATAAGCTCCACCTTATGTGCTGGAATTTGCAATTTGAATTCAGCTTTTTAGTACTTCATTTTAATGTAAACCAATTTGACACTACCAGGCATCGAAGAAAGCCCGTAGCACAAATGAAAGTGAAAAAAATAATACATAAGAAGATAATGACACCTGAAGGAAACAGCAGTCATGGACAGAACAAGATCCAAAAAGATGTCATTAATACCTTGATAATCTAAGAGAAGATTTGGCATCCATGAACAGGATAACAATACAAAGATGTGGAAAGATTAAAAAAAATCTACTGGGGTCATTTTAAACAGCAAAGTTACTACCAAATAGCAGAAAAATGTAAAAAAACATGGTACCTAATATATCTTCAAAAGGCACTGTTTCCTGTATAAGAACTGAAACAAGAAGACAGAGCCTCGCCTTGTTCAACCTCGGCTGGGAACATGCACATCTGGTGACTCAAATTTTTCACTGCTCTGAGCATAAGGACAAAAGAACCATGAGCATTGATTTTGGGTTACAAATAAATTTTAGCAAGTAGAGAAATTTGCAAATACAGAATCTGCCAGTAACGAGGATCAACTGTGATTACACAAAAATATGTTTTAATAATTTCAGGAACCTAATTACATAGAATTGTTCGATTAATTAGGTTGTTAGAATATATTTAAAGGGGTATGGTACTACTGACATCATTTACTTCACCCTCACTACCCTTTAAATGTGAGAATTTAAGCATCACTCTTAATGATATTTGTTAACAGTTTTTACACTTACGTAGACCCGGCAATGGTCTAGCACTCTACATGAGTTACGTTGTTTATATCATGATGACCCTGTGAGTTAAGGTCTATTCTTATGACCTTTGTACAATCACATAAATGGGGACACAGAGAGGTTAAGTGACTTAAAGTCATGCAGCCAGTAAGTGACAGAGGCCAGATTTTAACTGCGATAATATGAGTCTGAAGCATGGCATTCTTTACTATTTAATATTGCCTCCCACAAGAAGTTCAAGAGGCCGAGTCTAATTCATTTAGTTATTATTCATACAAAATATGTTATTAACTGCATGCCTGCTGTGTTGCAAGCAATATCTTTGGGATTATGGAAACACCCAAATAAGTCGTGGTTTACTCATTCTGGCGGAGGAAATCGACATATAAATTAATAATGAAAAAACAAAATGCTAAGTGCTAAAGTAGAATGCCCCAGAGGGATTAATTCTGTCTCATGTGGTCAAGAAAGACTTTATAATGAGCCCGTTCTTCAAGTGTGAGTAGGACTTCATGGAGGGGATGGGAAAGGTATTTAAGATGGGGGGAATATCAAGAACAAGTTCAAGGTGTCATGACAACGTAGAGCATCCTCAAGTGAAGGTCATGTAGTTTCTCAGTGGCTAAAGCAAATGAGATATACTGGGCAATGAAATGGAAAGGTAGATTGGAAAAAATTTGAAAAGT
>NW_012149396.1:2624375-2626389 GCF_000956105.1 Propithecus coquereli | reverse complement strand
ACAGTTATTCTAGCAAAAAGCCTTTTTTAAAAAGATCATTTTATCTGGATAGCAATCCCATAGAAGGCTATGGAAGGCATTATTTGAAAGGAAGTCCCTGTAGCAAATAAGAATACTTTTGCTGGAACATCGGAGGAATTTATGAATCTTAAAACTAATTTGAAATCATATTGGAACTCTGTCCCTTATTTCTATTCTGCACTTCTGGTGACTTGAAGCTGCTTGAAGAGTGAAATATGCTTCCAGTACTCATGAGGCCCTATGGATTTTTATTAATGAAAATCCATAAGCACTTCTAAAGAACCTATTTTCATTGCATTCCTTATCTGTCCCCTTGTCTACATTCTCTCTGCCACTACCTCAATTCAGACCTTGATTTATGTGTTGCCCAAATATTGCCATAGCTAATTGGTGTCCATGCCTCCTGTGTCACACTGCTCACACCCATATCAGTTATCATTCTGGTCCATGTGTGATTCTGAACGAGCGATGTAGGGCCTCTGAGCCTGAGTTTTCTCTTCTACAATATTAGCTAATAGCTGTCCCTACCTCATAGGATTATGCTGTGGATTAAAGAAGACAATGGGAGTGTGCTTGAAAGTTCCATCAGAGTGCAGATGCATGATAATCATGCCATAATTACAAATACTTTCAGGGAAGTAAGGAGGAAGGGGAAAAAAGAGAGTGAGAATGAAGAATAGAGATCAAGAGATTGAGAGATTGGGAGGTGGGAGGCAGGAGAAACAAAGAAAGGCAAAAATGGAAAACAGTAGGAAGGAAGGAAGAAAGACCAGGTACAGTAACAATGCCCAGAATATGGACCTGCTTATTTGAGTATTGACCCAACAATTTAACAATTTTTTCTATAGTAAATTGAAAGGAGCGCTGAGAGAGATACATTACCTGGAAACACTTTTGTAAATTCTATTCTTTCATGAATGTATAGTAAGTTTCTCTGCATAGGGCACTACTCACATTTCTCATTGTAGCAAATAGAACCTTCAGGCATGGGCAGTGAAGAAACCTTGGAATAGATAGAAACTAGAGGAATGTAGAAAAATGAGGAGACCCAATATATATTTTTGGAGGAAGACTTTATAGTAAATTGAAAGGAGCGCTGAGAGAGATACATTACCTGGAAACACTTTTGTAAATTCTATTCTTTCATGAATGTATATTAAGTAAGTTTCTCTGCACAGGGCACTACTCACATTTCTCATTGTAGCAAATAGAACCTTCAGGCATGGGCAGTGAAGAAACCTTGGAATAGATAGAAAGTAGAGGAATGTAGAAAAATGAGGAGACCCAATATATATTTTTGAAGGAAGACTTGATAGCATTTGGTGATTTATTAAATGTCAGATGTAAAGGAGGAAAAGCCATCAAGAATGACTCTAAGGATTCTGGCATAAGCAATTCAGTATATAATAATGCATTTGCTGGGATAAGATTGCCTGAAAAATAATCCACTTTCAAAAAAAAAAAAATCACTGGACCTACCTATGGGGAGTTCAATAAATGGCAATCCACAGAGGATGTAAAACAAAGGCCACCCATAGTAATATAGTTTAGTTATTGCTAAGAAGGTCATTTCTCCAATTTTATCATTTCAAGTAAATAATATCTTAATAGTGTCAAAATTGCACAATAACAACATTTAATATTTAACTATGGTATGTATTGGGACTATAAATATTTCTATAGATGCTGGAAACATCTAATCGAATTTCAATTAGATTCAATTCCATTCATCTAATGAAATATAAATTAATCTACTAAAAGAGAGTATTTTGAACTTTATTATGTGGATAGCTATGTAAACAATTTCCAAAAGCTGTGTTATCTTATTATAAGCTATATAAACCTATAAAGTTATGGTACTAACAGGTATGAGTTTGATAAAACATCAATAAGATATTATAAAGGGATATATTTTTTCCTGCTGTTACACGCTATTATTGTGATTTGACATGTTTCTAATTTAGTGTTATATAGTCTTTTGTGATGAGTGAAT
>NW_012149396.1:2620291-2622460 GCF_000956105.1 Propithecus coquereli | reverse complement strand
GACCATACTGATCTCCTACCTAGTTATTGAGAGGTGGTCAATGAGAAAGGACTTAGAAAATTAAAAACATCATAAAATACAAACTTTTACCCTTATTTTAATTTTTCATTTTATTATTGTTATTATTGCTATTTTTAGTGGTATGCATAGCGGCTTTGAATCACATAAAAGGACACTGAAAACTGAAGCAAGTTTAAGAATTAAGTCTTAAAGTCATTTTGGCCTCATATAATTGGGTTTTGAAGACATAAAAGTAAGAATGAATGATTCTTATTGTGGCTGAATTATCTTCATCAATACTTAATCTGATCACAACAAATAATTTATAAATCTTTGGGAAAACATTCTTTTGCCTCTGAAATACCATTCAGGGCAATGTGTGAAGAAGTGGGTTTTTTATGGCAGATTTTGCCATGTTCCAATGAGTGACCCATGGAAACATTGCTTTCTCTACTAATTAGCAAAACTCTGTTGCAGTTGATTATCAGATATATAACCATGAATGGTTTTTACTTGGGGAGGGAAAATAAAGAAAAATCAATTATTCTCTCCTGACAGAGTTTCTTGGCTAACTAAAGACAATTAACTCAACATTCCTAAACTAACCAAGAAAATGGCACCCAATTGCAGAGTATAGTTCAGATTAAAGGGAAAAAAATGAAAAAAGAAGAGAAAGAAGTAGGGTTTATGTGTACCTAGTATCTTCTTTTTTTAAGCTCTTGAATTTAAAATAACATTTTTTGCATGTGATAATTTGCTAGGCATAGCCTAGTAGCCAGGCTTGTTTTGTTCTGGGCCCTAGAAACTGGGAATGTAATTTCTAGGAGGTATTCACAATTTGACAAAATTCCATTACAATAAAGCAATTTGGTTGTTCCCTAGAGTTCATGATAAAGCGATCTTACGAGTAATACATTTCAGAATTTGCCAGTATCAATAGACTTTATTCTCCAGTGCCTAAATCATTCCCTGGAAGTAAGCTGAATGTTTAGGGAGGCTTATTAACTCTTTCAGATAACCAGATCTTTCTCAGACTATTCATTTCTACTAAATAAAACTACTAAAAGCAATATAATAGCCTTGATACAGGCACTACAGCTAAGAAAGCCAGAACAGAAATATATCAGGGAAGTTATATGTAAAATTATACCCTTGAAAGGCACAAGAAAATAGGCCAACATATAATTTAAGGCACAAAATACAGTGTCTACTTATTTCTCATTTCCTTTTATTTTTATTTTTTTGGAACATAGAAACCAAGATACCATTTGAGTAGTAAGGTGAATGGTATTACTTGAGAATAATTGATTTCACCAGATATTTAAGCATCATGCTTGAGTCAAAGAGAAAAAAAAGTTTAAATATTGATTCTTGCCGTATGAAAATACCTCTTATGGAATAAAATGCACTTATCATGAATAACTATTAAGAATTCAGAGTATTACAATAATGCACTCATTCTAAAACAAGCATGACATACCAGCTTGGGCTCTTACAAAGTGAAATATTAGTTTGCAGGCAGTATCAGAGAAAAAACACATAATTTTTATAATACTTTACACTCCAAAATCTTTTTAAAGTAACAAATCAGAATCTTTAAAATTATTGTCACAAAGACAATTTCTATCTAGTGTCTGATGGGAGAGATAGGATTGCAAATCAGAACTCTTCCTGTACAGAACAATGATCTTTTTGCTTTTAAGTGCAGCAAAATTTAAGCACAGCCAATATTCTGTAATAAATACAAGCAACTGGGTCTATATTAAGCAAGGAAATAAGATCTTACCATGAAAGTTTTCTCTTAGAAAGACACAGAAGTGGCTATTCAACAGAAGCATATCTTCAAGGAAACCGTCAAATTAGGCTCTAAATAATTAATCTCTGAAACCAGCAGGCTTTCCATCTCAGAGCAGCCATCTCAAAGACACGATTTACCATGTAATTACATGGGACATTACGATGTATTTATGAGGTCATTTGTTACAATGTACAGTAATTACAGACTACTTACATTGCTATTTATGTCTCATAAAATGAAGCGAGACTAAATATTTTAATTGTGTTGGAGAAATAAAGGAAAATATTTGAGTTCCAAATGTCAGGTAAGATTATAGGTCAGATTCACCTAACTCATATTTACAACAGGCTGCTTCCAGAACCCAAGTGTTT
>NW_012149396.1:2618453-2620241 GCF_000956105.1 Propithecus coquereli | reverse complement strand
ATTTGACATGTTTCTAATTTAATGTTATATAGTCTTTTGTGATGAGTGAATTCAAAAGTTGTTTAGCATACTAAAATTGACATTCTTAATGTTCATGTAGGCAACTGTTATTCAAAATGACATAAAGCCATGTTAGTAAACACTTTGTGTGATACATTTCCAGAATGAAAACTCTTCCACTACTAAAGTCTGAGTGAAATATTTGTATGATAATAAAAGTATGGTGGTGTACAAATTGAATAATACTTGATTTTAAATAAAATTTTATGAACGTTTTCAATTCAGGCAAGAAACATTGCTTTGTTTTATTTAAAAAAATGAAGGCTAAGCTGTTGTGATTTTATTTAATAGCTTTGAAATAACATGACCATTTCTTTATCAATACATTTATTTATTTATAGAATGGTCTTGCCTTTTTCTTTGCCCTGGTGGTCCCTGCTCCTTATAACTAGTGCCAGTGGTACTCTTACCTAGAGATTAAGCCTACTTTACCTACACTGGGAATATCCTGTCCCTGGTTATACAATAAGCTAAGCCAAAGTGGGACAATTTCTCAGATCATTCAACTTCAAATCAAATACTACAAAACCACTTTGGTTTGGGTCCCTGTTCTAGTCACTGGATTTATCTGGTACAGACACTGCCTTGCTTCTGGATGAATGCTCTCTCATCTTGTTAATGTGACTGGTTCCTCCAGGACATGGCAGATTGAGTCCTCTAGCATCTCGTGTCTCCTTTGTGAATCTATCAGTGGCTGGCAGACTGCCCTTCCAATATATACCTGCCTCTCTGATCCTAGGCCTCTTACTTGCTTTCACGCTCTGATTACCAAAGCCTACTGGCCTTTTGATTCACCATTTGCAATGTCTCTTCATCTCTTTCTGACTCCCCATCAGGCACAATAGCACTCTGCTTTTCTGCACTCTGTGTCCGGTCTCTCAGAATGACATTCTTCCTCACCTCACTCCTCCTGGGTTAGGGGCTTGGCCCTCCTGCCACTGGCTCTGTGGCACTCCATCCACATTCAGCCCAAAGATCTCTCTTAGGTTATACAATGCACACATTTCAGATTTTTTTTTTTTTAAGTCATTCACACACAAAGAGAAAGTGAGAAATGTCATCTGGAGTATGCTATTTCTTATATGTTTCATTTTTACATTTCCTAGATAAACTGAGCTAAATTTAAATTCATTTTGGGAAATTGACATGCCACCACTTTTCTCTCTGGTCCTTTAATCAAACGCCGGGAGCTCAACCTTCACAATTCCAAGGGAAAAAGGGGGGAGCTAATAAGTCACCTAACTCACTTCATTTTAGCAGCCCAGGGGACTTGAACCAGTAAATGAAGGTCAAATAGGTTTCCAAACCTTCACCGCGAGATCCCCAATCTCTGACTGATCACGGAGACACACGACACCCGGGTAGAGTGGTCATTTGGCAGTCTGGTGGGCTAAAATTTTGCATGCTTTCAAAGTAACATTTTAGAACTATTTCTTGAGTTATTTAAAGATGAAGCTCAGAGCTCTAGCAGGAGGAAAGTGGATGATAGCTGAGAATAACCTGCAGACTCCTCTCTAGCGATGAGGTTTATTTAACTCTGGCCCCAAACGTGCATGATCCTTCTACACAATAAACACGAGTGACTTGTTTAAGAATTAACTCTAAATGTTAAATAAAGCTCAAATCTTAGGCATAGGTGCAAGGAAATATACTTGGGGCCTTCTGAATTCATATACCCTGTCCTTAGGAAATCTTACTAGATGTTCTACCTAGCATGCATTTCTGAAT
>NW_012149396.1:2612320-2614188 GCF_000956105.1 Propithecus coquereli | reverse complement strand
CCTGCTGTTTTCCTGGGGGATGAGGAAGTAATTTGGAATATGCCATTGTCCATCAGAATAAAAGGTATTAGAAAGGTATAGATACAATTTCTAATAAGTTTTTCTTTAAATTATGCAATATGGAGAGAAACTTACTTAATGATCATTTTAATGTAACTAACCTGCTGTTTTCCTGTGGGATGAGGAAGTAATTTGGAATATGCCATTGTCCATCAGAATAAAAGGTATTAGAAAGGTATAGATACAATTTCTAATCTGCTTTATTAAAAATTCATGTTTTAGAAGTGAAAATGTTTGTTGATCCTTTATTATGACTATGACAAACTAGTCAATGATCATTCTCTTAAGGAGACCTTGAATTATGTTTTTAGGCATAATAATAATGTAAATAATTATTGTAAACATTGTTTTTTTGAACGAGACAGTCAATTTTTCACTAATATACCTCAAAACTACGCCATAGTACCAAACATGCTGATGTGAAAACTACTACATCTTTTCATTTTGATATTCTGAGAGAGGACTGGTAGCAAATTAGGATTGCATTATTACTCTGGAAGAACAACTAACTCTTCTAAACATAGAAAAAAAAGTTCTATCCAATTCTCTACTATTACAACATAATGTGGGGGGGGCTTGAGGACCTCAAAAATTGGACTGAGGCAGGGGCTACAGGGCTAACCTATTTATAATCTCTTTTGTTATAAGCAAAATTATTTGTGCAGAAGACTGTTTTAAACATACTCAGAGAGTTTGATATTTATTTTTTTAAATTCTTGGTTATAAAAATTTTCAAACAGATACAAAATTAGAATAGTGTGAAATACCACTTCATAACCACAAAGGTGGTTATGATCAAAAAGACAGATAATGACAGTATTTTGGAGGATGTGGAGAAACAGGAATCTTCACACACTGCTGGTGGAAATGTAAATTGGTGCTGCCACTTTGAAAAATAGTCTGTCAGATCTTCAGAAGGTTAAACACAGAATTAAATAAAAGCCAGCAATTCCTTCCTAAGTATACACCCAAGAGAATTGAATACATATATCTATACAAAAATGTATACACAAATGTTCATAGCAGCATTACTCATAATAGACAAACACCCAACCATCTGATGAATGGGTAGACAAAATGTGGTCTATCCATACAACGGGATATCATTTAGCCATAAAAAGGGATTAAGTACTGACATGTGCTACAATGTGGATGAACTTCAAAAAGATTATGCAAATGCAAAGGAGCCACTCACAAAAGACCACATTGTGTATAATTCCATTTATATAAAATGCATAGGATAGCAAATACATAAAGACAGGAAGTGAATGAGAGATTGTGATGACTGGGGTTGGGAAAGGAGTTGGAGAGAGATGAGAGGTGAATGCTAAAGGATATAGGATTCCTGTGAGGGGTGACAAAATGTTATAAAATTAATTGTGGTGATGGCTGCACAACTTAAAGTGGGTGAATTGTATGGAATGTAAATTATATACCATCTCTGAAGATGCTAAAAAAAAAAAAGAAATAATTGTGCCCCCCAAAAACAGAATAGTATAATGAACCCCAGTGCGCCCATCACTTGACCTCAAATTCTCAATACATTGCCACTCTTGTTATACATGCCAAAGATGCTGAATGGAGATTTTATTTAAAGAAATTCTAAATATTTTTGTGAAGTGGGGAAACCTGCCTACATATGTGAGTCTTGCTGTAAGTAGGAAGTACATTCCTGAGGGAACTGAATCCAATCTGTGGTTATCCCCCATCATGGGTATGATGCTGTGTTCACATGGAACTTGCAAATATCTCAAGATGGCAGTGGGGACTGACTGCTCACCAGGGCCCCCAGAAGAAGGCGGTACACA
>NW_012149396.1:2609447-2610558 GCF_000956105.1 Propithecus coquereli | reverse complement strand
TCCTTGTAAAAACATTCACTTTGTAATAATTAGCTCAGTGCTGAGTTACTGAGTCCTTCTTTTATGTCCCTTTTATTCTTTTGTTCATTAGCCAGTTATGTAAAGACCATGTGACACAGCCACTGAATATTACTGGGAAAGGTAAATGACCAAAAGTCACCAGAGAACATTCTGCACACATTGATTTTATTTTTTTAGGATTAATGACTAGGGTCATTTCATGCAGGCATTTAAATTTTGTACCCAGTGGCATTTATTTAATTAGAGTCTTTCTTGCTCCCTGCACATATTCGGCAATATGAGGTTGAGTAGTATCATCTATGTATCCTGTATCTTAACTTAGAAACAAAAATAGATTCTCTATTTCCAATTTGTTGTTTCCCACCTCAAAAAAATGAATATTTTAAAAAATAGTTCTGAAAGTGAGGGATAGTAGGAAGGGTGAAGGGAGATGTTAACACGCAGAATTGATTAAATCCTAATGTTCTACATTATATAACACTTCAGTACAATAAACTCCAAAGATACCAAACGACTTTGTCTATTCTGTTTCCTTTACTGTAGCTATTTTGCAAATAAGGACATAAAGTTGCTCTTGGTTCTTTGGGTAAAGATTATACAAATCATTGATTTTCTAAATCTCAACTTCAGAAGCTTTTTCCAAGAACCCTTTTTGCCTTTTCGGTGTGTGTCAGCTTACCTGGAGGAAGATGTGTTAAGGGGTAAGAGAGGAGATGACACTCAAAGTGACTGGCCCTACATAGGAGATGCTCTCGCCTAGGCAACAGTGTGGTAGGTAGAGGACAGGCTGGAAGTCAGTATGTCCTGCCTTTAAATCCCAGCTCTGCTATTTACTAGTTATGTGATAGAACTGTGCTTTTAACCTTGTTTTATAAGTGAGAATTGAAAATAAACAAAACACAAGAAGAAACAACCAAAAAATAATGACCTCACAGGATCCTTATGAGAATTACATATAATAATATCCATCAAAGTGAAGCATGTTGTAGGCAGTGAATGAAACCATTTATTTCCCCCTAGGAAATGATGAGTATTCCCGAAAAGGCTGATAAGAAAACATTGAACCAATGAAGTGTGTTCATTTTCATTT
>NW_012149396.1:2592876-2606967 GCF_000956105.1 Propithecus coquereli | reverse complement strand
AAAAAAAAAAAAAAAAAAAAAGATAGCCTAGGTTCCTAGGTCAATTTTAACCCTGTTTAATAGCTGTGAGTTCTTAGGTGCATGTCATTCACCTCTTTGTGCCTCATCTGCAACCACACAATGGGACTAACAACATTAACTTTGTTGTGTGGTGAGGATCCAATGAGGCAATAGATGTAAGCATTTATGAGTGACAGGCACTGTGAGCAATACCATTCAAATGCTTTGTAAGGCTAAATGTGAAGTCAAAAAGTGAGTCCTCGATTGAAAGAGATTGAAATGAATTATTTTAAGAAGAAATTATAGAGTCACATCCCTAGGATTTCCTTTTCCCCCATAATTTAGAAAGACTTGAAAATTAATAGCAGTAAGGCAGAGGGAACAGAAGGAAAGGAGGAAGTAGAAGAAAGAGATCCTGCTTTACCTCTGCCACATTAATGCAGAATCAGTAAATATTAACCCTTTGTCAAGTAAAGGAGTTCCTAATTATAACAGAGTTCTTCATAATAAAGCTTGTTATTGTACGGTGGGTTAAATTCACATTTCCCACATCTAAGAACCATGTACAAAACCTTGCTACGGCAGTGTTACTCTACAAAGTGAATATAATTTTCAATGTGAAAGGAAATGTTTCTTTCCATGCATAAGAAAATTCTAGTCTTTCCTAGAAAATGAGAACAGCACATGGTTTTCATATCCTGGTTAACACCCTAGCCTCGTGTAACTCCCAATATGTGAACGAAAAAACCATGAGGTTAATTACTCAGATGTTTTGATATATATAATGCCAGACATTTGCATGTTTGCATTTATGTTCAGATGTTGCATCATATATACACTATTTGTCCCATCATATACCTGTGAAATATATTTTAAATTTTTGTTATTAATTAAAATCAGTCTGCTTAAGAGAAAGCCATATTACTCTCTATTCTTCTTCTTTTAAAGAAAAAAAAACACAAAGTACTTGTTGCTGTCCCAATTATTTATGTAAAAATAATATATAATGTAAAAAACCCCCACAGCCAACTATGATTTCTCAAAAAAAGCAAAAATATTTCAGCCAAGATCCTGGAAAATGCCATTCTTTTTCTTTCTGGAATCTTGCATGGAAACCTTTTGACAGCAGAAAATTGCTGTCACATGGACTGTCAGCAGAGCTGGTGGCTTTACAAGTGTGTGAAGCAAAGAAACTGGAGTCCCACTGGCTATAAATGTGACAGTGCGGCTGATTGGCTCTGTGTGCTGAGGCACCGTGGAGTTGAGGCTTCTGTAGAGTGAGGACTTTATGTCTCCAAACGATCAAAGAATCACTCAGCATATTGCACTGAAAGAGGGGAGAGTTCCCTGGAAGACTAATCCACTGATTGCTCAACTGTATCATCAGGACTGCAGAGGAGAGAAGAAACGGGGGCAGGGAAACCATTCTTTAACAACTCTGCCAGAAATTGAATGAGACAAACCCATTCCACAGGATTTTCTAATGCTGTCAGAATTATGTCTGCTGTCAAGTCAACTATTGGGATGTTGAAGGTATAGTAAAATTGACAGTGATGGATGAATACTCAGATCTGGCCTGCATTTGGAAAGTAAATGTGGTGAGTGTGTAGCATGAGAAGCAACACGGGGCCTCCTTATTCAACCCAAAGACAAAGTAAATGGAGCACCGGGATTGATGAAGCAGGTGACCACCTGGGAGCCCCAACGCATCTATAGTGATCCAGTGGCAAAATAGGCTTATAATTAATTCTATTCCTGGCTCATGTTCACTGTTGACATTTAAGCTGGACGGTAAGTTTTTCAGTGGCTCAGGATGTTGTTGATAGTGAAATGTGCCTGGTAAAATGATCCCTCTAGAATTTCCAGGGCTTCCAACAGCCAATTCAAACAGCATAGACAGCCTAGCCAAATCCACTCTAAGTACATTATATGCTGATGAAGCCCAAATCCCCAAAAGACTGATGGGTGATTGACTTCATGGGCACCTGTATCCCTCAAATTCAGCTTTTACCCTTGTTTCTTAAATCTCTCAGGCAAGGTAGGTCTTGAATGTCTCTTGTTTTAAAGGAAGAGCACAGATCTGTATACTTCATTTCCACTCTAATAATCTCATGGATTTACAAGAGATGCTAAAATATATAAAATACTATTGGTAGTATTTTGGAAAGAGGCATGAATATCAATCATTGGGAAATTAAAATTTATTTCTGTATGTGTGTTGAGAGTACTATATTTCTTGTTTACATCTTCAAACTAATTTGCATGCACTTAGATTGCCACATTCCAACTCTTAACTGTTCTTTCTTCATTGCCTCTTCTTTCTCTACTAGCTAGCACTAAGTTGGGTTTGTTCTTAGGATATCCTCTCTGGGTGACTATTTTTTTAATCATTTCACATGGCTTCAAGTGCCATGATCAATGGGTGCCTAGCAAATCTATGGTTCTGGCTCCCATATTGACCCAAGCCCCACAACCAAATTTCTAACTGCCTTATCAACATTTTAAGCTCAATGTCTCATTACTATCTTATATCTTGGGTTATATTGGGTTTATTGGTTATATTGGTTATATATTGGGTTTAATATCTTAAACCTAAAATGTCAAAGGTCATATTTATTCCTAGGGTAATCCCACTGTCAATTTTGGCTCCTGCCTTTCCTAGACTTACTTGCACTCAATGACTCATAAGGTCCTTCTGATTTTACTTTCTAGATAAATCTCAGACCCATCCCTTCCTTTCCTTCAGCATGATCATCACACTGGTTCAGCTCCAAACATCTCTCATTTGAGTCACATTAATAAACTCCAGCTAGTCCATAATTTTATGAGGTCAGATGGCATTAGGGATATTCTAATATGAAAAGATGGTTAAAGGAAGGAGAATATTTAGAGTAACTTGGTATTATGCTTATTTTCCAAGGAATTCAAAATGGAATTATTGTTTTCTAATCAAAACAAAGCAAGAGCATTGGAGTGTGAACTATAATTAATTTTTCATCTGCTTCAAGACAGTGAAGTTAAAAATATTTAAAACTTGGAAATAACAAAAAAGGCAGGTGACATTTTTTCCCATGGGTATTTAACAGGCCCATACAAAGATCATTTAATTATCTAGGGGAATATATTTTGTTAAGCTTCCTGTTTACTATTGATTAAAGAACCCCATCTTAGTGATGTTATAGGTTAACTTTTAGATTTGCTGTCAAGTAGAAATGCAAATAATTTCTATTCAGCTGAAAAGAAGATGTCAAAGTTTATAGTTTATGACTCTAATGGATATTAACCAATTTCATAACTATTCTAGCAATCTTATTCTAACATTCTTTTATTAAAGTGCTCTTAATTGCCAGCCTTGCCGTCTTCCTAGTTCTATAATTAATCAATGAGATGATTATAACCTTTGATATGTTAATTTGATATCAGACTAATATTTTTAATTTTGTGAAAGTTATACTTTACCAATGGCTTAAAAATAACTGATTCTCAAGCAAATCTGCTTTAACTCTTTAAGAGTATCTTCATTCACATTGCTCATATAATACAATGGGAGAAAAAACTATTATAATGTAAAATTATTTAAAAAAATTAAAGTAATATTTGGTCACATACATTACCACTGATGACCTTCTTGTATTGACTATCATATTAGCTCTTGTGAAACCAGCCCTAATTGAATAGCAAAACCAACAGGAAATTAAACAGAAGAGACATTTGCTAGTGCTTCTTATTTTTTTAGCATGCTGTTGCTTGCTGTATTGTCATAACCAATTTCTCAGACTAGCCATGTTTTTTTACTTGACTACAAATGCAGTCTTTGGCAAAAGCATTTAGCTCTAATTTCTCTGTGCTCCATTGTAATGCAATGAACTAAAGGAAGCCAGCAAAAAAAAAAAAAAAAAATAAGTGTTCAGTGAAAGGACTACCAATTTAAAACCAATTAAAGAGAACTCTTTCTCTGTGACATGTTTAGTCAGATTGGAGAATTCAGGGCTGGGGGAGATCATATAGTTGACTGAGTTTTCCAAAGGTCAGTATAATTTTGTAGTAATTGCAGTGATGACTGAGAGAAGACTAAAAGGCAAACCTTTTCTAACTCCACCGCACAATAATCTGTACCTTCTCAGGACTTGCACAGCAGTGATATAGCCTTAAGCTCAGAATCCAGCACATGACTAAATATGAGCTTATATTTTTCTCTAATAGTTTTTGGAATGCATGTGTTATCTCCTATAATTGGAAGGCAATAGCATTGTTAACTAATTTCACTGGTCTGCAAAGCTGACATCATTCCTCCATTTACTGTGCATTTCTCACTATCCTGGGAAGGCACTACAGGCACCAAATACTAATTATATTAATTTGCATTGATTGGCAACTTAAAATTTCCAGTGCAGTTGGGTTTTACAGCTAGAGGACAATATTTGGGAGTTGCAGTTGAAACACTTCTCTCATGCCTTTTACAATATGCCCTATCCAAAATGCAATTGTCTGAGGCTCAGTGCTTCCCACACTGTGATGTGCAGAAGAATTACCTAGGGAATCTTGTCAAATGTAGATTTGGATTCAGCTGGACTAATCTGTAGCCGGAGACTGCATTTCTAACAGGATTCTAGACGATGCTGATGCTGATGCTTCTGGACAAGAGACAACCTTTTGACCAATAAGGGCTTAGATAGTATATTTTAAAAGCAATGACAACCCAGGCTTCTGGTTTCTGAATAAAATCAGGAAGTATAGCTGTCTGTAATATGGGTAAGAGTTTGGCTGGGTTTTTCAACTTAATTCCTTCTTATTTCACTGAGAAAAACCTGCTTCTGAAAATTCAGACTAATTCTAGGAGTAGATCTGTCTAGTTTACTCCAATATGACTCACAGTGACATCTTTGCCCACAGAAAAACACTGAATCATCTTACCTTGGCAACTAAGGCTGCTCGTAAACTTTACCTGAACTACTATTCAATTGTATCTCTTCCTTCTCCACTCACCAGCTACCCTTACACTCCTGCTACACATATTTATTTGCTATTCCATATTCTTATATAGTTTTATTTAACAATCCCCCCATCCTTGGAAAGTATGTCTTTCATAATACTTCTCCATTACTCTTTTTCTTCTCTTAACACCAATTCAAATGTCACATCCTTCTGAAGCTTCCTTTGATCTTCCTCATCCCCAAAATCCCTACTCAGAGATAACCGCTCCTCCATCTACGCTCTTACAGAACTTTGGGCTACGTACACAATCATATTGAAATAAATGGCATTGTCATTAAAGCCATAGTCTATGAAGACAGAGATGCATTAATTTATTCAATGGACCCAATTTGGAATTCTGTGGAATATAAAGGTTACCAAGACAGAGTCCTTGCCCTACAGAACTTAGTTTTTGTTGGGGGTGCCAAACACATAGACTGACAGAAAAGACAATTTGTGAAAAGACAGATTAGAACAATGTGGTTGAGAGTTACGGCCACTTCCTAAGGAAGTGGTAATCATGTTATTTGAGTCCTGAATGATAAGATGGAAGTGGCCACCTGAAGGTGCAAAGGTGCTCCAAGCTGAGGGAACAGAAGGTACAAACACACTGCGGTGGAACTAAAAAAGGTGTATATGGTCACAGACATGCCAGAGGCTGAAGACAATGCAGGAGACAGGGAAGAACAAAAGAAGAAGAAAATAAGGCAAAAAGCAGAAAGATGTGATGCTGTCACTGTTAACAATAAGTCAAGTCCAAACTGAAAGTATCAGAAATACGATCCCTAATTGCTCTACAAGAAGGCCTTGTGAGTCCTCTCACCTGTCCCTCTCTACCGCTAAAGAGGATGTGTTACAAAGAAAGGGAAATACTTCAGCACACTTGGGGTTTCCCTCATAACTTCTTCAATGGGTCTTGTCTGGAATATCAAACAACAACAACAACAACAACAACAACAAATAGAAAAAGAAACATCTGGCCTATACTGACAACTCATTGGTACATAGTTATTTTTTTTTTTATTATTCAGCACTTAGTCTTAAAGACAGCCAGCTTATATGGTACCTGCTTTTCCTCTAATAATGACAGCTCAGTTTTTTCATCTTCAATTAGAGATTATATATATGTCAACATGAGCAGAGCCTTTTGAGTGCTGCAGTCTCTGTGGGCACCAGAGCAGAGGCCCCTTCCCAGTCCACTGGCCAAAATGACAAAGCTTTAGTTTTATCCTCTCTGCGCACATCCTGCAATTGCATTTGCATCCAAGGCAAGTGGCAAGAGGACAGAGAGACAAAGCAACTGTTATTTGCCCCACACTCTTGGGACCACAACTTCTCTGACCCGAGAGGATTCCTCTCCTGTAGGGTTTTAGGCACCTGCCTAGCTGTTGTCACCACCATCATTGCCACTGGATTGCTTGAAACCGTGATGTGTTACTAGGTCAGATTCCTACCCTCTTTCTGTTTCTGCCTGCTCCTGCTTACTATTTAAGCGTCCCCAGAATGCTGCTCCATGCATTCTGTCCAGGGTTTATAATCACACTCAGTGGAGAAACAGGGTGGGTCTACTGTATCTTGTCTGGCACCTTGGAGGAATCTCACAGAGGCTGTGGCTCTCCAGGCTGAGGCTCCCTTGTTTTCAATATATTAAATATTTGCTCATTTGTTCAACCTTGGGATGGATGGATATATATATATATATATACACACACACACACAGAGAGAGAGAGAGAGAGAGAGAGAGAGAGAGAGAGAGAGGAGTTTGTGAACCTATACTCCACTCTGACTGCCATCAGGGGATATGTGATAAAAACAGAGAGGCAAATTGTGCGATGTCCTCAGTGTTCTGCACATTTACTTCATACCCAGAAATCGCATGTAATGACAGCACATTGCAACGAATTCCACTTAAAATCTTTACAGAAATAACATTGCCTACCTAGCACATTTTTTTTTCCCCAAAAGGATGAAAAGAGAACTTTAAGAGGTAGGGTTGTGACTTGGCTATGGGATTCTGGATGATGCAGGAACAATTACGACTCCTGAAATTTAGCTCCTGCCCACAGCACGCCATTGATAGAACATGTTGTGATTCTTCTGTAGGATCAATAACTGCCCTCTCACACAGTGTCCTCACTGAATTATAAAAGTGCTTCAACTCACAAATATAAATACATCTATCTGTAATTTATTTGAAAATGGAGGAAATACAGATAGTTTCTTTGAAAAGGTAGAGCATAGTTTTCCTCTGTTTTGCCCCATCTTCCACCACCTTTATTTTGTTGTGCTTTAAATACATTTGGAAAAATTTCTTTTAAATGTATCTTGCTGCTTGTCAATGATGCTTCTCTTTTCTACAACCCTTAATTAACTCGTTTCCTCAGGCTTGCCTGGGGCCCTATTGATTTCTCTCTCCTGCACAATCTTATCAGTGGAAAGGAGCTGCTTCTATATGGCTTTAGAGTATGTGCTGGTGCCTTGTACATTTGCCAGGGCCACATGTGTGATGTGTGGACTCAATTGAGATAACTCACTAGGACAAGAGCAGTGAGCCCTGAAGTGCTGCTGAGTTGAATGGAAGATTCATACTGAAGTAACTATGGTTAAAAAAAAAAAAAAGGTAGCAGAAACAGATATGACCTGAGGAGATAAATTATAGGGAAAAAAAAGATGTCATGTGTAGGAGAACAATATTTGCAATGGCATGGAAACCCAGTATAATAAAACAAACTCAGAATTTATTTACAAATAGCTCTCGGGCAGCACTCATGAAATTTAATATATAACTTTTAAAGGGGAACTCAGTATCAAATAATTTTCTTGACCCAAGGACTACGAATTGAATAATTTGTTTTTTTTTAAAGAATGTTAAGGACACTTGTTTTTTAAATCCTAGCCAGTTCATAATTTGCTAATCCTACCCAGCAAGTTTCATTTGGCTAAAATTATCCAATATGGCCATTATTAATGTATAAAATCATGATGAACTGGGTCAGACATTTCAGGTACCTACACAGAGAATTGTGTTAGCCACCAACAGTAAGAGCACAAAGGGGACAACTCTCTCCCACTGAAAGAAAATTCAGAGGCTCATGTATAATTTCATATTATGACAAAAAGCATTATAAGGTGATTATTATTCATAAGAGCACACACTTTCAGCTCTGTGGGACTAAATGAGATTATATCTTAAATATAATCGCAACATCATTACATTTAATTCACAACAACTCTGTACCACTTGTCTGCATGTGGCTGATCTTACTGCTCTTTAAAATGCAGGAATAATCAAGCTAAATTATTTCTATTTAGTAATGGATCATTATCCCTCTTTTACTATTTGTACTGACTCATAATCAAGGTTCGGATCCAATCAATAATTGTGTTCTTTTCTTGCTAGATTAATTTATATTTCTATATCAGTGTTAAGCCTTTTATTTATCTTCGTAGGCAGCTTAAATTCTTAGAGAATCGTATATCAATTTTTGCTGATATTTAAATGCTCTTTAAGGAGAATAGCTTTTTTGGAAGCAATCAAAGGAGAGCAATTATTTAAAGCTTGTTTTCTAATGAAAATATTAAAAAGTAAATATTGCTACCTCAATCCAGTATGAGGTACTAAACACTCTTATACTTACAATGGTACTTTGAAAAATATACAAAGTTGCATTGCTGTGCTTACAATTGTGTGTGATCCAGAGTAAGCACTCAACCAACAATTACTGAACAGATATATGACTGAACCAACGAACTAATTAATTCCCAGGAAATAGAAACAATCTGCGATGTGAACCAACTCGCCATAGATAGATCCATTACCAACTCATACTATGATGTAATGATGACTAGAAGAAAGACGAATACATCTTTGAAAGGATGTTTTGGCAAAGAGTGGCAATTAATAATTCCTTGAGAAAAGATGTCTTTCAGAACTCAATCCTGATATCATTTTCTGATGAGAATAATCACCATCAAACATAAATTACAAAGAAAAGCCCAACTGATAATCTGCTATATTCTTCAAATGTTTTATTAATTAATTCTGTATATTGTCTTATTTTGGATTTGGAGAATCCAGGGATTCTCCAAATAGGTAGATCAGTCAAGTTGGTTGCTTGCCTGAATAAACCACTTGTTTCAACAAATTAACCACTCAATTCTGCCAAAACACTAAGTCTCCTATCTCTGTAATGAAGGACTAGTCACTCTGAAGCAGAGATGTATAATTAAAACATTTTATCACAACACAGCAAACTGAGCAAAATTGATATGAAGTTAATAAATGATTCATAAATGGTCTTTTCCTAAAAAGAAGCATTAAATAGAAAATAAGTTGCTGTGTCTATTAACTTTAAAAATAGGCAAGGAGACAATAGATTCGATGATTCTTTATTACCTCATAGTGATACTAATTTCACTTAGGCTGACAAGGGAAGACATATTGTCTGGTAGGCAGCTGCAAATATGGCACTCAGTGATTCCTACTCTTGGTATTTATTATACTCTTGTGTAATATCCTTCCCTAGAGTCTGGGCTAGAGCTACTGACTTGCTTCTGATGAAGAGAATAATGGTTTCAAAAAGGTCACCAAAAGACTGTGGCTTCTGCCTTGAGTTGTCCTATCTTACTGGTTTGTTCTGAGGGAAGTCAGCTGCCATGTTATGAAGTTACGAACTGCCCTATGGAGAGGTCTATGCAGCAAAGAACTGATGTACCTGACCAATAGCCAGAGAACTTGGGGCCTGGTAATAGTCAAGTGTGTGAGCTTTGAAGCAGACCCTCCCCAGTCAAGCTTGGAGATGAGAACACAGCTCTGGTCAATACCTTAACGATAACCTTGGGAGAGACCTCAGACGTTAAGAGAGGCTAAGCTGTGCCTGGGTCCCAGACTCGTAGAAACTGGGAGATGACACATATTTGTTGCCTTAAGCCATTAAATTCTGGGGTAACTTTTTAATGTAGTAATAGATAACTATCATACATTTGTTTCCTTCACTCATTAGATAGTGATATAATTAAAAATCATCTTTGGATATCTCCTCAGTGTCTATGATGGAAGACTGCTTAGGAAAACTCCGTTCAATAGTACTTTTCTGGACTGTAGACAAGCAAGTGTTCATAAGTATTAAGCAAAAAACTTCAGTATTATATATGGCTGACACATAAGTTTAACCTTATTTGTACAGGCTAGCACAGAGGTGAGCAGCAAAGTCTCTAGGGCCAAATTACCTGATTCGACACTGAGCCCCAGGATATAATAGCTATGCTCCATTGTAATAGTTATTAAAATTTTTGTGCCTCAGGTCCCTTAAGTGTAAAATGGGTAATCATAGCTACCTTGCAAGGTTTTGTGAGAATTAAGCAAATTTAATGTATTGATATTAGCACCTGGCACAAAATAAGCACCATAAAGGTATGACTTGCTTATATTGGGGAAAAAAAATCTAAAGAGTTTTCTGTTAACAATCAGTGAAAATTATGAATTAAACCTTAGAATTATGCCCCAAATAAGAGTAAGAACTTCTTTGGAGCAGTCTACAGAGTTCAAATCTGCAGAGGTTGGGGTCATAAGACATAATTCTTAAAGAACAGCAATTGGTACCAATGTACCATATGGTATTTTAGGGCTAATTACATTTTCTGCATCATGAGGTATAAGGCAAAACTCTGAGAAGCAGGGAGTCTTTGCCTCACAGTATATGAATTCCAGGAATCAGGTTGACATTCATATTGTTAAACAAGCCTCCAAAACAGCCCTTTTAAGATAAGGGCTTTCTAAATTCTAAGATTGAGATCATATAACTAATCATATATGATTGGGTTTTAAGATTATTTTAAATACTCTGCTCTTCTAATATAAAAATATTCAGCACTTTGAGTCCTCTTCAAATAAAAAAAAAAGAATTATACAAATCTTCAACAAGGAAGTCCTTACTATTGTTAAAATATTCAGACTAATACCTTCAAAACAACTTGGAATGACTTTGCATCTGTCTTAAAAAAAAAAAAAAAAGGATGGGCAAATAAAAACTCAGAATTTGTTTCCATCTTTTCTGCTCATCTACCTAGATAGAAAGAAGTTGTTTATTACAAATCACAGAACTACCTTTCTGTTCTCCTAGTGTTCTCAGCATGAACAGCCTGATAGGTCAGCCTGGATTCTTCATTATTCCATGAAAGCACCATACTCATTGCCCACTTTCTGCCTTAAAGAATGTTATTTTTCTCTTCTGTAAGAGAATATCCCCTAAATATTCCAAGCCTCAGCCTATCCTAATGTTATCCATCCTCCAGGCTAAACTCTGGGATGTTCATCTCTAGAAAACACTCACATGAGAGGTGTGCTCTAGAGTCAGGTTGCTTAAGTATGATTTCTGGATTGACAGCCGGCTGGGCACTTGGGGAATTATTACTTAACATATCTTTGCCTCAGCCTCCTTGTCTATAAAACAGGTTTAATAATAGTCTTGACCACATGGAACTATTAGGAGAACCAACAATATAATATACAGAGACCACTTAGCCTAGCACAAAGCAGATATCTGAAAGACATGAATAATTTATTTTATTGTCATTAATATCATTACTATTACTTTCTTAACATTCTACACTTTTCTATTTCTTTTGTGCAGGAGTTTAATTTTCTCCTCTGCTTTTTCATCTAGGATCTGGGTTGATAATGGTGGGTAGGGGACAGCAGAGTTGGAACCACTATCTTGGACAAAGCTTTGTGCTCAAGGACGACAACTAGGTTTTGGTGTAAGATAGAACATTGCTGGTAAACTTAGGTCACCAGGATGAAACTTCTTTTGATTTGGCAAATGCAAGAATAATTCATATATGTGTGCTGCTACAGTGCTGGAGAAGATTTTAAAACTTACGTTTTTGTTAAAATGAAATCTTATCATTGTATCACCAGTACATGAAAAACACACCAATTATTTCACCATTCAGGTCAAGAAAGCTACAATGATAATCCCATAAGCACAGGTACGTGTGCGCATATATACAGCAGCACGCACATACATTTCTATTAGGGTAATAAGAAATCAGGTATTTTGTTGTGAACTCTACACTTGAGTAAAACTTGCCCGAGATGTGTTTCCTGCTGAGACCATCTGTTCACTAATGAGCAATATTCTTTCCTCTAAACACATATTTCCAGTGTAAATGACCTGTAGGCTATACTCTATAAAGAGCAATTGCCTTCTAACCCAAAAGTGGTCTGTGTAGGCCTGGTTTCACCTCCACCCATCCATCCTCATTCCCTGCTGCTCTTCCCCGCAGGCCCAGCCCCGTCCTCTGTTCTTCGGCTAACACACAGTGGCAGTGTCTTCCCCCCCATCCTGTGCAAATTGTCATCATCGTAAAGACTGAGAGAGAACAAAACGGAAGTGAGGCTTCCTGAAATCAGTGTGATAGCGCCACGGTTCCCCCATGAAAACACTGCCATCTTAAACTTAGGAGAGTTCAGCAGTTGGACAGAGATATGAGTCTTGTCATTTTTTTTTTCAAGACCAAATAACAAAGGGCATAAAGAAAGGGAGAATGAGAACAGCATTGCAAATGAGAAAGTTGAAGGCTGAGAAATCCTGATTAGACCATTCTTGAGAAGAGCTTATTGAATATGTAAGAAGGCATTTTATATCTTAACATTTCCCTGAGTGAAAGGAAGAAAAAATGTTTCATACTTTTAACCCATTGTGCCTAATACAGTAACAATTATTTTTATTTTAAATTGTAGTAATTGTGAAAAAATATGTTTTCCTTCCTCCCCCAATCTATATGAGACTAGTTTAACACAATGTATTTCTCACATGTTCTATTTACATAAGCATGTGTAAATCAACGTAATTCTAATTTGAATTGCTAACATTTTTTTGACAAATCTGTAAAAATCATGATGTTTTAGGGTGCAGAAATGACCCCCCACTGAGAAAAAAAATTTCTTTGAAAGAAAGCCAGAGATAACACTTAATATTAATCTTGTTGCTGACTAAATTTGCCTCAGAGACGTTCTACAAACTCATTTTTGCTGCCTGTGTTCAAGTAGAAATCAAATATTATAAACACAATGGAAGCTCTCAGCTACTCCCAAAGTAATAAGTTTGCAATAAGGTGCTCACACAGGGGAATTTTTGAGTGCTTTCATTTTTATGACTGCAAAATAATTATATCTGTAGTTATGAAAGAATCTTCTTTAGAATTAACCAATTTATGCCAGGTTTGAATTTGATTACATAGTACACTTTGGAAACCTACTATTCACAGAGCTGAAAGTATTTGAGCTATGTCCACTAAACTTGACAAGTCCCAAACATAAAGCATTGCCCATTCCTCATTAACAACATTGAATATATGCTTGAAAATAAACATTTGGAAATACAAGATCCCAACACTCACAGTTCTAAATAAAGTAAGTGACAAATTTTAGTTAAGTGTCAGATGTAGAATTAAAAAAAAAAAAAAGATCAGGAATTTTATCCAGTCCAAACCTAGTGTATGAGGAAACTGTGAAGTCATGTTTGGCAATAACTATATCTGAGTTTAGGTGCTTTCCAGTTTGGGTGGTGAAT
This sequence comes from Propithecus coquereli, assembly GCF_000956105.1. NCBI lineage: Eukaryota > Metazoa > Chordata > Mammalia > Primates > Indriidae > Propithecus > Propithecus coquereli. Next base: position 2,593,417 of record NW_012149396.1, on the reverse strand, counting down.
TTTTGCAAAGAACAATTTTTTTATTCAGCCAAGGTTGTCTAATCCAAGAATATTAGCAATAATGTAAGTAAAGAAAGCTGTTTTAAAACATTGCTTTCTAAAGAGGTCCAAGATACATATGTGGGTCTATGGGGAATATATAGTCCACCCTTAAATGACACTTACATGCAGATTTCCTTCTGCCTCTGCCATGCCCCCAGCCCCAAGACAGCAAGATCAACCCCTCCTCTTCCTCATTCTCTTTGGCCTACTCAACATGAAGATGATGAGGATGAAGGATGAAGACCTTTATGATAATCTACTTTTACTTAATGAATAGTAACTATATTCTCTCTTCCTTAAAATTTTCTTAATATTTTCCCTTCCATCAATATTAGAAATAACCTATAATTTGAATGGAGACTTAACCCATTTCTCATTAGAGTTAGGGCTTTGTAAATCTTCTTTCATTTAGCATCTGCCCTCTAAGTCAAGAAAAGAAAATGTTTTTTAGTAAATTATATCAGAGAAAAAGAGCAAAAGAGAATTATATTGACCTAAT
>NW_012149396.1:2582775-2592826 GCF_000956105.1 Propithecus coquereli | reverse complement strand
ATATATGACATACAAAATATGTGTTAATCAACTATTTATATTTTCAGTAAGGCTTGTAGTCAAAGTAGGCTATTAGTAGTTACATTTTTGGGGAGTGAAAAATTATACACAAATTTTCCACTGCACAGAAAGATTGGCACCCCTAGCCCCTGTATTGTTCAAAGGTGAACTGTGCTCATTTTAGAATATTGAAATGCAAATTAATACACAATCAGTCAAGTAAAGGAAAAGCTAGTTTTTAAGAAAAACCCACAAAAGATGCTTAGTATCATTAGCTAACAGGGAAGTACAAATCAAAACAATGGTGAGATAGATACCACTTCACACCCACTAGGATAGGTATAGTCAAAAGACAGACAATAACAAGATTTGGCAAGGAGGTGGAGAAATTGAAACCATCATACACTACTGGTGTGAATTTAAATAGTGAAGCAACTTTGGAAAACATTTTGGCAGTTCCTCAAAAGGTGAAGCGTAGAATTATCATATGACTCAACAATCCTACTCTTAAGTATCTACCCAGAAGAAACAAAAACACATGTTCACACAAAAACTTGTACAATGACTATTCATAGAAACATTATTCATAATAATAAAAAAGTGAAAACAACCCAAATTTCCATCATCTGAAGAAAGGATAAACAAAATGTGATACATCCATATAGTAGAATATTATTTGTCAATCAAAAGGAATGAAATACTGATGCATGCTACAAATGAGTGAACCTCAAAAACATTTTAATAAGTGAAAGAAGCCAATCACAACAGACCACATATTGTATTATTCTATTTATATAAAATGTCCAGAACACACAAATTCACAAAGACAGAAAGGAGAGTTGACTAGGGCTGGAGTGTGGGGAGGATGGTGACTGCTAATAGATACATGATAAACATCTTTTAAAATAAAATCATGGTAATTGTTGTATAGCTCTGTAAGTATACTGAAAACCATTAAATTTTACACTTTAAAATGGTGAATTTTATGGTATATAATTTACATTTTAATAAAGCTGTTTTTAAAAAAGAAGCAACAACACAGGAAGGGGATCAAGGACTTGGGGTTGATTCTCAGCTTTACATGTTCTTGAATAAATCATTTCACCTCTGCACCTCATTTTACCCTTGGCATTGAAAAAAGCAAAAACAAATAATAAAATCATAAAACAAAACATAACAAAAAGATGTACTAAGTGAGATGATCTCCTCTAAGTTGCTCCGAACTATGTCTTTTTAAACATTTATAGAGCACCTATTACATGACCCATGCAATATATGAGAACTGTTATAACAATGTTCCTAGGATAGGACAGCAAGAAAATATAGATGAGCCGGAAAGGCACACAGAATAGAAGAGAAACAACATAATGTGAAATCAGGTATGAAAACTGTATGGCAATGATGACAAAAGAAGTAGAACGTCATAAAAATTCTGGATTCTGGTCTACAGTCACTGACCTGGTGCTTGGCTAGGACTTGGATGGTTTGGAAGAAGTGAGGAAGGTGCCTCAGAGCAGCAAAGAGCATAAGCAGAGCCCAATGGGAGACACTTGCACGGCATGTCCACAGGGCAGGAGGCTTAAAGTAGAGCTCAAGAGAGAATGGTGGGACTGGACAGGTGGACTAACCACAAGCAGCCTTGAAAGATGGCCTGATCTATTTAACAGAGGTACCCAAAGAATAGAGGCATCACCATCAGAAAATGGATTTGGGGAGCCAGTTTGTTTTGTGGGAATGACGAGTTTCAAGTCTGAAATTCTGGGTTTGATGTGACGGCAAGGAGCCCCCACAAGCTTCTGGAAGTCCCAGGTAAGAGGTCAGAGCTGAGGACGTCTATAGAAAGGCATATCCAACTCTGGCATTTCCTAGTGATGAGTTTATTTCTGGAACTATATGCCATGTAAGCATCTTTACTTTTCTCACTCCCCAATAATATTGAAAGGTCAAGGTAATAGGTTAAACTTGAGTAGAATAAGATTTAGAAAGATAAGAGGCTGCAGTTGGTTAGGAAGAGGAAAAATAAAAACGGTCTCCAAATTCTCAAAACATCCTTCTCTCTAGCAGAAGAAACCTCTTTTCTTGTCAATCACCACATCTATTTAGGGTGGGATAATGATCAGTCCACTGTTTTCTAGGTTTCCTTTATATCTAGAGTATTTCCCCAAGGCACAGCACACTCTTAGGACTGGAACTCATCCGCCAGAAATTCTTTATGACATGCAAAAGTTCACCTTTCCTTTGCTAATATCTCACAGGCTGTCACTTCTATTAGTAATATTGAGCCAGGTTATAGCTCTGAAAGCTTAGTGCTAATGAGGCCAAAGACCTAGGTTCTCATTAGCTAGCATTTAGGAAGAAAAAGAAAACGCATTATTTTCCCTAGACTGCATCCTTAATGTCATCCAGTTGCTTCTGACATGGAATGTGCTTAGCTTAGATAGATCCACTTTCCTACTAGCAAAAGTGTGGGATTGCTTCACTTACTTCTGGGCACATATTGGGCAATATGAAAATAGAAAACACTCAACAGACGTTCACTAAATAAAGGTATAATCCCTGGTTAAGCAAGAGGTCTTGAAACAAAAGTTGTGAGCAAGAGTCTTTTTTCCTCTAAATATTATGTAATAGTTCCCAAGAATCTTCTCTGAAAGTAGCTGTCACTTTTTTTCAGGATATAAAAGATGTTCCTATCACATTACTTGACTTCATGCCATATTGCTCTGTCCACGCTGATTTTTTTTGTCCTTCTTTTCAGTGAAAAATGATGAGAATTATGGAGCTAAAGGGAGAGCCACCTGACAAATACTTTACAATAGCTAAACACTGAGCAGCAGGTTTCACTTCTGTTGAACGTGAAAGACTGATAGCAGCTTTTCCGAATTTAGAAGAACACCAGAGGGGCCATTGACTCCATCTCTAAGCTATGAAATAGGACCATTAATTACAGTTAAACTCTCAGCCCAGGGCATTCCATGGGATTGCCTCCTGGGTACCACTGAGAACTGTTCCTTTTTAATACCACTTCCCAACATTCTGTGTAAAGTGATTTCATGTTGAAAGGAATTTATGAAATATTAGGATGAAAAAATGTAAAGGTTTTATTACCGTAACACTCCTCAGAATGTTTTCTATACTAATGGGATTTGTGGATTTTAAGAGTAAAATATAGGAAACAAGGTTTCCCAAATGAAATACATTAGCCCTTCTTTGAAAATATCCTTTGTGAATCATATTACACATAAAATGAGAAAATGTTCCCTATTTAAAATTTAAGCCATTGTCACTTCTAATTGAGTAACTTTCCCTTTAAAAAAATGAAATAAACAATTCTAGAGAAGAATAGCTACAAATTGAGAAGGACAAAATATCAGTAGGGACAGGTTTTCTTATAAAATTATAAAAATATTATAAATATAAATATCATAAAAATATAAAAGTGGTATTTACTAACAGTGTATCTAATCAAGTAAATACTTGTTTGGCATGTGTTTTAAAGATTATAAAGCAAAACCAAAACTATTAATATACTGTGCAAGTTTAATGCAAATCTTCTCTAACCTTTATGTCTAAAGAAGTTTAGAGCATACATTGGGTGCTTCATCATTATTACTTTAAATGCAGTATTAATAGTGGTCACCATCCTTTCCATTCTAAAATCTACTTCTTAATAACCAACTTAATGAAAGTCTTTTTATTAAATATGCCTTAAAAGTTCAATTTTCCAAAAATAGTGTACAAAAGGTTAAATTATTAGATGTAGAAATACATTTTAAAGTTACGCATTCTGCATAATATTTAACTCATTCAGAAGAGTAAAAATTATTTTTAATGTTCATATACATATTAAGATATATATTTTTTCATGTCGGTTTTGCTAGAATGGCCATAGCTGATTGTCACCCTCTCATCCAGTTCTCAATGGAAATTTTCATTCCCAATGCTTAATCGAGGAGAGACCAAGAAATCCACAGATATGCATACAGTATTCTTAAAGACTTTTACATAATCACCATCTAATATTTGTAATGTTTTCTTACAAATGAACAACTCTCCTCATTTTCTGAAAATATCATGAAATTCATTCTAGGCAGAGATGGAGTTCAATATTTTATCGGATGGCAGAAAAATGAATTTATTGGCCTCTTGAAGATACTTGTGATTATTTGCCATTTTCAACCCTCCATTAAAATTCCTTAACCCTCCTTTAAAATTCAGAACACCTAGATAACCTCTGGGATCAAGGACTAAGGGAGAATGTCTATGCAGTAAAGAGTTTTTATTTATCTTTCAGAATTTATCAGTGTTTTCCATTATACAAAGAGAAGGAGAACACCTATTAAATTATGTAACCTCTTGAATTGTGTCATCTCCCTGGGGAACCATGCTCAGTGCCTGTTTAAATATGTGCATGAAAATTTAGCAACCATCATCTCTCCTGCAAGTATTATGAGCTCTCTAGAATCAGATAGGATTTCAGCTTTAAATGTCTAGCCAGGAAGACCCAGGGATAGTGAATTATATGAAACTCATTGTATCTACACAAAATGTTAAAAGATAAAAGTTATGCCAGGATGCTATGAGTTACACCACTACACAATGTACCTTTGAATATCAGGATTTGCAGAAAAGTGGATTTGGTCTATAGGCCTATATATAACAGTTGTTATGCTTTATTTGATTTTATATTCTTGGACAAAAAAGGGCAAAATGGATGTAATGTGTTCACACTGAAGTTTGGAATAAGATGGGGATATAATCTTAGAAGAATAGACTAGGGAAAGGGTGTCTCTCAGATTAAGTCATGGTGATCTGACTGACACAAGGAGTGGAGGGAGAGAAATATCATTCAGCTCCTTATTGGAACTGAAGCTTGGCAAAACAGCTGAGTCATTGACAATACTTCCCTCCTCTGATGCCAGTGCAAAAGGAAGGCACATAAAAAGTCCCCACATATCCAAGACAAATGGATAGAACCAGAAAAGCCTGGCATTCCCATAGAAATACCCAAGAGGCTGGTACTACCTGTGTGCAAGCATAATTCTGGGGAAATCCTGGGTGTCAACAGGAGAGCACTGTCAGACATCTCTATGTCAACATCTCTACATTGGTACTAAGAGCTGACTCCTTATTGCTTCCAACAGAGGAGTGGGTCAACTTGCAGCTAGCTGAACAACTGTTCTAGACTACAATAGGGCTGGGTTCTAAGACCTCTCTGATTTAGCAGTGGATTGAGAAGTGAATTTCTGTCCATTCAGAAGTCCTTAAGGTATGTTAAATTAGAACATATACATATTTTCTTGTTGAGACAACATTAATATAGCTCATAAAAATATTTGGTGATGGATGGGCAGTAGTATTATTAACCTCACAATTAGTCAAGACTTCACCTCATCCTAAGGATTAAGATCACCTGGTTAATGAGCTCTGGGACAATTCTTCTGCACTAAAGGGGACGTTAAAAATAACCTCCGGAGAATTTTTTTTTTTTAAATGCACCTGCCAAGAAACTTTCCCTAGGCTCTAGGTGTGGTGGGCTGGGCATGTGTATTTTTATTGAGTGTCACATTTCTGATTAAGAACCATGTGGGGATAGGGAAGGAGCACAAAAAGCATTAGAATATTGATCCCATCTTTTTCCCTTGAAAGGCTGATTCACTTGGACTGGAGTGGGCGCTGAATTTACATTTTAATGGTGATTCAGTTACTAGTAGCTCTTGAATCTCCCTTTCTAAGGGAAGCAGCTGAGGAAGTCCAGAACAACCTGGGGCGAGAGGCAGACCTCCTGCAGGTGGTCATTACCACTTTAGTGACAGGTGACTCCGAAACCCATTATCTTCTTTCAAGTTTGTTGAGCAAGTTATCTATCTCCCGAGGGAAAAGTTATCATTTCATAGCAAAGAGCCATAGCAGCTTGGAGCCCTGTTGCTCAGATGATATTTTTTTAATGCTAAGGATGAGGATATTTGCCTGATACAAAAAATATATATGGTTGTCCCCCCACACTAAAGAATCATTCTTTCTTATAATGAAGGAACCCTAGAAAATTCCCTCCTTTCACTCATTAGCTTTCACAACTCTCCTGATATTTTTTGATTTCTGAGGCTATATGACACTTTATGCTAACACATTTGAGGGAAAACACATTTCATCTAATCAGGCATTGTTTAGACACCTGCCATCTAGCACTGATTCCTATATACCCTTCATCACCCTGTTTCAGAAGAAGCATCAGTTCTCAAATTAACTCATTAGTCATGTAGAAGAGCACACATGGCAGGGGTGGGGGAGGGGACGATTTCTTACACTGAGGTAAATAAAAATGTCATGGATTTATAATTAGCTTCAATCTAACTCCTTCAGTCTGTATGAAAGGTTTCTTAGTCTGAGAAATGTGCTCCACGTTTTCTTCCTGAAACTTCCACTAAGTTGGCTTTGAGAAAGTTCACAATCCTTTTCCACTAAAAAAGAGAAATAATACAGTATAATTGACATCATGGGTAATTAGCAAATTTCTTCAGAGCACTTTTTGACTCCTTAGAGAAGGACAATATTAATATAGCGTATTGTTATAATGAGACCAAACTGATCTGTACGTTATTTGAGGCAGCATGACACTGGGCATGGAGTTAGGCATCCTCAACTAAAAGTGACATTCAAAATCACCTCTAATTGAAACCCTGATCCTGATATTTAATACTTCAGTAGCCTTGGACAAGCTCTTTAATCATCCTCTATCTGGTCTCTCATTTGCAAAATGGGGGTAGTAACAATTTATAATTTATAAGATTTTTTGAGGATTAAGTGAAATAACATATATAGTACTTACAATCATGCTTGGCATCATTAAGTAAGTTTTCAATAAATATTGGTCATTAATATAGAAAGAGGGGATGGAAGGGAACAGCAACACCTTCTGAAGACATAGACAAGAAAAAGCTGTATTGTTAGGTTATCAAAATATTCCAGATCCTTCTGATTGAATGGGTTCTGGCCATTTATATCTGTAGTTGAATTAAACACACTTTTTATATCTATTTATCTATCTGTATATTATTGTCTGAAATACAGTAATATTTTCAATTAGCTAATATGAAAAATTGAACATGAATAAAATGAGTACTTGATTAGGAATCAGTAAATATAAGTGCTAATCCTATTATTATCGTTGGCTCTGTGACTTTGGGGTAGCATACTATAATTCTATCACTTAGTTTTCTCACCTCATTTCGTCGAAACAAAGTGAAAGCATTGGATACAGTGAAAGATATCATACAAATGCGAACTATCACAATAAAGCAGAATTTTTAAAATAAATGATTTTTTTCCCCAAACTCTTATTTAACCCAATTTAGGGCTTTGGTCTTTCTGTCTTGATTGATAATTGAGACTTACTGTGTGCCTCTCTCCCCAGATGGACAGATAAGTCAGCATCTTGAACTCAGCGGCCATGCCTTCCCCTTCTCCTTTAATCCTGCATAGCCCTTCTGGTTCCGGGCACAGAGTAGGACCCAGGAAGATAACAAGGGATGGATCATACTTCATTGTTGCTATTGCTGGGTCTAGCAAAATTTCATTCTTCCTCATAGAATTTTTTGAATCTTTTAATATTGCACTGATTTGTTGGCCTAGAGACCCTTAAATTGCCTTCTTGAGAAATAAGAAGGCAATAAGAAATTATTTTCTTGTCTGAAAATAATATGTGTTGCTTTGGCAATAAATTTCGTATTTAAGATACTTTTATGAAACCTGACTTGACAATTATTTTTCTGCCTGTGAACATACTGTCACATCAACCACCTGAAACCCCTCTAGTGACAAAATCTCAGTCTTTGCTTGGTGTCTGTCATTCTTTGTCTCGTCTTAACTGTCTGTTTTTATTATACTCTATAATACTTTCTTACTATTTTATTTCATCTTTTTATTGTAGACTATCTAAAATCCTATGCAGTGTATAAACACATACAACAATAGACAAACACATAGACAAACACAATAGACAAATGACATAGTACACAAATGACATAGTATTTGAAGGGATTTCTTGCAAAAAGCAAAGGTCAAATATAGTAAAGAAGCACCATATTTGATGGTTTTTATTAGATAAAATCATTTGACTTAAATCTGAAAACTTTTCCTTGGATCCTATTTTTATTGTCTTGCTGGAAATAAATATATACGATTCACATATACATACATCGTGTTGTGCAGGATGTAGATCATGACGGATAGCATCTTCCTGGGTCTCTCCCAGATCTAGCCCAGTGGGCTGAGGTAAAGAGACTTTAAAGGAAAAAGGACAGTGGCACCACCCTGGAGACAGTCAGTTCTGTGTGATGTCCAGGGGTAGAGAGAAGATATGGAGGTAATAGCTGGGGAAAATGCATTTACTCAACCACTTCAATATACTGAAAATGATAAATCATGAATGATGGTGGGTTGTGGTACATCCTCAATGAGCCCATTTTCCTAATAACTAGTGATATTGAGCATCCTTTCCTGTTATTATTGGTCATCTCTACATCTAATTGGCGAAGTGTCTGTCTTGTATATATGCACACACACGTGGATAGCGCTATACCTAACTCTAAAAAAAATCAAAGAAAAATGTATGTGATTTCACAGAGAATTCTGATTTATTCTAGATGAAAAGATTAGGATTAGGTAAGTGTAAGTAGATTCCGTTTGGATCGAGATTTGCGTTATACGTATGACTTGAACAAGTTCTTGTTTTTCAGTACATAAATGAAGGAATCATATTTCTATTATTGTGAGTTATATCCACAGGACATACCACAATGCTCATTTCCATTTAAATGAATTAATTCTAGTTAAAAGATTACAGAAACACAAAAGTGAGGTGAGTTCAATATGAAATAGGTAAGAAGGCACATTAAAAACAAAAGTTTTGTATAGTGGGGCAAAAGCTGATTATAGCAAATGTTACTTTACTAGAATAAGATAAAGTTGTTTGTAGTCAATAAGGAATCATGGAGAATTTTTAAATAGGAAACTGATATAATCATAGAGGTGCTTTAGTCACATCAGACCAAAGGCAGGGAGAGTCAGAGTTGGGGGATGTATTCTAATCAAGAGATCATGGAATAAACTAGAGACAACTGTATAAGAGATCAAGAAGTCCCCATTTAAGGGACAGCAAAGGAAAGGGAAGGGAGGCTACAAAGGTGATGCAAGAGGAATGGACAGAGTATAAGAAGCCAAATAACCAGACTCATTCCAGGAAAAGGGAATGAACCATGCACAATGAGGCTCATCCATTCAAAAATCATAACACAGGGGTCATGGATGACCCTAATGAGAACAAGTGTAGGAAAATGATGTAGCAGCAGCTAGATAGTATAGTTTGAAGAGTCAGGGAAGTAAAGGAGGTGGAGCCCCCGAGTGTGGATAACACTTTTAAAAAGTATTGCTGTGAAGGAAAGAACAGAGAGCAAGTAGTTAAAGCACCTTTTTGTTAACATAGTAGCAAGTTGATCAGAGCCCAGTGCAAACAAGGAGGCCATTGAGGGGGCAGTTAAAGGTATGGTGGAGAGGATAATCAGAGTGAGACCCTTGAGGAATCTGGAGGAGATGGAACACAGGAGAGGAATGGCATTAGGAAGGATGCGTCTTCCAGAAGCCTCTGGATGGAATGGGAAGAGAATAGGGTCGGATGCTGCCTGCAGGTCCGGGAGATGGGCAGACACCAGTTCAGAGTAGAACCACACAGAAGGATGCCAAGTACAGTAAGGAAAGTTGGATCCCTTAGAAATAGCTGATTGTCAACTCGCTTGCCCAAAAGTTTAACTACAGTGGAGCTGCAAGCCCAACCACGGACTCCTCAGGATGCAATCATTTATCTCCTGGCATTCTGCATTCATTAAAAAAAATTAATTAAAATAAAATGAAATTCAAGTGCTGAATAGCCTCATGTGACTTGTGGCCACCATACTGGACTGTATATTAGTTTCAAAATTCTAGATCTGTGTTATCCAATATGGTAGCCACATGGGTTATTTATATTTAAAAAAAATTAATTAAAATCAAATGAAAT
>NW_012149396.1:2581304-2582725 GCF_000956105.1 Propithecus coquereli | reverse complement strand
GATTTGTTTTTAATCCAAAATCAAAGCTTTTACAGCAAACTTTATGATTTCCTTTATGGAATGCAGAATGCAAATATTCTATATGGTGAATTTTTTATCATTGAGAAATTATACTTATAGAAGCCACTTAATCTGATCATCAATATGTATCAAAGCTACTTTTTGAGGGAGGTTCAACTCCACCACATTTTTTTTTGAACAGGGAATAATTCTCTCTTAAGGACAGAATTCCATCATGAGTCTGATTTTTAAGCTTTATATTAATGGCTTTTCAAAACCATAGAATATCTGAACTTACGATCTTTGTGAAGAGCCTTATTTTTAAATTCTGTCTCCAGCTGCTATCAAAAATCCAATTAAAATTTGAGCAGAGTATGCTATGATAAAAAAAAGAGTCTAATTTGATTTTATGCCTGTAAAAATCTGATAATAAGAGAGCAACATACCTGGAAGGCATTACTTTAGCTTCCTTATCAATGTCCACAGAGATTTACAATTAATCATAATGCCATGAACTTTTATTGAAGATTGATATAAGTGCTGACCATATTAACCACATGGTTGCATTTTGGCTAAAATCTGCTTGGAAAGAATCTTTCAGTATAATAACTATTTTAAACAATTTGATTCTTAAGAAAGACATTTCTTTCTACTGGCATGCTTCCTATTACAGTGTATGTAAGGAAAAGTATGTAATTCACTGCTTACTTTTTGCCTTGGATGGCAAGAGGCTCAGAGTCAAATTTAGTAAAACAAGTAATTAATTCTACCTCAACTTTCAAGGACAATGATTTCTATTTTGTTTATTTGCACATATGTTTTAAATCCTTATTTCCTTTATGAAATAGACATACTCCATATGTAGACATAGCACTTGATTTGTTATATAAAGCTAATTATGAAAATGTCAAAAACAAGTGATTTGATAGAACCTTTCATCAATATTTAGTATGAAACTTCTCTCAGAATGGTACCCATCCAGATCAAGATGGGATACAACATACACATTAGAAATTTATTTTTCTTTGTTAAAAGCTAATTATAATAAGAATTGTCTGTTCAAATAAAAGAAAAACAGAATTTTTTTTCACTAAATGATACAACAAAATTGACAATGTAATGAACCAAGTCTGCAAATTGTGTAAATCCCTAAAGCTCATTAAACACTATGACAATCCATAGCACATTTTCACACCGGCCTGATCCAGCTATCCTAAAGCAAGTTAAACTCAGCAGGAAACCAGTGTAATCTCAGAGCTGAAATTTTTCACATGAAAGGAATACAAACAAACTCCAGAAGGTGCCAAACAGAAGCAAGAACAGTCCTAACCCCAGTGAGATTGGCCTCTATCAAAAAAACACAAAACAACAAATGTTGGCGAGGATGTGGAGAGACAGGAACACTTTTACACTGCTGGTGG